>NC_139217.1:377853888-378453888 GCF_055691185.1 Crinia signifera
TCTGATGGTCCCTATATCTGTAAGCACTGCCTCATTATTCTGTATTCCTGATATATACACACACACATACACATATATACATATATATATGCAATATGGCGAAGGCGGAACGGAATTTGCATTAAAGAAGTCTCTGAGTGCCGCCTTCACCATATTGCATGTCATATATATATATATATATATATATATATATATATATATATATATATATATATATAGCGATTGGATGCGGCGGCACTCGACCAGACAATGAAATAAATGCCAGGAGACTGGACGGATTCCCCAACGTTTCGAGGCGGTGTGCCTCTTTATCAAGGTCCCCTTGAAGAAGTCACATAGACGAAACGCGTCGGGTATCTGACCTCCTACCTTCTCAAAAAGATAAGCGTTCTTTATTGAATTTGCTGCTATTACTATACTTTTTATCCATTGTATTTTGTACTTTTTATATCTCATCCCCCCTTTTTTATATATAAAAACTTCTTTTATATATGTTTTTATGTATCCTTGACTCCCTAATATTTTAAGTTTGATTTCATAGCAGTCCCCCCCCCCCTCTGGTCGTTTTGTATACTTGTCTTATATTGTCACAATAAATTTTTATATTTTGATATTTTTATACTATTTATTACTTCTCACAACGATTAGCCGCCAAGGTCTTATTCCTTCCCTGCACATTTTTCTATAAGTATTATACCGGTACTTTGTTACTTTAAGACGGGCTGACACCCTATATCAATAAGGGAATATTGTTGTTTTTTGTATATATTTACTAAAGCATAAAGTGGCGCTACTCATCCAAGGATAACATATATATATATATATATATATATGTGTGTGTGTGTGTATATGGGAACACAGTGGATGGCGCTCGCGCATGCGCAGTCAATTTTTTTTGGGGGGGGGGGATGGGACAAAAACCGCGAGGAACCTAGGGATTTGCGGGGGAGCGGGAGGAGGATTAAAAAACGGGAGCCTCCCACTAAATGCGGGAGGGTAGGCAACTGTACATATATACACATACAGTATGTGTATTGCCTACAGTACATAGGCACACATAAAGGGATCCCACGGATAAGAACACAGCACACAAAGTGTGGCACCAGACATTATACCAACCTCAGTAGCCAGCATTTACTGTACATATCACCTCATGGCTGGTAACCTAGCCACTATATATAAATGTGTTCTACAGCACAGTATTCCCATTTGGAGCGCAGCCTTAGCAGGCAAGCCCAGATTTGGAGGGTGAATGGGCGGAGCTTCAGAAATTCAGTGGGTGGGGTTTGGGGGGCTCCGTGTGTGGGCAGGGCTTACACTATTTGCATATAAATGAGCAGTGCTTTAAGGTAGGTACAGGTTGAGGGTTGCGGCTGATGATGGTGGTGTTTTACTGGCTTGGAGCAGCTCTGGGAGGGTGGGGTTTCAGCAGCTTTGTGTGAAATGGCAGGTCCTGCTGCCGGAGCTCTTACCCACTGTTTGACCCTGGACACGGAGAGTATGCTGATGCTCCTTCCCTACACACACCAGAACCCCCAATCCCCCCCCCCCCCCCCGAGTGCCGGAGCTCTTACCCACTGTTTGACCCTGGACACGGAGAGTATGCTGATGCTCCTTCCCTGCACACACCAGAACCAGAAACCCCAATCCCCCCCCCCCCCACCCCCCAGAGTGTCGGAGCTCTTACCCACTGTTTGACCCTGGACACGGACAGTCTGCAGAAGCTCAAAATAAAAAAGGAAGCAGGTTTTAGTGGGTGGGGGAGAGAGGTTACAGACTGTTATACTTACTGCTGGTCCCGGCTCCCGCTGCCACGCACAGTCAAATGTTGTCACAGTCTCCGTGTTGCCCTCCTACTCCGTGCGCTTCCTGGCTCCCTGCTGCTCACTCTGCTGCTGCTTGTGGAAGCTGCTCCTGCTCAGACCTGCTGTCGCACCACGGCTTCCCACACGGCCCCGCGGTACCCGGCATAGTGAATGATGTCACGACGTCGCGCATTAGGGCCCCGCCCCCCAAATATAGCGCTCGCGCAAGCGGAGTCCATTTTTTTTGGGGGGGGGGGAATAGGACAAAAACCGGGAGGAACCGAGGGAATTGAGGGAGAGCGGGAGGAGGCATCAAAAAACGGGAGACTCCCGCTAAATGCGGGAGGGTAGGCAAGTATGGGTTAGATGCCAGGGCTAGACTAGCACAGTTAGCTACATACTCTGGACTGCTGCCGCCTACAAAATAACCACTCAAGAGAGTGTAAACATAAGCGCACAATCTTATTTTATTTATTTTTATTTATTATTTTTATTTTATTTTATTTTTATTTTTTATTTTATTTTTTATTTTCTATTTATTACTCAATCTTCTGTCCTCAAACTTTATTCCCTCAACTCTCAGTCCATTAACTCCTTTACTTACCCTCTCCCCTCCCCCTCCCTTCAAGCGCCCAGTAATTTCTTGCCTCACAGCAAATACCTCCACACTATGAATGTTAATACATTCCACAGCGCGTCACCTTGCATTGAACACAATGCAAATGACAGCCACGCCGGAAACTCTGCGATACTTGAAAGTGACTGATTTTTTTTCTTCAAAAATGCGAAACTTTATTAATACATCATAAGAAGGCACTGCGGATGCAGAAACTCTCTCTCACACACACACACACTAATTTATATATATATATATATATATATATATATATATATATATATATATATATATACACAGGGGCGGATCCAGGATAAAATGACAGGGGGGGCACCATGATAAAAAAGGGTTTGGGTGGGGGAGGGGCGGTGTTAGTGGTGCCAGTGTACATGCTAAGAGAGCAGCAGGAGAGGGTGGGAATGGAATTAAAAATAGGCCCTGGCATTTAAAGTACGCAGTCCCAACATGGCGACAAAAGTGAAGGATGTAGTTGTGCGCGCGCCAAAGGTGTGCTCCAGAAAAGGGTGTGTGGCCACTCAACAGGGGGCATGTCAACACCATATACAACTTCTACACATTATGCAACAAAATACTAGACCCCATTATACTTGCCCCTTACACATGATGCCAAATGGAATGAGCCAAAATTGACATAATGCCACATGGATTGAGCCAAAATTCAAAAAATGAAACATGGATTGTGTCAAAATTCACATAATGCCACATGGATTGAGCCAAAATTTACATATTAACACACACGGATTGAGCCAAAATTCACATAATGCCAAATGGATTGTGTCAAAATTCACATAATGCCACACGGATTGAGCCAAATGCATAAAATGCCATACTGATTGAGCCAAAATTCACATAATGCCACACGGATTGAGCCAAAATTCACATAATGCCACACGGATTGAGCCAAAATTCCCATAATGCCACATGGATTGGGAAAAAATTCACATAATGCCACACGGATTGAGCCAAAATTCACATAATGCCACACGGATTGTGAAAAAATTCACATAATGCCACACGGATTGAGCCAAAATTCACATAATGCCACACGGATTGAGCCAAAATTCACATAATGCCACACGGATTGAGCCAAAATTCACATAATGCCACATGGATTGAGCGAGAATTCACATAATGCCACACAGATTAAGCCAAAACTCACAATGCACTTCATAAACAGGGACATTGTCCACCAAAGGCGCGCATTAAACATTTACACCATAATGTCCATTACACCTTAAGTTACACGCCATTATGTCCATTATGTGTTATGCCAAACACCATAATGCCTATTAAAAATTATGCTACATAAGTGCTGCTTCTTTACATGCTCATTGCCAAGGGTTCCATGCTCATTGCCAGAGGTTCCATGCTCGTTGCCATGTGGGATTACATGCTCATTGCCAAGGGGGAATACATGCTTGTGGTAAATGGGGGACAGCCGCCGCCAGGCAGAAGTGATAGCCACTGACAGTGTCAGAGCCTGGCTGTATTCAGAGCACTGCAGGTCCCGGCTATTTGAAATAATACCCCTTTCACACCAGAAAATGCATTCCCAGGTTGGCCCCTTTTACACCAGCCTAGTCCCTGCATTTTCTGGTGTGAGGGGGAGAGAAAACCACCCCTCCCCCCTTTAACCAGTTATCTCATTTAACCGGCTATATCTTCTGAACCAACTGACCCATTTACATGAGAAAAGTATTATATTGAAGAACTTTTGAGTGGGCTTTGAATGATTTTGGTCCAGTGAAACTGGAACGTTTATTTCCAGAGTAATCTGCCCTCAAAAACATGAACAGCCATGAAATTACATTTCAAAAATAAAGAAATCGGTTTACACGCAATATCTCTGGAACCGATTAACCGATTTGGACCAGCCTGATATCATATCAAAAACAAGCTTCTGTGATGCCAGGGCGGGAACTGGCAGCCATCGGAACTGGGTGGGGGTCGGAATTGACGGGTCCCATATTATCCTATGGGGAAAAAACGTTACAAGTTTGCCAGCCGATATCTCCGGTTCCCGGGGGGGCTAGAGACACGGGGCTGGGCTCGTTGGAAAGCCCTGGTCCTCAGCTACAAAATCAATGACAGGGGGGCACGTGCCCGGGTACCCCCCCCTGAATCCGCCACTGTATATATATAAATATATATATATATATATATACACACATATACACATATATACAGGGCTATTTTTTAGCAGGCTCCAGCAGGAACTGAGGCCCTTATTCTAATGCACTCTTTCTGACAAAATATTTCTTAGATGGACAAAACCATGTGCACTGCAGGTGAGGCAGGTGTAAAACCCCACCCAAATCTAATTATCTCTGCACAAGTAACACCTGCCTCACCTGCAGTGCACATGGTTTTGTCCATCTAAAGCCATATATGGCTGAGCAATATATGGCTGGGCAATATATTGCTCAGTTTCTCCTTTTCATCAGCGACCAGAGATGAAAATTGTATATGTGATTCCTATACACTGCTGGTTTGCCAAAAATGGCGATTTTTTATGTGATTTTATAACTGTTTTATGTATTAAATTTCTACTTTGAACAAATTGAACAGATTTTTAGCACCCTCTGAAACAATTGTTCTTTTTCATATCTATATGTTGGATTCTGTCTGACATAGGATCCTTCAGAGGTGCTGCTCATGCTGGTCTGAGAGCAGATTGGGGACTCTCTCTCTCTATCTCTCTCTCTCTCTCTCTATATCTCTCTCTCTCTCTCTCTCTCTATATATATATATATATATATATATCTATATATCTATATAGATATATATATATATACACATACGCACGCACAGGGGCGTAACTAGAACTTTGCAGGCCCCATAGCAACATTTTGAAAGCCCCCCCCCCCCCCCCCCCCCTAGGATTGTCACGAGAAAGAGAGGATGTGAGGGAGAGGCAATGTCAGAGAGAAAAAGGGACAGAAATGGAGTGAGAGAGAGTATCAATGTCAGACGAACTCTGACTTTTTTTTTAAATGGGCAGAAGTTTGTCCCTTCTAACCCCACTCTCCCCGTACAAAATGCGCTGTATACATCTGGCAGGTCTTCCACTCACCAGCCACCAATTGAAGTGCCATGTGTTTAAGTATGCTTCTGTGCGGGCCTTCTGATGCGATGTCGGGTCTCCTCCTGATGCGGCGCCGGTGCTCTCTGAAGTGGTGCATGGTCTCCGGAAGACAGAGTTACGTCAGGTATTTGATTTCTGTCGCAGCACTAGAGTTCTCTGATGCAGCACTGGCCTGGTATCCTGTGCAGCAGCGTGGTTCATGTGATCCGGGTCTCCTCTCCTGTGACTATATATATATATATATATATATATATATATATATATATATATATATATTGGAGTGATAGGGTGGCACTCACGGCTTTCAGTGCAAAAAAGTGAATTTATTTTTCAAGCATCCAACATGTTTCGGGCCCTCACGCTCGCCCTAGGGATGGGCGTGAGGGCCCAAAACATGCCGGATGTTTGAAAAATAAATTCACTTTTTTGCACTGAAAGACGTGAGTGCTGCTTTACCAATTCAATACTACAGAAGGACTACTAAGTCCAGCAAGGAAGGCACCGGGTCACTTATAGTTCATCCACCTGGGAGTGCCGGATACATACACATATATATATATATGTACTTCAGGCAAGGTGGCACTCACGGGTAGTAATAATTGGTGTGCTGCAGGGTCCATAGAACAATTTACAGCAGCACTTAATCCTTAAAAAGGAAAGAAAACCAGCACTCACGTTTGTGGTGAAAGAAAGTAGATTGTATTTCAAAGAGTCATGTCGTTAAGCCAGCCTGTCAGCAGTCCCGACAGCTGTTTCGACCGGCAGCATGCCCCCTGATGAAGACTGGCATGCTGCCGGTCGAAACAGCTGTCGGGACTGCTGACAGGCTGGCTTAACGACATGACTCTTTGAAATACAATCTACTTTCTTTCACCGCAAACGTGAGTGCTGGTTTTCTTTCCTTTTTAAGGATTAAGTGCTGCTATATATATATATATATATATATATATATATATATATATATATATACATTCACACTTAACATCGGCACTCACCTTTCCTAGTTTTGGGGTGCCCTATGGCTTGTGACCACATTGTTTAAACAGACATTGTAGGGGCTCTGCACACACTAAATTAACTGATAATAAATAGTGGAGATTTGGTTCATGAATTTATCAATGCGTTTAAGCCTGCAGCTCCCTTCACGGGACCCCACTGTTCTGCAGGTCCTAACACTATCGCTGAAAACTGCTACAATACACATAGCTATCACATCAATGTTTGATTCCAGGCATGCTATCTGGTCTGAAGCTCACAGCTCACTCACCGGTCTTCTTTTTCTCTGCACTTTTAATCACAACGTGAACAAATCATTAAAGCATGACAGTGGGTATGGTCAACGTTTCGGTCCCTCCAAGACCTTTGTCAAGACCCCTTCTCCTGTCTCCATCAGCGTGCAAACCATGTAACCAAATGCTCGCCTTATATGCCAGTAACAGGGCACACCCCCTTTACAAACCGGAAGTAGATTGAAATGCAATTTATCATCTAACACAACTATTAGTACCAATAGCACTGGTATCAAGCTCTCAACTTACTTATATCTCTCAAAGGTGACCGCCTGTGTCACTCGCAATATGCTCACCTAGCTCCATACGCTTCTCCCGGCGTGCGTGTCACGATCCAGCGTGCGGGTCAGTGACCGGAAGCAATTACCTCCGTCACTACTGACTACTCTCCATTGACAACAGTACAAAGCAGCTGCGGCGTGCGTTCCAATTGCCGCGCTGCGTATCAATCACCGGAAGTCTTAGACGCCAGTCACTTCCGCCCCATCTGTATAGACGGCTTGCGTTTCACTCAACCCTTATGCGTGTCACCAGTCACAGAACCATAACAGTATCATGCCTCCGCCTACCAAGTAGGCGTTACACGTTTAAGTGGTCCTGCTTTAATCTATATGTTAAATGCGGAAGTGAGTATTTAATTACTGTGGAGCGCATATGCGTTTCACCCAGGCAGTCAACCCTCACATCTAATAGCTCAGATCGGTGCCAAAATCTAGGCCAAATTAACCCTTTACTGGCATAACGGGCAAGCATCATATAATCATCTAAGAAACCACAATACAAACATATACACACCATTAAAAACAGTTACATATTTTTTATATTTTTTAAAAGGCTATATATATATAAAATCTGATAATAAATCAGACATAACCAGGCGCTATGGTACACTACCCTTATACTTAGTAATAATCAAAAACAGATAAAAAAAACTCACAAAAAACCACTTAGTGAGTTGTACTCGTTAAGCCCTCTTGGGGCAATAGTGTCCAGATTCTGTATCCATTTTGCTTCTTTTCTTAACAGCAATAGTCCCCGGTCACCCCCTCTCTCCAGTGGGGGGACCCAGTCAATGATCATATAGGTCATTGCGGCAACTTGGTGTTTCATTTTAAAAAAATGCGCTGCAACAGGTTTGTCAGTGGCGGAAGTGGTATATGCCAATCTTATTGAGGACCTGTGCTGATTCATCCTCTCACGAAATGTTCTAATAGTTTTGCCCACGTATGTGAGACCACATGGGCATTTGAGGATGTAGACCACATGGTCCATTGTACATACCAGGTGGTGCTGTATAAGGATCTTTCGTCCAGAGTGCGGGTGACAAAATGAGCTTCCAGTCAGCAGTGCTCTGCATGTCGTACACTTTAGACATCTAAAGCACCCCATCTTTTTCTGCAACCAACCTAGGGTGGGTCTCATATCGGGCCGGAATAATATATCTTTCAAATTCCTCCCTCTCTTAGCCCCTATCAACGGGGGTACATTGGATATCGTTCTGAAGGCTGGGTCTGTTTTTAAAATTGGCCAATTCTTTTTGATGGCTCTGTTGGCCTTTTTGAACCCACTGTCACATTTGACCACCAGTGTCATCCTTTCGACAGGATCCTTCTGTCTCACAGCTGCCGCTTGTTCTGCGAAGAGCTTTCTTGCTTTATGCATACTTCGCTCAATATCAGCATTTTTGTATCCGCGGGCCCTGAATCTCTCTGTACATTCTTTCATCTCACAGTAATTAAATACTCACTTCCGCATTTAACATATAGATTAAAGCAGGACCACTTAAACGTGTAACGCCTACTTGGTAGGCGGAGGCATGATACTGTTATGGTTCTGTGACCGGTGACACGCATAAGGGTTGAGTGAAACGCAAGCCGTCTATACAGAGGGGGCGGAAGTGACTGGCGTCTAAGACTTCCGGTGATTGATACGCAGCGCGGCAATTGGAACGCACGCCGCAGCTGCTTTGTACTGTTGTCAATGGAGACGCGGCGGTAGTGACGGAGGTAATTGCTTCCGGTCACTGACCCGCACGCTGGATCGTGACACGCACGCCGGGAGAAGCGTATGGAGCTAGGTGAGCATATTGCGAGTGACACAGGCGGTCACCTTTGAGAGATATAAGTAAGTTGAGAGCTTGATACCAGTGCTATTGGTACTAATAGTTGTGTTAGATGATAAATTGCATTTCAATCTACTTCCGGTTTGTAAAGGGGGTGTGCCCTGTTACTGGCATATAAGGCGAGCATTTGGTTACATGGTTTGCACGCTGATGGAGACAGGAGAAGGGGTCTTGACAAAGGTCTTGGAGGGACCGAAACGTTGACCATACCCACTGTCATGCTTTAATGATTTGTTCACGTTGTGATTAAAAGTGCAGAGAAAAAGAAGACCGGTGAGTGCGTCTGTTTTCGGACTGTTTTGCTATATATATATATATATACATATATACATACACACACACACACACACACACACACACACACACACACACACACACACACAAATACAGGTATCCCTTATAAAAATTGCTCAGGACCAGGTGCATTTATCTGCCATTTATGTTGTGTAGACACATCAAACACCTGAAATACACACAAATGTATTTTATTTGTGCATGAAAAAAGGTTTGTAAACATTTTAAAAAAAAAAAGATATACACCTGTGTCTCTTGCCCGATGTCCAACTATCATCCCTACCCAATCAGGGCCGGATTAACAAAATAGGGCTGATGGAGCTGCAGCTCCAAGCCCACACTAAAATCGGCCCACAGTAGACAGGAAAAATAATCCTGCTACTGCAGTCTTGCAATGTCAATCCGAGGCCCCGCCCCTGTGACATCATAATAGAGTGATGTCATCATAGACCCCATAATAGGGTGATGTCATAATAGACACCAAACAGAGAATGCCTCATTTCTGTATACTGAGACGAGAAAGGATGGATTGCTTTTTATTGCTCCTCCTATTTGTGACCAGTACATTTACAGACATTGCACATGGAGATCAAAAATCAGGTACATTTATATTTATTTCTTCTTATCTGCCTACATATTATATTTATTTCACATTCTGGGGGAAATTTAATAGGATGAGAGATTCAGAAAGTGAGAAATTTGGTAAGAAATCTCCAGCTTTTTTAAAGCGGCAATCATTTACACTGCAAAACCAGTTTGATTTTTGAAGTGTAAATGATTGCTGCTTTATAAAAAATAGAGATTTGTTACCAAATCTCTCACTTTCTGAATTTATTTTTCAAGCATCCAACATGTTTCGGGCCCTCACGCTCGCCCTAGGGATGGGCGTGAGGGCCCAAAACATGTCGGATGCTTGAAAAATAAATTCACTTTTTTGCACTGAAAGCCGTGAGTGCTGCTTTACCACTTCAATACTACAGAAGGACTACTAAGTCCAGCAAGGAAGGCACCGGGTCACTTATAGTTCATCCACCTGGGAGTGCCGGATACATACACATATATATATTTATATATATATATATACACTTAACATCGGCACTCACCATTCCTAGTTTTGGGGTGCCCTATGGCTTGTGACCACATTGTTTAAACAGACATTGTAGGGGCTCTGCACACACTAAATTAACTGATAATAAATAGTGGAGATTTGGTTCATGAATTGATCAATGCATTTAAGCCTGCAGCTCCCTTCACGGGACCCCACTATTCTGCAGGTCCTAACACTATCGCTGAAAATGGCTACAATACACATAGCTATCACATCAGTGACAGGTGTGTTGGTAGCTGCTCACCTATAAAAGCAAAGTGTGCTGTGAGCTTCAGACCAGATAGAATGCCTGGAATCAAACATTGATGTGATATCTATGTGTATTGTAGCCATTTTCAGCGATAGTGTTAGGACCTGCAGAACAGTGGGGTCCCGTGAATGGGGCTGCAGGCTTAAATGCATTGATCAATTCATGAGCCAAATCTCCACTATTTATTATCAGTTAATTTAGTGTGTGCAGAGCCCCTACAATGTCTAATATATATTTATATTATACAGTTCTATTCAGCCTGGCACTCGTCCTGAGCTGGTCAAACACCTGGGTGCCTCCTGGATCAATTATGTCTGCCTCTATCTATCTATCTATCTATCTATCTCAGTGGCGTAGCTATGGCTAGGCAGCCCCAGCCATCGCGGGGGGGGGAGCTGGTGCCACTGGGGCGCAGCAGCGTCATGGCACTCTCAAAGCCGTGCAAGCTCTGCTCAGTGCTCTGCTGGGAGGAAGCTGGGTATATACTATTGAGCCGCCTGTAGATGGCGCTGCAGCGCACACTGAGCTGAGCTCCTCGGCTGTCAGGAAGCTCCTCTCTCTGTCTCCAGGGCATGGGGCTGCCTGAAAGACGGAGCTATGAAGAGGTGACATGCTGATTCTACAGGTTTGTGTCCCTTGTTGTGGGTGCCAGCTGCAGGGGCATGCACAGGGGGAGAAAAGTGTGGGCACCATTAATGTATGCTGGCCCAGTGAGCACTATGTCTTGGTAGCTGCAGTGGGATGGGGAGGACTGGGTATATGGAAACTGGGTGCCCTCCATTGCTTGTGGGGGTTATTTGCTTTAGTATTAGTGTTTGTAAGTATGCTGTATGTATGTGTACTTTTTGTGTATGCTATGTGTGTATGTCATTTGTGTATGCTATGTGTGTCTATAGCTTGTGTATGTTTATAAATATGCTGTATGTGTGCATGTTGTATGGTATCTGTGGTTGTATGCCATGTGTGTGTGTGCGTGTATGTCCTGTGTGTGTGCGTATATGTCCTGTGTGTGTATGGTATGTGCGTCTGTATGGTATGTGTTCGTGTCTGTGTGGCATGTCCTGTGTGTATGTATGGCATGCGTGTGATTACTGTATGTGTGCATGTATGTCCTGTTTGTGTATATATGTATGGTATGTGCATGTATTTGATGTGTGTCTGTATGGTATATGTGCGTGCATATAGCAGCCATGGCACTGCTTCCCCAGTGGCAGCTGTCACAGCCACACGCGCTGCAGGGTCGTGCTTGGCTGTGACATCTGATTTCCATATGTGAAGTTGCAGCCTGCGCCGGGAGTGGCTGCCGCGCAGGCTACAATAGACGGGGACTGGCTAATGCTGCACCTTACCTCACCTCCTCTGCCCGCCCCAGTGCTTGCTTGCTACCTGCCACATGCCCCATCCTCCACCTGCTGCCTGCCTGAAGTTAGGCAAATTTTGTTGCATATTTGTTATGTTTTCTACATATATTTTATTTGACAGTTGCAGGAAGGACAGGGAGCCGGAGAGGTGAAGGAAGTCACAGGGGTGGAGAGGTAAAGGAGGGACAGAGAGGTACAGGGGGGCAGAGGGATAGAGAAGTGCAAGGGAGATGGAAATGTGCAGGGGAGGACAAAGAAGTGCAGGGGGATGGAGAGGTGCACAGGGAACGGAGAGGTACAGGTGGGATCAGGGGGCAGAGAGGTGCAGGTGGGATCTTAATCCTGCTCTGACTGCTGGGATTTATTAAAAGTAAAAAAAAAAGCTAAAAAGTGTTCAAGCTGCATTGTGAAATATATATACATATATAAATGTTTGTATGTATGTATGTATTTGTGTGTATATGACTTGTCATACCCAGTCACGTTATTCCCATTCTGTCATTCACTCAAGAAACATTCCCGCTGGAGCACAGCGTACCAGCGTACCTGTAGATTTCTTGAGGATTGACAGAACGGGCGTGCCTTGACTGGGTATGACAATTTACTTATAAACATTTATTTACACTACTTTTAATTAGAGTGACATTCCAAACTTAGACATGATTTTGTATGTGTGTGTGTGTATATATATATAGAGAGAGAGAGTGCGGCCCAGCACTCTCCTCTCCTAGTCACTTGCCCCGGTGCCCCCTGGCACATGAATGTAGTTTGGAATGAAAAACGGCACTCAAAGGGTTTTATCAAAACGTGCTATAATGCGAAGTAAAAAACACTTTGCATTATAGCACATTTTGATAAGACCCTTTGAGTGCTGTCTTTCATTCCAAACTATAATATATCTATATATAAAATGTGTGTGTTTGTACAGATAGATTATAACACCTTAATTCCCCCCCCCCACGAAGCCTAACCCTGTACCCCGCCGCCTAAACCTAATCCTCCTACTGCGCAGCATTTCCCTACCCTGCGCGGAATGTGTAAGGGGCATTAAGATGTTTGGTATATTTTCTAAGGGACATTATGGTGTGTGACATGATGTGTACAGGACATTGTGTGTGGCATTGTCTAATGGGCACGACTGTGTGTGGCATAATGCGTAAGGGTCATTACAGTGTCTGGCATATTGTCTAAGGGGCACTACTAGAAGGTGGAAAAATAACAAAAAAGGGCTATAAATCAGGCATTTTTTTCCCTGTGATTGCCAATGTCTGGATGTGCAGGTAGCAAAACTGGGGTATAAGGTGGTCTTTTACTGCAATGTCACACCCCCTTGCAGCGAGGACATGCACCCTTTCTGGAATAGGCACTCCATAAATGTGCACAAATTCTTTATTGTTCATTTTTTTCCTTTGGGGGGGGGGCGCGCCAGAAAGTTTTTCGGCTTGGGGGAGCAAAAGTTCTAGTTACGCCACTGATCTATCTATCTATCTATCTATCTATCTATCTATCTATCTATCTATCTATATATATATATATATATATATATACACACACACACACACACACACACACACACACACACACACACACAAATACAGGTATCCCTTATAAAAATTGCTCAGGACCAGGTGCATTTATCTGCCATTTATGTTGTGTAGACACATCAAACACCTGAAATACACACAAATATATTTTATTTGTGCATGAAAAAAGGTTTGTAAACATTTTAAAAAAAAAAGATATACACCTGTGTCTCTTGCCCGATGTCCAACTATCATCCCTACCCAATCAGGGCCGGATTAACAAAATCGGGCTGATGGAGCTGCAGCTCCAAGCCCACACTAAAATCGGCCCACAGTAGACAGGAAAAATAATCCTGCTACTGCAGTCTTGCAATGTCAATCCGAGGCCCCGGCCCCTGTGACATCATAATAGAGTGATGTCATCATAGACCCCATAATAGGGTGATGTCATAATAGACACGAAACAGAGAATGCCTCATTTCTGTATACTGAGACGAGAAAGGATGGATTGCTTTTTATTGCTCCTCCTATTTGTGACCAGTACTTTTACAGACATTGCACATGGAGATCAAAACTCAGGTACATTTATATTTATTTCTTCTTATCTGCCTACATATTATATTTACTTCACATTCTGGGGGAAATTTAATAGGATGAGAGATTCAGAAAGTGAGAAATTTGGTAAGAAATCTCCAGCTTTTTTAAAGCGGCAATCATTTACACTGCAAAACCAGTTTGATTTTTGAAGTGTAAATGATTGCTGCTTTATAAAAAATAGAGATTTGTTCCAAATCTCTCACTTTCTGAATCTCTCATTTTATTAAATTTCACCCTTAGTGTTACTGTATGGAGTCCCATGCATGTATCTGGCATTTATGCTGTGTAGACACATCAAACACCTAAAATACACACAAATATATTTTATTTGTGCATGAAAACAGGTTTCTAAACATGAAGCAACGGTTGGCCAATCCCGGGATCAGGGGAGGGATCCTTGAATTTGGCACCAAACACTGGGATTTCAATCCTGAGATTGGAGTTTCCAATCCCCAGGTTTAAGGATTAGAGTGCACATGCGCAGTCCAATTCCCAGCAACATCTGAACACCCGCTCAGATGCTGTCCGGCTTCTCCCGCCCAAATGCTGACCGGCTTCTCCCGCCCCTGGTAGCATGGCTCTGCGCAGTGTGACAAGGTCTCGCTGAGCAGGCTACACAGCAGCACAGCCTGCCTCGTCTTGGGCACGCTGCCCTCCTGCCTTGTCTATTGTATCCTGCCCGGCTCAAGGACAACAGCCCACCCACCTGGCTTCCAGCAGCATAATTAGGCTGTGGAAAGTTCTGTTTAGGGTTGGGCTGCAAGCAGGGAGGGTTAGAGTTAGGCACTATGGGGGAGTATTAGGATTAGCCTGTGGCAGGGGGAAGGGGGCACTACAAGTATTGATTCACATAATGTGCAAGTTACGTGTGACTCATTAGTACTGCATGTCTTTACGTGTGTCTCTTTCCGTACCAATGCAACTTATTTGCAGAAGATGCACATAAGACACACAAGCAGCTGCCAATTAATAAAATGATATGCGGATTGCCTATATTCTGTGTGTGATGGTGTATCTGCATACAAAATGCTACTTTAAACTATATTTCGGTAAAACAATGTAATGTGGCATTTCATATGCAGATACAGCCACGTACAATGTTTTGCAAATAAGATGGACTGGAACAGAAAAAGTTGCATAAAATTTCACTCGGCACTACCGAGTCAGCTGTATGTGGAAACAATGTAGTTACGTCATGTAGCACCAATCATGCTCTCTGCCTTCTACATTGTGTGGTATCTTAAGTGACATCATAATGTGGTGATGTCATAACAGACATCAAACAGAGAACTCCTCATTTCTGTATACTGAGGCGATAAAGGATGAAGTATTTTATTTTCCTTCTCCTATTTGTGGCCAGGAGGTTTGGGGGGGGGGGGGGGGGGGGGAAATGTTGTTGTCCAGGGACTTGCGGGAGGGTTGTCCATCCTTCCGGGGGCCTGGGAGGGGGTCACCATTTTTGGGAGCCTCTTGGCCTTTCTGGGATTATAGGCAAGGTTGATTTGCATCTGCGTAGATAATAACATAAACACGACTAAAATGGTCACGAACTGTCCTTAAAGTGTTGGTGTTTTCTCATGTTCCCCCAGCTCCCATGTATGCCGCAGGAAAAAAGAACAGACCTGCACTGAATGGTAAGTACAGCTACAATAACCATGTAACTATAGCCATTAGGGAATGCTAAAACAGAGGCAGGACATGCTGGGATGTATAGTTCCACAACAGCTGGAGAGCCGTATGTTGAGCACCCCTGGCCTAACTGAATGTACAGAGAGAGGCTACACAGCGGATCACCTGAGCCCATGTTACAGAGGTGACATGAAATGCAGACGCTTCTGTGTTACACCCACGGCTGTACAGTATGCTGCAGATACGGAACAACAACATTACTTTAATGTATTTCTTGTATTTTCTGTTTCAGAGCCTATTATTGCTTCATCATTCGCTGAGATCAAGCCAGGTAAATAAACAAATAAGAAAATGAGAGAACCTGATGTATTGTGTTCTGTTGTGTGATGCCCATAATATCAGTCACATGACATATCCGGCAGGTCTGTGAGCTATGCAGAATTAATGTACATATACACTGGGTGATATAATGTACATTATTGCTCATTTTGTCCCTTCTATAATATTCCTCATTATATCGCCAAGTGTGCACAGGACATAGGGCTGCCAGGACAGGACATATGGGCTGAGGTATTAGATACGAATACCTCCCAACATATGTTATCTTTAAAACGGGACACATGCGCCCAAAAAGGGGGCGTGGTATGTGAAAAGGGGCCGTGGGCTCATGTAATGATGCGTCTCAGGCAACACCCACATTTTCATCCCTCGGCAATGCTAAATAGATGCTGTGCGCATGCGCACAGCGTTTATTCCCTTCAGGCTTGGGGGACTGCAGAACTGCCCCCCCTGCCGCGGGACCGCCCCAAAATATCGGGACGGTCCCGTGAAAAATGGGACAGTTGCGAGGTATGGAAGCGGCATCTATTGGTCTCTGGCAGTAGATACAGTGCAGCAGTTATGAGACACCCTAACATCCCATCTCCCAACTCCCATCTTAGTAATCTTACCCCCGAGAATTGCAAATCAGAAACGTCATAATGTCTCGCCGCGCAAAAGGAATATATTACAGAGAAATAGGTCTGGTCAGGTGCGGTGATACACCTGCTAGACACAACCTGGGGATATTCATCAAAGCTTGGAGAAGTATATAGTGGAGGGAGATAAAGTACCAAACAGACCGCTCCTAACTGTCATTTGTCTAGCACAGTCTGTAAGGTGACAGAAGCTGCCTTGTGTGGGATCTGGAAAATAGGTTTGCTGCCAATATGTAGCCATGAATAAGGTTGACATATACAAAAGGACGACAAGGTTTTATGTTTTTTCCCCCAAATATTTGATACTTTACCGTCCACGTGGACAATGATTGGGAATGGTAGGTGTGCCGAGTGCTGTGGTAGTGGAGCAGGGTACCTGGCTCGGAGCATGGTGAGCAAACGGAGCTATGCCAGGGTATACGGTAATCTAACTGGGGGCCATGTGCTCAGGTGTCAACACAAATACCAAAGAAACCTTGAAAAACTGTCGACCTTTTGCATGTGTCAACCATTTGTTGTCGACCTATTGACTATAAACCCAGGCACTGTTGACCCTATGACCCATTGTGTCTCTTTACAATTTCAGCCTTTATTTAAAGTATCATTTTATGAATTAAAGATAGTAATGATTTTGCACCTTGACATTTCAGCTATAGAAGCATTGGAGACCCGCACAGACCATCTGCAGAAGGCACTGGAGCGTCAGAGAGAGCTTAATACCACAATAATATTCTGTGTGGTTGGCTTTAGCACCATGATGCTCATTATCACCGCAGCGCTAATCATGTGTTGCTGCAGAGTGATAAGGTAGGGATTGTGTCATTTCTTATATTGTCCGTTTTATTAACGATCAAGATGAAGCTTCATTTATTTATCTCTTTATTTATTTATTAACAGATCAGAAGACATGGACAAAGACATCGAAGGTGAGAAAACCTGCAGTTATCTATATGTGTCCTACAATTGCACAAAATGCGCACATTCAGCAATATAATGTTATTTATTTATCTTTCTATCTAGCTCCAGCATGTGATCCATCAAGCGACTCCAACTCAACTGCCAACTAAGAGGATGCCGGCCCTGTGTGCGCTGGTTCTAGCTGTGAGGTACTGTTGTAAGAACGTGTTCCTGTTTAGCTATTAGCTGTAGCTAATGCAAGAACCCTTTCTTACAGCAGTTCCTCACATCTAAAACCATAGGGGTTAATATGAGGTTCTAGGTGTGAGGTACTGTTGTAAGAACGTGTTCCTGTTTAGCTATTAGCTGTAGTTAATCCAAGAACCCTTTCTTACAGCAATTCCTCACATCTACTATAGAACCGTAATATTTCATCTACTGTATATTACAACTATCCCCCAGCGCGCACATATTCCATCAGCCAATTAACCAACAGGCATAGGATAACATCATCTCCTCTCCTCTTTATTAACATCTAGTAATAACACCAGCAGTTGAATAATAATAAAAAAAAATTATTGAGTTCTTGGTTTATCTAGTTCTGGTTATTCTAACATACAATAAATGTACACAGTGGTGCCTGGATAATGGCCCACAATGGTTCAGAAGTGCTATAACACCTTAAGAGCAATTCTTGGGAGGTGGGGGGCTACAGTCAGTCACTGGGTGAAAGATAAAGGGGGCAGGGAGGAGAAAAAGGTGGGGGTGGTAGGAGAGTGGGAAG
Source organism: Crinia signifera (assembly GCF_055691185.1). NCBI lineage: Eukaryota > Metazoa > Chordata > Amphibia > Anura > Myobatrachidae > Crinia > Crinia signifera. The sequence goes on from NC_139217.1 coordinate 377,872,247, forward strand.
AGACAATGCAGTTAAGGGGTAGTGGCATAGAGACACTGCCACCGCATAGAAGTATGTGTGGGGGGAGGGGGAAGGGGGGGGGGGGTTCAGACAGCAGCCAGGTATAGTGCCCACTGCAGCATACATACAAAATATAAAATATATATAATATACAAAGCAAAAATTGTCAAGGCAAGTGGTCTCAGGGTGCCTTGGTATGGGGGGTGGGGTGTATGTATGTATGAATGAGAGCAGCAGTGCATGTATTTATTTACAGTTTCTTATATAGCGCAGCAGATTCCGTTGCGCTTTACAATTGTAGACAATGGTAAAACAAACTGGGTAACAACAGACAGACTTGGAGGTAGGAGAGCCCTGCTGCAAGCTTACAATCTATAGGGATATAGGAGGGAAACACAAGGACAGGCACCAGTAATAGCATAGCAGTCCCACCAAGTTACAGAAGGGAAGCTATATAATACATAAGTGCCTCAGAGGGTTATGCATGTAGAACTTAAATATGATAGGCTTGTCTGAAGAGGTGAGTTTTCAGGGAACACTTGAATGTTTGGAGGCTAGTGGAGAGTCTTATTGTGCGTGGAACGGCATTCCATAGGGTGGGAGCAGCCCAATGAAAGTCCTGTAATAATGAATGGGAGCTAGTGATCCGTGCCGAAGAGAGACGCAGATCTTGTGCAGAGCGGAGTGGTTGGGATGGGAGATATTTTTTGATAAGTAAAGAGATATATGCTGGTGCAGTGTGGTTAATAGCTTTATATGCAAGTAGAAGTGTTTTATATTGAATACGGTAAGATATAGTTAACCAATGGACGGACTGGCAGAGTGGATCAGCAGATGATGAGCGTTTTGCAAGGAAGATCAGCCTAGCAGCAGCATTTAAAATGGATTGCAGTGGTGAGAGTCTGTTCTTAGGAAGACCAGTTAGGAGACTATGGCAATAATCAATGCGGGATATAATGAGTGCATGGATAAGAGATTTAGTAGTGTCTTGTGTGAGATACGGTCGTATTTTGGATATGTCTTTTAGATGCATGTAACATGATTTGGAGACAGATTGAATGTGGGGAAGAAAGGACAGTATGCATGTAATATGTATGTATGTATGTATATGTATGAGAGCGGCTATGTATGTATGTAAGTGAGAGGCAGTGTATGTATGTCTGCACAGTATGCATGTGAGAGGCAGTATATGTATGTATGTATGTATGTATGTATGTATGTATGTGAGAGGCTGTATATGTATGTAAAGAAGGAGGACTGGGAAATGTTCAACTTTACCTGCTGCTAAGTATTTTTTTTACTCTTCTGCACGGCCTCCTCTTGTTGTATTTTTGTCACTATGCACTTTAATATGCCATTTATAAAAAGTACTCTTTTTCAAATCTGATGTTGCTGGCGTACAGTTTTGTTTTTATACATTACTCCATGTCTCTGGGCCGGGCACTCAGTTGTTGATACAGTCTGTGATGTGCGACTACCCTTCTGGAAATATATGTATGTATGTATGTATTCATATCTGTACAATATGTATGTGAGAGGCAGTGTGTGTATGTATGTATGTATGTATGTATGTATGTGAGAGGCTATTTATGTATGTATGTATGTATGTATGTATGTGAGAGGCGACCTGGTGAGAGTTTTTTTTCATTTATACAGTACAGTAGTACCTGATTCAGGAATGTACACTAATGCATTCACAGCTATGTATTTGTACGCAGCTAATGCAAGAACTGAGATGCTGGCACCATGTTTTAAGCATATGGGATCACAGATATGGTCACGCAGAGGTGGGGGAACTCATTTTTCTATGCCACCTAATAACCCCCCTTCCCTACACCCATTAGGCAGAGACAGGGCCAGTGGTAGGGTTTTTTTGGCATTTCTTTGCAATCTAGAATGCTTATCTGTGAGAATTACTGTGCTGGGCCAATGTGGAGGTTAAAATGTTCCCCCTCACTTTAACCCCTGGTCACCACTCACGGGACTTATTTTTCAAAATATCTATTACCTTCTCCAAATTTTTTTCTTGCCAAGAACTTAATACCAGTTTCCAAGTAATCTCAGGAACTATTTTCACATTGGATCTTTGCTATAGTTTCAAATTAATGGAAAATTATTAAATTTAATTATTTTCTCCATTTGAAGCACCTTTATAGACTAGGCCACTTCGGCTTTACTTAAAATCGACTTAGTTTTGCTTTTTTTATTAACTACTTTCTTTCTACAATAACAAGATTTTGTTTTATTTGTGATGACGTAGCTGTAGTCATGTTTGAGACACATAACACATTCATATCTCCTCATTAATCCTGTGAAAAGACATATACATACTGTATCTCAAAACTAAAGATAATAAAAAAAAAGCATGGCATATTCTTGATCTGGAGCAATAAATTAATTTGATGAAGATCAATTATAAATTCCGAATGAAATTGAAATGTTAAAGCTAATATTATTATCTAAATTGTAGCATTGTCTCAATGACAGGAGTACACATCAGAGGCGGATTGGCCCACCGGGAAACCGGGACATTTCCCGGTGGGCCGGACCAGATTTCCCTCTGCCTGGGCCGCCTACCTTGATTCCAAGCGGCCGCAGCCCAGCCTGGTCACAAACGCCAGCATTGCCCAAAACAAATATGGCCGCCGCATATATGCACATATGCAGTGGCCATATTTGTTTTGGGCTATGCTGCACTTTGTGAGCAGCTGCGGCCGCTAGATGTCGATGGAAGTGTGGCGGTGGTGAGCAGTTTCCGCACTCCCCGGGCTGTAGCGACAGCACCCCCCCCCCCCCGGGGCTGTAGTCTCAGCACCCGCAGCACACCTCCCCGGGCTGTAGTGTCAGCACCCGCAGAACCCGCCCCCCGGCTGTAGTGTCATTACCAGAAAACACCCCCCCCGGGCTGTAGTGTCAACACCCCCCCCGGGCTGTAGAGTCAGCACCCGAACCCCACCCCCCTTCCCGGGCCAGAGTTCAATCCCAATCCACCCCTGGTACACATAAACAGGTCTAATGTATCAATGTTGCTACTGAGGGGTGTTGCCGTGTCAGCATCGTACAGACAGGTATGCCACTTTTATTAGCCTGTAGTGAAGATCTAGATTAAATGGGGTCGTTCTGATCTCAGTCCTCCATCACAACTCCTGCACCAAATGGTTTACCCTATTTTTCTTTGTTTTTATGTTTGTAACCACTGTTAAAGATGGAGCCACATACATTTATCCCACAGGCATGAATGAGCGACCCATCTAGGCATGCTGTTGGCATGCCTAGGCATGCTGTGCACTCCACCAAGATGGAGTGCATGAGCGTCTCACATGCTGTAGCATCCATTGCCACAAATGGGTCATGTGAGCGTCTCACACGCACTTGCGCCTTATTTGTAGTGCGGCAGGCTGAATTGCGCACCAAGAGCGGAATAGATGGACGTGGCTCCATCTGTACTTTGCAAAGGCGGTGACAGATTGAGGCCTGGATCTGAAGAAGTTCAAGGGCCGATTATGGGAAGTGGAGGAGGTGATACCAATGCCATGTAGGCATGTAGAGCCCACACACTATATACTCCAATATCTCCCTAAATATACAAAAGTACAAAAATTGCGTAGTTGTTTATAAAATATAAATGCAATTCTAATGATGACTTATAGCCAACTGTGACACCCACGCTTAGGGGCTCATTCGTCCAGGGGGTTGGTAGACAATAACGAATGCAAGCTTGAGAGCGCAGATGCAATTGAACAGGAGTGATTTTATTCTTCACTTTCTAACAATAAGAAATATTACGACCTCTGGTGAACCAATCTCTGTACCCACCAGGTCAATGGTACAAGATACGGGAATAAACAGGCAATTCTCAATACATAATATACTAATAGTACTTTGCCCTACGTTAACTTGAGTCTAACTGGTACCGGTACCCCATTTTTATCCAAGACCCGAGTTTAGGATTTGGCCTGTGTACAGGAACCAATGTACAGTTCCCGGGGAGGTGTCCCTATGGGGCAACCCAGCCTTCCTACGGATAAGTAGCCGGAGGGTCACTCTTGAACTCTGGCCGAGGTAATGGTGAAATAATCCTTGTCGTGTAATACTGTGGAAGGCAAATGAACTGTCCTTGTAGCTCAACAAGAAAGGATTAACTGTACTCGAAATGGTTTACAGGACTAAAAGCAATGAGAGCTGTAAATCCAAGTCCATGCACTAGATGGGGCTATTCCCAGGCACTGTAATACAGACACTGTCCTGTAAATGGGGCTACCTGGGTCTTTTACTGCAGCCAGGTGGCCTACTACTAATTAGAGTCCTCCTTTGCATAGGCCCTGTTAACATGTGGGATGGGGACCAGTTACTCTCTTTCCCCACATGGCCTATTACATTAACTTGGTGTAGCTGAAATGTCACAGGGATCAGCACATCCCTAGGATACCTATTAATATAAGGCTCCGTTCTCCTCTCTTCTTGTCTGGAGTGTTACCCTTAGGGCAAATGTTCTATGTATAATATACAGTCTGGAGTAGTGTTCAATGTGAGTGTACAGGGCAACACATACTCACAATGTCCTGGGTCAAAAGGCACCCGAGTGCTGAGCCCTTCTCACTGAGATCTGTACAGCAGGGATTTCACTGCAGCTGTTGCTCCCACTCTTCTCTGTGCTTCACTCTCTGTGCTGGTATGGTGCCAAACTCTGCTCCTCATGGTCTGTCCTACACCACTGTGCACACTGCTGCTCCCAGCTGTAACACACCTGCTCTGTCTCTCTGCACACTGCTGCTCATGGCTGTAACACGTGTGACTACCTCGGGTTGGTAAGTGTTATCTTCAATTTTATTGAGCGCTCTAGGTAGGTGTAGAATTCTCCTAGGATAGGTAAGTATGGATTCCGGAGATCTTCTCTTCTCAGGTGAAATACAGCAACACCGATTAATTGAACTGTATTTATTACAACACTCAAATTACAACTTGGTACTGTTTCATAAGGTAACAGAGTAAACAAATGAGCACTTTCACAAGAACACAACCAATTTTTTTTTACTGGAACATGAATTCACTCCTCCGGGCTCCGCTCCGGTTCCAGTCCTCTTAGTACATTAACAATATATTAACTTAACGTACATACCATAATAAAGACAAAAGTATGAACATGCATATAATTCACGTTAGCTATCTAGAACTGAATTCCTGAATCTACTTTAACACAGTTGCACTTTGCTTATAATTGCTCCTTTAAATAATTACTATTATATTATTGCGCAATAATTTGTTACTTTTCCTAAACAACTCAAAAGCGCTGTTGTTTTACACAGAGTCCCTCCCGGTGGCCACTGTCCTCAACGTTACAGTCCCCTTTCAACAATCCGGGATACAACTACAGGTGAGTCACAGTTTATCTCAGTTCTTTCCTTCCTTAAAGATTTATACAGCACAGCCTGTAATAATAAACTTTCCTTTGGAATGAAGAGATAACATTATATCCATGCTGCAGATACTGTTGATGTAGAGATTACTGACCTCGAAATAAAATAAGTATTTAACACAGTTCCATACTCAGCGCGGCTTCAGAAGATATATTATACGTCTATACAGGCATCCATGGCTCTCTGCAAATTAGGCTAGTCGGATACTCTGATATGCTGCACTCTCTGTGGTCATCCAGAGCAATCTATTAATAACGCTTCTGGTAACACTAAAGGTGTGATGATGCAGATTTATTCCTCTCCGTGTCACCAAAATGGCTGCTGCAACTGTCCTTTAACTGCCTGCCACTCAGATAGGACCGATAGCAGCTCTCCTCTTGCTAAATGTGTCAAGCCTTTCTCTATCTCTGAAAGTCTCCTGAAGTATAACTAGCACTAGTTTGGAGCGTCCCCTGGTGTTTTCACCGGATTTAGCTTGTTACTGTGTGCTCTTTATTTATTTAATGGCAGAATGACGATTCTGTAGGGACGTCCCCAGGCCAGGTAAGCCGGCCGGGTTTAGTCCCCTTCTGCTGGCTGTTCTCAAGGTGTAGGTAATCCTGGGCGTCACTAAACATATAAGGCAGTGCTGGGCTTGCTGGGGCAGGGTTCAACATTCACCACTCCCCATATTGGATGCTGTCAGTGTCCCGGCCTTCCACAGCACCGCTATCCGCCCTGCCTGCTGTGTAGCTCTGCTGACTACCAGTCTCTGAGGGGAACTGCCAGGTAATAACGGCTGTCCTGGTGCCAGCCACACTCCAGCCAACTTTATTATTCTTATAATCTCCCACTTGACAACCGTCAGCCATCAGCGAGACATCTGTATACTGTGACAAGTCTATGGGGACACTTTAACACAATAATCACCACTTGCTGACAATCCAATAAAGTCCTTCCCAAACATCACATAAATAATGCAATATTTTCCCCTCTGCGACGAAGACACATCTTTAGTACATTTATAAAAGGTTTCTTCATTTTTTTACACGTATATACAATCATATTGTAGGATGCAACACACGCTCTATCACTTTCTCAGGACACTGCTGACTCTCCCTTTAGAGCTCCCCCAGCTCCTAGCTCTCATAGCATACTTCAAGTGCAGTCTCCTTTTTACTTCCACTTCCTGTCCCAGCAGCCTGCTCACATGTGTTCTTCCCCTGCAGTCATTTCTGGGTCCTAAAGTCCTCCTCATTTCACAGCTCATTGCAGACTGCTGCTATTCACAGTACAGTAAAAGGGAGTTAACCCCTGAAGTCTCTTGGGAAGATTTACTATACCTTTTGGGTGTCAAACAAGAGAGGGGCATCAGGCAGTGGGCTGCATGCCTCAGCAACTGGCAATGCAGAGACAGGCTGGCACTTGTAGTTCCACAGCAGTCCAGGGGTACTACACAACCATGTGGTCAGCTGGTATCTGTCTTGTGATTATCATGCTATCATGATGATGGGCTTATTTTTTGTAAGGGCCTGGAGCTGAGGTTCTCTTTACAGCTCATTCCAGTAGTATCGTCTAGTCACAGTGCCGCTGAGATTATTTGATATTCAATTGTGATAATAAAAATTGCTGCCTTTGAGTTTAGTAAATTCTTGTATTGTTAATCGATCAATAAATGGTCGTTATTGGGCTGAATCTTACTGTTGTTTCCCATTCCTCGCTTCATGTTTTAGTGGTTTGTCCAGCTGCTATCAGGCCCCATATGACAACAAAATGTATACTGTAGATTGTCATACTGTCTAATTTGGTTTGATTACATCAAACCAAACTGTCTTTGGTACTTGGTGGTACCTGAGTCTGGCTTACTAAGCCATGGAAAGAGATAAAATGGACATAGATAAACCAGGCAAATGGCAATAGTGTTCATTTAATCTCTAAGAGGAATGAAGCTTTGTTTCAACAAATTGTCCATGTCTTGTATATATAGGGCAGGACTGGGCAACACCGGCCCTCCAGATGTTGATGAACTACACATCCCAGCATGCCTTGCATCAGTTTCAGCATGGCCACATAGCAAAACTAATGCACAGCATCCTGGGATGTGTAGTTCATTAACATCTGGAGGGCTGGTGTTGCCCAGCCCTGATATAGGGATAAAAGTAATAGCCTTCAAGTTGCAATCATTGATGAGATTCCTGCAGTTTTGACCGGTTTAAAGTAGTAATCATGGTTTTGCCATTTAGAGGATTGCCACCTTAAAACAATGGCTAGTCTCCCCGGAATCATGTCACAGCAGGGCCGTCTTAACAGCATTGTGGGCCCCTGGGCAAAGCAAAGCTCCTAGGGGTGGGGGGGGGGTGCTATCAGCAGCAGCTTTGATGTCCCACGGGTGGCAGGGGTTGCTCTATCTTCCATTCAAGATGTAGGACCTGGAGCAGTAACTTCTGCTAATTACTCCTTTACTGCACTAAGTCAGAGAGAACCTGAGAAATATGACTGGGAATTGCAATTAACAGGTAGGATGTGGACTGCTACTTTCGATATCTCCAGTTGCCCATGGCCGATTTTCAAAATTCTGGTATCCCTGGACAAATCAGCCTAGGGCCCTTATACAATTTGAAAAAGAGACTGACCTAGGTCAATCTATCTATTCCCTTAGAGAGTAGCCGATTCATACACATATACAAAATAAACACAAGAAAAATAACAAATATAAATATAAAAACAATGAATGGCAATGGACCTATTGGGAGAGCTGAGGTATTTGTATAGTCACCCGTATAGTGTTGATAGGACCTGCACTGATCCAAGAACTTGTGTCCATAAAAGTCCAGAGAGCGTCCGTGTAATTTATGGCCGTATGGTGGTATGTCCTGGTAACTGCCTAGGAGGTGGGCCCGTTGGCAAAAGATGATGTTTATAGCCAGCCCGGGATATCCTTCCAGTTGGATTGGCAATCAGGATTTTTTAGGCTTCTCACGGTTTCAATGGGACAGTCTTTAGGACAGGATCAGATGAGAATAGAGCAGGTGGTCAGCACTTCATTAGGGGACTTGGTGTTAGTCTCTCTCCAAGTAGTGTCCAGCAAACACCAACGCGTTTCGCTGTGTTGGCTCACAGTTTTATTTTTATTGAATTGATGCAAGCACTTGAAATAGTACTTTATTTGAGCGCAGATTCTCCCCCCTGCTTTTTTGTTTCATAGGGCCCTTATACACCTGGGGCCCCTGGGCAAGTGCCCATTAAGCCCATACGAAAAGACGGCCCTGTGTCACAGGCTATTACTTTTCCCGGTACTTGTGTAGTTTCACGGCAGCACTGCCCGCGGATTGCATCGTATGCAAATGTCATGCGATTTGCATGCAATGCGATGTAGCACACCTCCACTATCCACGTCAGCCTGAAGCGTGGCGAGCGGACACGTCCTCCCGACCTATTCATACCCCCACTATCCGCGTGGAGTTGATTTTATAAAGTGTAGGGAGTGCAGTCAGCCACCAAGTGCGAAGCAGAAAACGAGCCGTAAACGTGGCGAGCAGACGTGGAATACACGTCAAGTAATACACATAATACACGTCAGGTAATCTGCGTCCCCTCACGGGGCTTGCTTTACTTGCCACGCTTCAGGCTCATTTTCCGCGTCCCCTCACGGGCCTTGCTGCGCTCGCCACACTTCGGGCTCGGTGGCTCGCTGCACTCATCACACTTTAGAAAATCAACTCCACGCCGACGTGGATAGTGGGGGTATGAACAGGTCAGGAGGACGTGTACCGCGTCCCCTCCCGGAGCTCGCCACGCTTCGGGCTGGCGTGGATAGTGGTGGTGTGCTAAATCCCATTGCATGCATATTGTATGCAGATCATATGCGATTTGCATACGATGCGATCCGCAGGCAGTGCCGCCGTGAAACTACACAAGTACCCTTTTCCCCTTTAAACCGCCAATCTATGGGGTCTACATACTAATTTAGAGTACACATTATAAGCATGATAATGATATTTTCGGGCATATAATTTAGTGTTTACGCACTGTATTGTTAACAATGCATGCTCCTGTGGGTCTGTCATCTGTAAATGCAGTCAGATCCTGAATATCTTGTCTATGACAGCATGCTCCTGGCTGTGGCTTCTCAACAATGTTGATAATGATATTGTTCAGTGCGTATGTACTATATCATTGGAGTTCCAAAAATCATTTAATAATATCGTTCATGGACAATATTACATTAAGTGTACCCCGCTAAAACCTTGGAGAGAGATAAAGTGGATGAAGGTACAGACCAGCCAATCTGGTCCTAATTGCCATGTTACAGGCTGTTTGAAGAATTACAGATAGGAGCTGGATGTTTGGTACTAGGGATGCCATTCATAGTTACATAGGGCCTTATTCTAGTTCACTCTTTCAGATAAAATCATTCTTAACTGGACAAAACCATGTGCACTGCAGGGGGGCAGATGTAAAATGTGCAGAGAGAATTAGATTTGGGTGAGTTATTTTTTTTCTGTGCAGGGTAAATACTGGCTGCATTATTTTTACACTGCAATATAGATCTTACTTTGAAGTAAAACTCCACCCAAATCTAATTCTCTCTGCACAAGCAGTGCACATGATTTTGTCCATCTAAGAAGGATTTTGTCAGAAAGAGTGAACTAGAATAACCCCCATAGTTACATAGTAGATAAGGCTGAATAAAGACTTGCGTCCATCGAGTTCAACCTAGGTTTTAATAGCTTATCCCTTGTTATATAGTATATTCTGATATTTTTAAAGACAGATTATGATTCTTATTAGTACCCTTGGATGTTTTTAACCAATAAATGTTTGTCCAACCTTATTATAAACATATTTAATGTGTCTGCCGACCAGTGGCGTAACTATAAATTTAGCTCCCACCTGCCCAAAAATGTGTGCCCCCCCTCCCCAGTCCCTCCTCCTCCTCCCCCCCCCCTTCTTCAGTAAAACATGACAATGGTGCAGACTGGTTACCTGGGCCATTGTCTGCCGACATGTGTAGTGCTGCAGCTCCGCAGGAGTGACGTGCGCTGTATCCATCCAGGGCGTTCGTTTGGAAGAGGAGCAGGACAGCTATCAAGGGGTGCCTTACCGCTCACCCCCAGCGACATGCCGCAAGTCCCGTACGAAAGTGACGTCACCGGAAGCCGCCCGCCGCACAGGGAAGACACAGACCGGCGATACGCCGCTGCCTTCCCCTGTTACCAGGTTAGATGCCAGGGCTAGACTAGCACAGTTAGCTACATACTCTGGACTGCTGCCTCCTACAAAATAACCACTCAAGAGAGTGTAAACATAAGCGCACAATCTTATTTTATTTATTTTTATTTATTATTTTTTATTTTAATTTTATTTTTATTTTATTTTTTTATTTTCTATTTATTACTCAATCTTCTGTCCTCAAACTTTATTCCCTCAACTCTCAGTCCATTAACTCCTTTACTTACCCTCTCCCCTCCCCCTCCCTTCAAGCGCCCAGTAATTTCTTGCCTCACAGCAAATACCTCCGCACTTTGAATGTTAATACATTCCACAGCGTGTCACCTTGCTTTGAACACAATGCAAATGACAGCGACTGATTTTTTTTTCTTAAAAAATGCAAAACTTTATTAATACATCATGAGAAGGCACTGCAGATGCGGAAACACACACACACACACACACACACACACACACACACACAAATTTATATATATATATATACACATATATACAGTAGGGCGGAGTGAAAAAACTGAAATTGAGAAATTCAAAATCGGCTAGTGTGGAAAAGTTGTGACTTGACTTGAATAAGAAACGTGCAAAAGCATTTTGATCTGAGTCAACATCTTCTGTTCTGGCAAGAGGCCTGAAGTTTCACTTTTTTGGTGAAAATGACGAAAACTATGAAGATGCTCCGATCTAGTTAAAATTATGTCAGGATGTCTTAGAGTGGTTCATTAATATACTTTAGCATAGTAAAAGAGAGTACGAGCTTGTCCTAGTGCAAAGTGAATGACTTTGGTGGGAGAAAAAATCCCTAATAAATGACCCATTTTCATGGTCACAATTGTGAATATTGTGTGTTTTCTCCTGAACGTGTTTATAATAGAAGAAGCACAAATACTCTAAATGGAATTTCGGTGACACTGTGTGAAATATAACACTGCATAATAGCCCTTACTCAGACCTGATCCCAGTACAAATTTGTTCTCAAAATGGGCAAAACAAATGCTGCATTGCAGGTGGGGCAGATGTAACGTGCTGAGAGAGTTAAATTTGGGTGGGGTGTGTTGAAACTGAAATCTAAATTACAGTGTAAAAATAATGCAGCCGGTATTTAACTTGCACAGAAACAAAATAACTCACACAAATCTAAAGGTGGCCATACATCTACAGATCGATTGTCAGATTGGGCCGGTTGGAACAAACAGCTGGTAATATCTGAATGACAGTTTTTCAGCATTTCAAAGCAAATGGTCAACTGTCATTTGCTCTCATCTTTTACCAGGATTTTGTTCCAACCAGACAGATCGGACAATAAATCTGTAGATGCATGGCCACCTTAAATCTCTCTGCACATGTTACATCTGCCCCACCTGCAGTCCAGCATTTTTTTGCCCATTTTGAGAACAAATTTGTACTGCGATCAGGTCTGATTAAGGGCCATTATGCAGTGTTATATTTCACACAGTGTCACTGAAATACATGAAATTGGATTTATGCTGCTCTCTTTGCAGTGCATATACAAAGATAGACAATCCTGTGTATATAAATAAGAAATAACTGTTGCAGTCTGTTATTGAAAAACAGTAACTGTTACAATAAGTATTACAAGTAAGTGTAAACTGTCTAATGTATCATTTTACATATCACTTATCTGTTTATTGACAGAAAAACAGTGTTGCATCCCATATACTGGGAACATGATTGGGCTGCAATACAGCATATAATTATGCCAAAGATAAGCCAATATATTAACTGTTAAATACGTTGAAGTGTATTATGATGTAATAAATTGTAAGCTTGCAGCAGGGCCCTCTAACCCCCAAGTCTGTCTGTCATTACCCAGTTTGTTTTATCACTGTCTACTATTGTAAAGCGTAAAGGAATCTGCTGAGCTATATAAGAAACTGTAAATAAATAAATAAACAAATACATCTAATGTTTAGGGGGAAAAAAAACAAGAACGTTGATTCAAAAAAATAACAGGTTAATCATTCTATGAGTGGTGTCCAGCAGTACATATATGCCAATCACTGTGTTCATTTCTAGGCAGCAGGTCCGTCTTAACAGCAGTGTGGGCACCTGGGCAAAGCAATGCACTGGGGCCCTTACCCATTCTCCCCTCCTAGGGGTGGGGGGTGGTATCAGCAGCAGCTTTGATGTCCCACGGGTGGCAGGGGGTGCTCTATATTCTATTCAACATGTAGGACCTGGAGCAGTAACTTCTGCTAATTACTCCTTTACTGCACAGGTGGTGGGAGGGTGAACACTAATGTGTGGAAGGGGGCACTGAGCTGTATGAAGGGTCCCTTGTAAATGACTTCCAGGGAGGTAGGGGGTGTTTTATACACAGGGGACGGTTGGATAATGGAGTGGGCTTAATATTCGTCATTTTCCGGTGGAAGGGCAGCTTGTTTGACTGCAGATATCGCCATTATCTGGAAATAGATTTCTTAGCCTAGTATAAAAACCTAGGGCGAAATGTAATAGGGTGCGATTTTTTAGACATGTGCGATTTTTGGTCAAAAACGGCCGAAATCGCACATTTTCCGAAAATCGCACATTTAATAGGTTAAAAATCGCGGTAAAAAGCGCACTTTTTACCGCGAAATCGCACATTTTAAATATGCGATTTTCAGTCACACTGAAAATCGCATCCAGATGTTTTCCCATAGGAAACTATAGAACTCGCATATGTAATAGGATGCGAGTTCTAAAGTCGCATATGGGACCTTACCAAAAAACGCAAAAAAAATAGACCAGCTTCTTGCTGGCGATTTTTACAGAACCATGCACAAATCTGTGTGATCTGTGCATGGTTCTGTCCAAAAAAAGGCTAAAAGTTAAAGTAAAAAAAAAAAACGGCGTGGGGTCCCCCCTCCAGAGCATAACCAGCCCCGGGCTGAAAGAGCCGGTCCTGGTTTCATAAAATCACAGGAACAAACAAGTTGGGGTTCCGTGCATTTTATAAAACCAGCACCAGGCTCAAGGGCCGGTCCTGGTTCCCAAAATACGGGGGACAAAATGACTAGGGGTCCCCCGTATTTCAAGAACCAGCACCGGGCCCAACCAGCCAGCAGGGTAATGCCACAGCCGGGGGGAGACTTTTTATACAAGTCCCCCCGGCCAAAGCATTTAGCCCTCTGACCGGTCAGCATGGGCAGGGGTCCTGGGGGAGTGGGGACCCCCCCAAAGAAGGGGTCCCCCCCCTCCAGAACTTACCAGCCCATGCTGAAGCCCGGGGCTGTCCTCGATGCCCCTGGGCGGTGGGCATCGAGCTGATATTTGGTGTAAAAAAATAGATAAACTATTGTTTTTTACTGTGGCACTACAAGTGCCAGCAAGCCTCCCCAGCAAGCTGGGACTTGGAGAACCACAAGTCCCAGCCTGCTGGGCATTAAAGGGCCCGCTGGCACTTGTAGTTCCACAGTTAAAAAAATAGTGCACAAAACACACTGACACACATTTTAAATAAAACTTTAATACACACATTACACACATACTAATACTTACCTATCTTCTTCCCGTAGGTAGCCCTGGTCCTGATGTCCTCCGGTCCTGTGTCGGCGTTCCTCTTCATGTCGACATCCTTCTTGAAGTCGACGTCCCTGTCGGCGATGGCGTCCGGTGTCCGGGTCCGACGAAATCCATGGAGGAAGCTGTGGAAGGAAACCATACTCACCTGTCCCAGCGCGACGTAGTCCAGGTAAGGGTCTTGGAAAAAAAACAAACCGACACCCGAATCCAAGCGGACACGACGGAGACGCACGTGTGTTTGTTTACATCGTGCGGCTCCGCCTCCCGAATGCCGCTATTGGCCGCCTTGCGGCCTAGCGGCTCCTGATTGGCCGCTAGGCCGCAAGGCGGCCAATAGCGGCATTCGGGAGGCGGAGCCGCACGATGTAAACACCGTGCGTCTCCGTCGTGTCCGCTTGGATTCGGGTGTCGGTTTGTTTTTTTTCCAAGACCCTTACCTGGACTACGTCGCGCTGGGACAGGTGAGTATGGTTTCCTTCCACAGCTTCCTCCATGGATTTCGTCGGACCCGGACACCGGACGCCATCGCTGACAGGGACGTCGACTTCAAGAAGGACGTCGACATGAAGAGGAACGCCGACACAGGACCGGAGGACATCAGGACCAGGGCTACCTACGGGAAGAAGATAGGTAAGTATTAGTATGTGTGTAATGTGTGTATTAAAGTTTTATTTAAAATGTGTGTCAGTGTGTTTTGTGCACTATTTTTTTAACTGTGGAACTACAAGTGCCAGCGGGCCCTTTAATGCCCAGCAGGCTGGGACTTGTGGTTCTCCAAGTCCCAGCTTGCTGGGGAGGCTTGCTGGCACTTGTAGTGCCACAGTAAAAAACAATAGTTTATCTATTTTTTTACACCAAATATCAGCTCGATGCCCACCGCCCAGGGGCATCGAGGACAGCCCCGGGCTTCAGCATGGGCTGGTAAGTTCTGGAGGGGGGGGACCCCTTCTTTGGGGGGGTCCCCACTCCCCCAGGACCCCTGCCCATGCTGACCGGTCAGAGGGCTAAATGCTTTGGCCGGGGGGACTTGTATAAAAAGTCTCCCCCCGGCTGTGGCATTACCCTGCTGGCTGGTTGGGCCCGGTGCTGGTTCTTGAAATACGGGGGACCCCTAGTCATTTTGTCCCCCGTATTTTGGGAACCAGGACCGGCCCTTGAGCCTGGTGCTGGTTTTATAAAATGCACGGAACCCCAACTTGTTTGTTCCTGTGATTTTATGAAACCAGGACCGGCTCTTTCAGCCCGGGGCTGGTTATGCTCTGGAGGGGGGACCCCACGCCGGTTTTTTTTTAATTTTATTTTTTTACCCAAAATCGCATATATGAAAATGCGCACATTTTCATGACTGAAAATGCGCACATTTTCATGACTGGAAATCGCGGCAAATCGCATATTTTGCCGCTAATTCGCATCTCATTACATATGCGAATTCGCGGCAAAAAACGCGATTTTTAAAGGTGCGATTTGGTGCGATTTTTTTTTAGTCTAAAAAAACGCACCCTATTACATTTCGCCCCTAGAGTCCCAACTTTCAGGAGGTGCTGGGAACTTGGGTATCAGAGAGCCAGAGCAATCCATTGACAAAAATATAAAACTACACCAGACGTTTGGAGCTGGAGCAGGGACCGGCTGCTTGGGGGCTGATATCTCTGGTTCTGGGCATGATAGAGACAAGCCGCTAGTGTCAGAGAGAACCTGAGAAATATGACTGGAAATTGTAATTAACAGGTCGGATGTGGACTGCTGCTTTGAAGTTGGATATCTGCAGTTCCCCAGGGCCGATTTTCAAAATTTTGGTATCCCTGGAAAAAGGGGATCCTCAGCTATCAACATACAAGAGCCCACAGCAGTGTGTTTTTTGGTACGAGCATTATATTGGCTGTTACCTTGGAGCTTTTTACTGCCCATTAAAATATTGTGGTTTTACACTATGGAGCGCTCCTCTTTTGTTCTATTTTGACATATATATATATATATGTCAAAATAGAACAAAAGAGGAGCGCTCCATAGTGTAAAACCACAATATTTTAATGGGCAGTAAAAAGCTCCAAGGTAACAGCCAATATAATGCTCGTACCAAAAAACACACTGCTGTGGGCTGGCTACCACACGATATTATATATACAATCCAGGCAATCACTCCTACCGCCTCCGGAGCTCTGGGGGAAACCACAGCAATGAACGCTGGTCACTCCACGTGGACTCGGCGTCTCGGGCACCCAACACAGGAACAGCGGGTAGTAGGGGGATGCCTGGTAAGGAGAGCGATCGTCACCTGGCTCCACCCTAACGCGTTTCGTATTAAAACTTCGTCAGAGGGCGTATATATATATATATATATATATATATATATATACACTTAACATCGGCACTCACCTTTCCTAGTTTTGGGGTGCCCTATGGCTTGTGACCACATTGTTTAATCAGACATTGTAGGGGCTCTGCACACACTAAATTAACTGATAATAACTAGTGGAGATTTGGTTCATGAATTGATCAATGCATTTAAGCCTGCAGCCCCCTTCACGGGACCCCACTGTTCTGCAGGTCCTAACACTATCGCTGAAAATGGCTACAATACACATAGCTATCACATCAATGTTTGATTCCAGGCATGCTATCTGGTCTGAAGCTCACAGCTCACTTTGCTTTTATAGGTGAGCAGCTACCAACACACCTGTCACTGATGTGATAGCTATGTGTATTGTAGCCATCAATTATGTCTGCCTCTATCTATCTCTCTATCTATCTATCTATCTATCTATCTATCTATCTATCTATCTATATATATACATACACACACAAATACAGGTATCCCTTATAAAAAATGCCCAGGACCAGGTGCATTTATCTGCCATTTATGTTGTGTAGACACATCAAACACCTGAAATACACACAAATATATTTTATTTGTGCATGAAAAAAGGTTTGTAAACATTAAGGCGCCTATTGAATTATGTTGTTGTTAACTCATACCATTACTTAACTCTAGAAATAAATGACACAAACACCTTATCTAAAAATAACGACACTGACACCAACTGCGTAAGGTTAAAAGGTCATAGTTGTTTATTTAAGTGGTATGACCCCTATTTGTATAAGGGATGGCAAAGAAAGTGCTTGAGACCAGCACCATAAACGCGGGTGTTGCCATGGTAGCGACCTTAGCGCCCGCCAATGGCCACACCCCTTCTTGTGGGTACAGCCTGCGCTGTGACGGACATACCGCCCCCTTCTATTGCATGACGTGGACCTTCCATGAAGGCCAACACCCCCAGCCGGAACTGGGGACTCGCCCGCCTTCTTGGCAAAGGGGGGGCAATACCGCACAGAGACCACCTGACACCCCACCTGCTTGCTGGTCGAGAGCGCCTTCTCGCCGCAGCCTGTGTTACAAAGACCCCGCAGGGTCACCACGCGTAACCAGGCCCCGCCATCCCAAACAAACAACAACCTACGCTAAACTAACCTAAACTAGAGAAAATGTCCTCCAAAAACACTGCCATGCCTGAGTCAGGAAGATGTACGCCATCTGGCCTGTACAAACCCACAGAGTCCTTAACAATATTAGCATGTCTAACCGCCGTGCCGCCCCGAGCCACCACATGCCTAGACACCGCATGGTTCAACTTCCTTATGGCCCTCTCGATTGCTGACACCTTCCGGGAATTATGTCGGACCACACAATCCTCACACCGGGCCAGAGGTCTGCCAGACGCACAAAGTCCGTCTTAATCTTGATGGTGAGCTCAATGCCTGTCCTCTTGACCAGGTCATTGCCACCTAAATGAATCACCAGAACATCGGGGCAGCTCCCATAGACTATCCCAAAGGAGACCCATGACACTGCTAACAGCAAGTGCCTTCTCCAGAACAGGAGCACTGGAGGCTAGTGGGTGCCTAGCAGCCCAAAAAATAAAAGAGTGCCCTACGAACCAAACCCTACCCAGAGCCATATCGGAAGGGGGAGGGGCTGCAAAAAGAGAAAACCTAGTGGTTAACATCATGATATACATTAACACAACAAAATGCATACTACGGCCCAAGTGAAGGTGAAAAACTTAAAAAACCTTCTGTGAACTTTGGGGGACAGCCAATTGAATTAGTCCACAATGAAGGAAAAAGTAAAAAATTCCCTTCACACCGTCGATTCCGGAACGCTAGTCATTCCAGAACCGATTGTAAACAATAGTTTTTGAGCCGGCGCAACAGGCGCTTGAACTACAACTTATCTAACTTATCTATTCTTACATAACTCTTATAAGCAGAGGATTTCAGCCTGAATGGCAGAAGGTGATAATCCTGCCGCTGCTACGCAAGTAGCAGCCCCAATTCGAAACAAATGCGTTCCGAAATCCTGCTCCCGCAGACCCAATTCTACCAAACATTGCCGAAACACAGCCGCAAACTGGAATCGGGTCAGCGGTAGCCCATCAACGTGCGCCAAAAACTGCAAGGCAGCCTCTGGTCTGCGGGAGCTATATTCCTTAGCTAAGGAAACCGGACACACGGCCGCTTCAGCCTGTGCGTTAAGGGTAACCCAGTGGCCCCTGCCCATCTGATCCGTTTTGGACCGCTTAATCTCGCATAGCACTTGTCCTTCACGGAATACTACATCCTCCCCTAGGATGCCAGTGCGGGAGAGTTTGCTGGCTGCCACCAGCTCGCTGATGCGAAAAGCGCCATGAAACGCAAATGTAAATGCAACCTTAAACAGTGCAACTCCGTATTCGCTCTCAGCAACCTTAGCCAAACAACCCCCCAGGTCCCCCAGCATACTCATATCTATGGGTTTGCGTGAATCCGGTGGAACCAACCCTTCGTGTCCAACCCTTCATGGCTTTGGACAATACAAAAGACCTCGTGGGGTCGGGATTGCCGCGTAAGCGCGAATAGAAAGCGATGCCTGCCAATGCCGCCGCCATAGCCGACCTTGACCTGCCCCGCCTATGGTGACCCTAAACAAAAGCGAGTACCCGGTCCTCGACCAACTTACCGCTAGCCTCGGGGGAGCCCTGAAACTCCACCCAGTCCTGCCATGCGGCCCCATAAGTTCTACGAGTGGAAGGGGCCAAGGACAGAAGAGCCAGGTCTGTCATGCCGGCTCTATGACCTGCCACACAAAAGGGGGACAATTAAGCCCAAGTGGCGAAGCCTCGGGGGCCAACTCGCGAAACCTCGCGAACTTAAACCTCGAAAGGGCATCCGCTATGTTGTTATCCACCCCCGGGACATGCCTGGCCCTGAACTGTATGTTATGCCGTAAGCAGAGCAGAACTAAGTGCCGTAGCAGACGCAAAACCTTGGGGGAAGCCGCCCTCTGATTATTAATGGCATGCACCACCCCAAGGTTATCACACCAGAACACTATGTTCTGGTTAGCTAGCTGGGAGCACCTTTTTCAGCTCTGCAGAAACTATAATCTGACTGTGTGATGATAGTGCCTAACACCCGCCATGGACCTTTCTAGCTTACGGCAAAACACCCTACCCATCGGGATAATGCGACATGCAAAATTGAAAGAGCCCAGTGAAGATTGTATGAGCTGCAACCTGACTCTCTTCTTTTCCCTGCATTCAGTAATGAGAGCCTGCAGCTTGCAAACCTTGTCCTCAGGGAGCCGGCAGCAACCTGCTGCAGTGTCTATCTCAATGCCCAGATAAGACAGAACCGTGGCAGGGCCCTCCGTCTTATCTGCGGCAATGGGGACCCCTAAAAAGGCCGAGACATTGATGGCGGATGCCAGGATGTTTGCACATGTGCCCTGCCCGCCTGGCCCCACAAAGAGAAAATCATCCAAATAATGCGCCACGCCACTATAGCCTGTGACGTCATGAATGTACCAGTGCAGAAAGGAACTGAATTTCTCAAAGTAGGAGCTGGATACAGAGCACCCCATGGGCAAACACTTGTCAATAAATATACTCCCCGTCTCAATGGAAACCCATGAACCTGAAGGACTCTGGGTGTAGGGGGAGGAGCCTGAAAGCCGACTCTATGTCCGATTTAGCCACTAGGGCCCCACTGCCAAAGCCCCGGACCATGCCTAGAATTGGTAGTGGACGCTACAATGTTGCTCGGGGATGGCGTCATTGATGGACGCCCCGTGGGGTTAAGAAAGGTGCTGAATCAGTCTATATTTGCCCGGGGTTTTCTTCGGGACCACCCCCAGGGGGGAGAAACAAATCCCAATCAGTGGGTCGGACTGGGAAAGGCCCCGCCATACTGCCCCATTAGATTCACGCCAGCACCTTTTGTGTTGCCACCTCGGACTGCCAGTGCCGACCCCGCCCTGATCTGCATTGCTTGCGGCAGGTCTATTAAATTTTTGGGGTGACCTGCCCCACATAAACTACATTTTGCCTCTTGGTCACACTTGCCGTCATGAAAGGCAAAGCACTTCTCTTTGCGGCCGGATCTCACCCCGGGTTTCCCCCTTGTAAAGGGCTTCTTGCCTGGAGGCTACACCGAAGGCAGGCCCCTACCTATGGTCTCAGCTGAATGTCAACGTGTTTGCACCCTTTAAGATGGGTTTGGACCCCTCGTGAGTATGACAACACTTTACATTGTCATCACGCCATGCGCTTGTTAACCGGGAACAAGTAACGTAGTATGTTCACAAGTTCATTGGGTCTGGTGCTGAGGTAACACGAGGCAGCCAATTACTAAAACCCTGGCAAGCGAAATCACCCTTTGCTGAGGACCATCTGGCTTTGCAAAGTCCTTTCCCGCATATGTGGTTAGTGTGAAAAGGTCTACAAAAAACTGGCCCCTCCTAATTATGTATTTTGACCCCCCTTAACCTGATGGGGCCACCAACCTCGCAAATTCGTGCGGGCGCTAGGGGGACCCAAATTCCCTGCTGCTAGCGGAAGAGTGTAAAGGGGATGCTGCACACACAGAAAATTCAGTGTTCTCACCACCGATGGAGGAGCCTCCGTGCTCGTCAGCAGACGTAGCCGGGATTTCTGATTCGGCTGAAGGTAAAGGAGCCGGCATGCAGGATCCACGCTCTGCCGCCGGGTGAGTCAGGGATGTCCCCTTGCTTGACATGGCCGCTGTGGGGAGTGCCCGCAGTTGCCGGGATGCTGCTGCTGCATGCGAGGTGTCAAGCACACTTCTCCGTGATGATCTTCTGAATCTCCCATCTGACCCCAGTCCTGCCACCGGCTCTTATTCCTATGGTGCAGGACCCGAGGCCACTGTGTCTGCGACGGCGGATGGCAAAACCACTTCAACATTCCCAGAGCTATGGCTGTTAACTTCTCCGACCGCCACGACCGGCGCAGGTCTGTTGCCGGCCGCGCTTGCTGCAGGAGACGTCCAATGCCTAATCGTCGACTCAGGCGTGTCACGAGAGGCCCCTTGTCCAGTACCCCTGGAGGATCCGCTGGCCACTGCTTCCAGTAAGGCACCTGAAGAGAGCTCGGGAGACAAATGCAATGTATTAATTTCCATGCCTGGTCGAGAGATCACCCATTGATCGCCCCCATGAAACCGCCCTCCGACACACTCTCCGCATGAAGCACCGAGGACCGTGGGGTGGGAGAACTGGTTTGAGAGCCCCTGACCTCATTGCAGTGGGGCAGTAATGCTAACCATTACACCATCCGTGCTGCCCGGACGTGAAAAAGAGGGTGTGGGTACCCTCCCCCTGAGTGAAACTGGGAATAACTGGGCCCCGCGCTCTGCTGGAAGCATGGGAAACCCTGGGCAGGACCCCATGGGAGCTGGTGTCCAACATGGTGTTGGGAGGGGTGGATACCTGCTGGCCAGGAGTAGGTGCGCACAGGTCGCCCGGACCCACTGTAGCAGCAGAGGAAAGTGCTAAAGGAGGAGCACAATGAAATGGGGATTCAGAAAGGTAGATGCAAAACACAAAGAACTTGCACTTATCTGCTGCCTGTGACCAGATCCAGACTCAAAGAGGCTCACTTCCTGTCTCTGATCACTGATATAACCCTCTCTGGCTGCCGCCCCCTGCTACCTGATTGGCAGAACTAACTGCCACTCCACTACTATTTCAATAGGGCTTTACACAGATGCTTCTGCTGTACATTGCTTGTGGACAACAAATTCAGAGGCTCTTAAATTCTCTCCAGCCTATGCGGCCCTTGCTCTGTCTATTTAAAAAAAAGATATACACCTGTGTCTCTTGCCCAATGTCCAACTATCATCCCTACCCAATCAGGGCCGGATTAACAAAATAGGGTTGATGGAGCTGCAGCTCCAAGCCCACACTAAAATCGGCCCACAGTAGACAGGAAAAATAATCCTGCTACTGCAATCTTGCAATGTCAATCCGAGGCCCCGGCCCCTGTGACATCATAATAGAGTGATGTCATCATAGACCCCATAATAGGGTGATGTCATAATAGACACCAAACAGAGAATGCCTCATTTCTGTATACTGAGGCGAGAAAGGATGGATTGCTTTTTATTGCTCCTCCTATTTGTGACCAGTACATTTACAGACATTGCACATGGAGATCAAAAATCAGGTACATTTATATTTATTTCTTCTTATCTGCCTACATATTAAATTTATTTCACATTCTGGGGGAAATTTAATAGGATGAGAGATTCAGAAAGTGAGAAATTTGGTAAGAAATCTCCAGCTTTTTTAAAGCGGCAATCATTTACACTGCAAAACCAGTTTGATTTTTGAAGTGTAAATGATTGCTGCTTCATAAAAAATAGAGATTTGTTACCAAATCTCTCACTTTCTGAATCTCTCATTTTATTAAATTTCACCCTTAGTGTTACTGTATGGAGTCCCATGCATGTATCTGGCATTTATGCTGTGTAGACACATCAAACACCTGAAATACACACAAATATATTTTATTTGTGCATGAAAACAGGTTTCTAAACATGAAGCAACGGTTGGCCAATCCCGGGATCAGCGGGGGGGGATCCTGGAATTTGGCACCAAATACCGGGATTTCAATCCCGAGATTGGAGTTTCCAATCCCCAGGTTTCAGGATTAGAGTGCACATGCGCAGTCCAATTCCCAGCAACATCTGAACACCCGCTCAGATGCTGACCGGCTTCTCCCGCCCCTGGTAGCTTGGCTCTGCGCAGTGTGACGAGGTCTCGCTGAGCAGGCCACACAGCAGCACAGCCTGCCTCGTCTTAAGCACGCTGCCCTCCTGCCTTGTCTATTGTATCCTGCCCGGCTCAAGGACAACAGCCCACCCACCTGGCTTCCAGCAGCATAATTAGGCTGTGGAAAGTTCGGTTTAGGGTTGGGCTGCAAGCAAGAAGGGTTAGAGTTAGGCACTATAGGGGAGTATTAGGACCAGCCTGTGGCAGGGGGAAGGGGGCACTACAAGTATTGATTCACATAATGTGCAAGTTACGTGTGACTCATTAGTACTGCATGTCGTTACGTGTGGCTCTTTCCGTACCAATGCAACTTATTCGCAGAAGATGCACATAAGACACACAAGCAGCTGCCACTTAATAAAATGATATGCGGATTGCCTATATTCTGTGTGTGATGGTGTATCTGCATACAAAATGCTACTTTAAACTATATTTCGGTAAAACAATGTAATGTGGCATTTCATATGCAGATACAGCCACGTACAATATTTTGCAAATAACATGGGGCCTTATTTTGGTTCATTCTTTCTGACAAAATCCTTCTTAGATGGACAAAACCATGTGCACTGCAGGGGGGCAGATGTAACATGTGCAGAGAGAATTAGATTTGGGTGAGTAATTTTGTTTCTGTGCAGGGAAAATACTGACTGCTTTATTTTTACACTGCAATATAGATCTCACTTTGAAGTAAAACCCCCACCCAAATCTAATTCTCTCTGCACAAGTAACACCTGCCTCACCTGCAGTGCACATGGTTTTGTCCATCTAAGAAGGATTTTGTCAGAAAGAATGAACCAAAATAAGGCCCATGGACTGGAACAGAAAAAGTTGCATAAAATTTCACTCGGCACTACCGAGTCAGCTGTATGTGGAAACAATGTAGTTACGTCATGTAGCACCAATCATGCTCTCTGCCTCCTACATTGTGTGGTATCTTAAGTGACATCATAATGTGGTGATGTCATAACAGACATCAAACAGAGAACTCCTCATTTCTGTATACTGAGGCGATAAAGGATGAAGTATTTTATTTTCCTTCTCCTATTTGTGGCCAGGAGGTTTGGGGGGGCGAATGTTGTTGTCCAGGGACTTGCGGGAGGGTTGTCTATCCTTCCGGGGGCCTGGGAGGGGGTCACCATTTTTGAGAGCCTCTTGGCCTTTCTGGGATTATAGGCAGGGTTGATTTGCATCTGCGTAGATAATAACATAAACACGACTAACATGGTCACGAACTGTCCTTAAAGTGTTGGTGTTTTCTCATGTTCCCCCAGCTCCCATGTATGCAGCAGGAAAAAAGAACAAACCTGCACTGAATGGTAAGTACATCTACAATAACCATGTAACTATAGCCATTAGGGAATGCTAAAACGGAGGCAGGACATGCTGGGATGTGTAGTTCCACAACAGCTGGAGAGCCGTATGTTGAGCACCCCTGGCCTAACTGAATGTACAGAGAGAGGCTACACAGCGGATCACCTGAGCCCATGTTACAGAGGTGACAGGAAATGGAGACGCTTCTGTGTTACACCCACGGCTGTACAGTATGCTGCAGATATGGAACAACAACATTACTTTAATGTATTTCTTGTATTTTCTGTTTCAGAGCCTATTATTGCTTCATCATTCGCTGAGATCAAGCCAGGTAAATAAACAAATAAGAAAATGAGAGAACCTGATGTATTGTGTTCTGTTGTGTGATGCCCATAATATCAGTCACATGACATATCCGGCACGTCTGTGAGCTATGCAGAATAAATGTACTGGGTGATATAATGTACATTATCGCTCATTTTGTCCCTTCTATAATATTCCTCATTATATCGCCAAGTGTGTACAGGACATAGGGCTGCCAGGACAGGACATAAGGGCTGAGGTATTAGATATGAATACCTCCCAACATATGTTATCTTTAAAACGGGACACATGCGCCCAAAAAGGGGGCGTGGTATGTGAAAAGGGGCCGTGCCAACTGCCCCCCCTGCCGCGGGACCGCCCCAAAATATCGGGACGGTCCCGTGAAAAATGGGACAGTTGCGAGGTATGGATGCGGCATCTATTGGTCTCTGGCAGTAGATACAGTGCAGCAGTTATGAGACACCCTAACATCCCAACTCCCATCTTAGTAATCTTACCCCCGAGAATTGCAAATCAGAAACGTCATAATGTCTCGCCGCGCAAAAGGAATATATTACACAGAAATAGGTCTGGTCAGGTGCGGTGATACACCTGCTAGACACAACCT
Organism: Crinia signifera; assembly: GCF_055691185.1. NCBI lineage: Eukaryota > Metazoa > Chordata > Amphibia > Anura > Myobatrachidae > Crinia > Crinia signifera. The sequence goes on from NC_139217.1 coordinate 377,897,748, forward strand.
GGGGATATTCATCAAAGCTTGGAGAAGTATATAGTGGAGGGAGATAAAGTACCAAACAGACCGCTCCTAACTGTCATTTGTCTAGCACAGTCTGTAAGGTGACAGAAGCTGCCTTGTGTGGGATCTGGAAAATAGGTTTGCAGTCAATATGTAGCCATGAATAAGGTTGACATATACAAAAGGACGATAAGGTTTTATGTTTTTCCTCCAATTTTTTGATACCGTCCACGTGGACAATGATTGGGAATGGTAGGTGTGCCGATTGCTGTGGTAGTGGAGCAGGGTACCTGGCTCGGAGCATGGTGAGCAAACGGAGCTATGCCAGGGTATACGGTAATCTAACTGGGGGCCACGTGCTCAGGTGTCAACACAAATACCAAAGAAACCTTGAAAAACTGTCGACCTTTTGCATGTGTCAACCATTTTTTGTCGACCTATTGACTATAAACCCAGGCACTGTTGACCCTATGACCCATTGTGTCTCTTTACAATTTCAGCCTTTATTTAAAGTATCATTTTATGAATTAAAGATAGTAATGATTTTGCACCTTGACATTTCAGCTATAGAAGCATTGGAGACCCGCACAGACCATCTGCAGAAGGCACTGGAGCGTCAGAGCGAGCTTAATACCACAATAATATTCTGTGTGGTTGGCTTTAGCACCATGTTGCTCATTATCACCGCAGCGCTAATCATGTGTTGCTGCAGAGTGATAAGGTAGGGATTGTGTCATTTCTTATATTGTCCGTTTTATTAACGATCAAGATGAAGCTTCATTTATTTATCTCTTTATTTATTTATTAACAGATCAGAAGACATGGACAAAGACATCGAAGGTGAGAAAACCTGCAGTTATCTATATGTGTCCTACAATTGCACAAAATGCGCACATTCAGCAATATAATGTTATTTATTTATCTTTCTATCTAGCTCCAGCATGTGATCCATCAAGCGACTCCAACTCAACTGCCAACTAAGAGGATGCCGGCCCTGTGTGCGCTGGTTCTAGCTGTGAGGTACTGTTGTAAGAACGTGTTCCTGTTTAGCTATTAGCTGTAGCTAATGCAAGAACCCTTTCTTACAGCAGTTCCTCACATCTAAAACCATAGGGGTTAATATGAGGTTCTAGGTGTGAGGTACTGTTGTAAGAACGTGTTCCTGTTTAGCTATTAGCTGTAGTTAATCCAAGAACCCTTTCTTACAGCAATTCCTCACATCTACTATAGAACCGTAATATTTCATCTACTGTATATTACAACTATCCCCCAGCGCGCACATATTCCATCAGCCAATTAACCAACAGGCATAGGATAACATCTCCTCTCCTCTTTATTAACATCTAGTAATAACACCAGCAGTTGAATAATAAAAAAAAAAATTATTGAGTTCTTGGTTTATCTAGTTCTGGTTATTCTAACATACAATAAATGTACACAGTGGTGCCTGGATAATGGCCCACAATGGTTCAGAAGTGCTATAACACCTTAGGAGCAATTCTTGGGAGGTGGGGGGCTACAGTCAGTCACTGGGTGAAAGATAAAGGGGGCATGGAGGAGAAAAAGGTGGGGGTGGTGGGAGAGCGGGAAGAGACAATGCAGTTAAGGGGTAGTGGCATAGAGACACTGCCACCGCATAGAAGTATGTGTGGGGGGGAGGGGGAAGGGGTTCAGACAGCAGCCAGGTATAGTGCCCACTGCAGCATACATACAAAATATATATAATATACAAAGCAAAAATTGTCAAGGCAAGTGGTCTCAGGGTGCCTATGGGGGGGTGGGGTGTATGTATGTATGACTGAGAGCAGCAGTGCATGTATTTATTTATTTACAATTTCTTATATAGCGCAGCAGATTCCGTTGCACTTTACAATTGTAGACAATGGTAAAACAAACTGGGTAACAACAGACAGACTTGGAGGTAGGAGAGCCCTGCTGCAAGCTTACAATCTATAGGGATATAGGAGGGAAACACAAGGACAGGCACCAGTAATAGCATAGCAGTCCCACCAAGTTACAGAAGGGAAGCTATATAATACATAAGTGCTTAGAGGGTTATGCATGTAGAACTTAAATATGATAGGCTTGTCTGAAGAGGTGCGGTTTCAGGGAACACTTGAATGTTTGGAGGCTAGTGGAGAGTCTTATTGTGCGTGGAACGGCATTCCATAGGGTGGGAGCAGCCCAATGAAAGTCCTGTAATAATGAATGGGAGCTAGTGATCCGTGCAGAAGAGAGACGCAGATCTTGTGCAGAGCGGAGTGGTTGGGATGGGAGATATTTTTTGATAAGTAAAGAGATATATGCTGGTGCAGTGTGGTAAATAGCTTTAAATGCAAGTAGAAGTGTTTTATATTGAATACGGTAAGATATAGTTAACCAATGGACGGACTGGCAGAGAGGATCAGCAGATGATGAGCGTTTTGCAAGGAAGATCAGCTTAGCAGCAGCATTTAAAATGGATTGCAGTGGTGAGAGTCTGTTCTTGGGAAGACCAGTTAGGAGACTATTGCAATAATCAATGCGGGATATAATGAGTGCATGGATAATAGATTTAGTAGTGTCTTGTGTTAGATATGGTCGTAATTTGGATATGTTTTTTAGATGCATGTAACATGATTTGGAGACAGATTGAATGTGGGGAAGAAAGGACAGTATGCATGTAATATGTATGTATGTATGTATGTATGTATGTATGAGAGCGGCAGTGTATGTATGTATGTAAGTAAGTGAGAGGCAGTGTATGTATGTCTGCACAGTATGCATGTGAGAGGCAGTATATGTATGTATGTATGTGAGAGGCTGTATATGTATGTAAAGAAGGAGGACCGGGAAATGTTCAACTTTACCTGCTGCTAAGTATTTTTTCTACTCTTCTGCACGGCCTCCTCTTGTTGTATTTTTGTCACTATGCACTTTAATATGCCATTTATAAATAGTACTCTTTTTCAAATCTGATGTTGTTGGCGTACAGTTTTGTTTTTATACATTACTCCATGTCTCTGGGCCGGGCACTCAGTTGTTGATACAGTCTGTGATGTGCGACTACCCTTCTGGAAATATATGTACTGTATGTATGTATGTATGTATTCATATCTGTACAATATGTATGTGAGAGGCTGTGTGTGTATGTATGTATGTATGTATGTATGTATGTATGTATGTATGTATGTGAGAGGCTATTTATGTATGTATGTATGTATGTATGTATGTATGTATGTATGTATGTATGTATGTATGTATGTGAGAGGCGACCTGGTGAGAGTTTTTTTTTCATTTATACAGTACAGTAGTACCTGATTCAGGAATGTACACTAATGCATTCACAGCTATGTATTTGTACGCAGCTAATGCAAGAACTGAGATGCTGGCACCATGTTTTAAGCATATGGGATCACAGATATGGTCACGCAGAGGTGGGGGAACTCATTTTTCTATGCCACCTAATAACCCCCCTCCCCTACCACCATTAGGCAGAGACAGGGCTAGTGTTAGGGTTTTTTGGCATTTCTTTGCAATCTAGAATGCTTATCTGTGAGAATTACTGTGCTGGGCCAATGTGGAGGTTAAAATGTTCCCCCTCACTTTAACCCCTGGTCACCACTCACGTGACTTTTTTTTCAAACTATCTATTACCTCCTCCAAATTTTTTTCTTGCCAAGAACTTAATACCAGTTTCCAAGTAATCTCAGGGACTATTTTCACATTAGATCTTTGCTATAGTTTCAAATTAATGGAAAATTATTAAATTTAATTATTTTCTCCATTTGAAGCACCTTAATAGACTAGGCCACTTCGGCTTTACTTACAATCGACTTAGTTTTGCTTTTTTTATTAACTACTTTCTTTCTACAATAACAAGATTTTGTTTTATTTGTGATGACGTAGCTGTAGTCATGTTTGAGACACATAACACATTCATATCTCCTCATTAATCCTGTGAGAAGACATATACATACTGAATCTCAAAACTAAAGATAATAAAAAAAAAAGCATGGCATATTCTTGATCTGGAGCAATAAATTAATTTGATGAAGATCAATTATAAATTCTGAATGAAATTGAAATGTTAAAGCTAATATTAATATCTAAATTGTAGCGTTGTCTCAATGACAGGAGTACACATCAGAGGCGGATTGGCCCACCGGGAAACCGGGACATTTCCCGGTGGGCCGGACCAGATTTCCCTCTGCATGGGCCGCCTACCTTGGTTCCAAGCGGCCGCAGCCCAGCCTGGTCACAAACACCAGCATTGCCCAAAACAAATATGGCCACCGCATATATGCACATATGCAGTGGCCATATTTGTTTTGGGCTATGCTGCACTTTGTGAGCAGCTGCGGCCGCTAGATGTCAATGGAAGTGCGGCGGTGGTGAGCAGTGTCCGCACCCCCCGGGCTGTAGCGACAGCAAACCCCCCCTTCCCCCGGGGCTGTAGTCTCAGTACCCGCAGCACACCTCCCCGGGCTGTAGTGTCAGCACCCGCAGAACCCGCCCCCCGGCTGTAGTGTCATTACCAGAACCCCCCCCCCCCGGGCTGTAGTGTCAACACCCCCCCCCCGGGCTGTAGAGTCAGCACCCGCACCCCCCCCTTCCCAGGCCAGAGTTCAATCCCAATCCACCCCTGGTACACATAAACAGGTCTAATGTATCAATGTTGCTACTGAGGGGTGTTGCCGTGTCAGCATCGTACAGACAGGTATGCCACTTTTATTAGACTGTAGTGAAGATCTAGATTAAATGGGGTCGTTCTGATCTCAGTCCTCCATCACAACTCCTGCACCAAATGGTTTACCCTATTTTTCTTTGTTTTTATGTTTGTAACCACTGTTAAAGATGGAGCCACATACATTTATCCCACAGGCATGAATGAGCAACCCATCTAGGCATGCTGTTGGCATGCTGTGCACTCCACCAAGATGGAGTGCATGAGCGTCTCACATGCTGGAGCATCCATTGCCACAAATAGGTCATGTGAGCGTCTCACACGCACTTGCGCCTTATTTGTAGTGTGGCAGGCTGAATTGTGCACCAAGAGCGGAATAGATGGACGTGGCTCCATCTGTACTTTGCAAAGGCGGTGACAGATTGAGGCCTGGATCTGAAGAAGTTCAAGGGCCGATTATGGGAAGTGGAGGAGGTGATTCCAATGCCATGTAGGCATGTAGAGCCCACACACTATATACTCCAATATCTCCCTAAATATACAAAAGTACAAAAATTGCGTAGTTGTTTATAAAATATAAATGCAATTCTAATGATGACTTATAGCCAACTGTTACACCCATGCTTAGGGGCTCATTCGTCCAGGGGGTTGGTAGACAATAACGAATGCAAGCTTGAGAGCGCAGATGCAATGAACAGGAGTGATTTTATTCTTCACTTTCTAAAAATAAGAAATATTACGACCTCTGGTGAACCAATCTCTGTACCCACCAGGTCAATGGTACAAGATACGGGAATAAACAGGCAATTCTCAATACATAATATACTAACAGTACTTTGCCCTACGTTAACTTGAGTCTAACTGGTACCGGTACCCCATTTTTATCCAAGACCCGAGTTTAGGATTTGGCCTGTGTACAGGAACCAATGTACAGTTCCCGGGGGAGGTGTTCCTATGGGGCAACCCAGCCTTCCTACGGATAAGTAGCCGGAGGGTCACTCTTGAACTCTGGCCGAGGTAATGGTGAAATAATCCTTGTCGTGTAATACTGTGGAAGGCAAATGAACTGTCCTTGTAGCTCAACAAGAAAGGATTAACTGTACTCGAAATGGTTTACAGGACTAAAAGCAATGAGAGCTGTATATCCAAGTCCATGCACTAGATGGGGCTATTCCCAGGCACTGTAATACAGACACTGTCCTGTAGATGGGGCTACCTGGGTCTTTTACTGCAGCCAGGTGGTCTACTACTAATTAGAGTCCTCCTTTGCATAGGCCCTGTTAACATGTGGGATGAGGACCAGTTACTCTCTTTCCCCACATGGCCTATTACATTAACTTGGTGTAGCTGAAATGTCACAGGGATCAGCACATCCCTAGGATACCTATTAATATAAGGCTCCTTTCTCCTCTCTTCTTGTCTGGAGTGTTACCCTTAGGGCAAATGTTCTATGTATAATATACAGTCTGGAGTAGTGTTCAATGTGAGAGTACAGGGCAACACATACTCACAATGTCCTGGGTCAAAAGGCACCCGAGTGCTGAGCCCTTCTCACTGAGATCTGTACAGCAGGGATTTCACTGCAGCTGTTGCTCCCACTCTTCTCTGTGCTTCACTCTCTGTGCTGGTATGGTGCCAAACTCTGCTCCTCATGGTCTGTCCTACACCACTGTGCACACTGCTGCTCCCAGCTGTAACACACCTGCTCTGTCTCTCTGCACACTGCTGCTCATGGCTGTAACACGTGTGACTACCTCGGGTTGGTAAGTGTTATCTTCAATTTTATTGAGCGTTCTAGGTAGGTGTAGAATTCTCCTAGGATAGGTAAGTATGGATTCCGGAGATCTTCTCTTCTCAGGTGAAATACAGCAACACCGATTAATTGAACTGTATTTATTACAACACTCAAATTACAATTTGGTACTGTTTCATAAGGTAACAGAGTAAACAAATGAGCACTTTCACAAGAACACAACCAATTTATTTTTACTGGAACATGAATTCACTCCTCCGGGCTCCGCTCCGGTTCCAGTCCTCTTAGTACATTAACAATATATTAACTTACCGTACATACCATAATAAAGACAAAAGTATGAACATGCATATAATTCACGTCAGCTATCTAGAACTGAATTCCTGAATCTACTTTAACACAGTTGCACTTTGCTTATAATTGCTCCTTTAAATAATTACTATTATATTATTGCGCAATAATTTGTTACTTTTCCTAAACAACTCAAAAGCGCTGTTGTTTTACACAGAGTCCCTCCCGGTGGCCACTGTCCTCAACGTTACAGTCCCCTTTCAACAATCCGGGATAGAACTACAGGTGAGTCACAGTTTATCTCAGTTCTTTCCTTCCTTAAAGATTTATACAGCACAGCCTGTAATAATAAACTTTCCTTTGGAATGAAGAGATAACATTATATCCATGCTGCAGATACTGTTGATGTAGAGATTACTGACCTTGAAATTAATAAGTATTTAACACAGTTCCATACTCAGCGCGGCTTCAGAAGATATTTTATACGTCTATACAGGCATCCATGGCTCTCTGCAAATTAGGCTAGTCGGATACTCTGATATGCTGCACTCTCTGTGGTCATCCAGAGCAATCTATTAATAACGCTTCTGGTAACACTAAAGGTGTGATGATGCAGATTTATTCCTCTCCGTGTCACCAAAATGGCTGCTGCAACTGTCCTTTAACTGCCTGCCACTCAGATAGGACCGATAGCAGCTCTCCTCTTGCTAAATGTGTCAAGCCTTTCTCTATCTCTGAAAGTCTCCTGAAGTATAACTAGCACTAGTTTGGAGCGTCCCCTGGTGTTTTCACCGGATTTAGGGTGAGATGTACTAAGCCTTGAAAAGTCATAAAATGGAAAGTGAAAAACCTCCAACCAATCAGCTCCTACCTGTCATTTTTCAAACACAGCCTGTGACATAGCAAGTAGTTGCTGATTGGCTAGTTGTTTATCACTCTCCATTTTATCACTTTTCAAGCTTAGTACATCTGGCCCCTAGCTTGTTACTGTGTGCTCTTTATTTATTTAATGGCAGAATGACGATTCTGTAGGGACGTCCCCAGGCCAGGTAAGCCAGCCGGGTTTAGTCCACTTCTACTGGCTGTTCTCAAGGTGTAGGTAATCCTGGGTGTCACTAAACATATAAGGCAGTGCTGGGCTTGCCGGGGCAGGGTTCAACACTCACCACTCCCCATATTGGATGCTGTCAGTGTCCCGGCCTTCCACAGCACCGCTATCCGCCCTGCCTGCTGTGTAGCTCTGCTGACTACCAGTCTCTGAGGGGAACTGCCAGGTAATAACGGCTGTCCTGGTGCCAGCCACACTCCAGCCAACTTTATTATTCTTATAATCTCCCACTTGACATCCGTCAGCCATCAGCGAGACATCTGTATACTGTGACAAGTCTATGGGGACACTTTAACACAATAATCGCCACTTGCTGACAATCCAATAAAGTCCTTCCCAAACATCACATAAATAATGCAATATTTTCCCCTCTGCGAGGAAGACCCATCTTTAGTACATTTATAAAAGGTTTCTTCATTTTTTTACACGTATATACAATCATATTGTAGGATGCAACACACGCTCTATCACTTTCTCAGCACACTGCTGACTCTCCCTTTAGAGCTCCCCCAGCTCCTAGCTCTCACAGCATACTTCAAGTGCAGTCTCCTTTTTACTTCCACTTCCTGTCCCAGCAGCCTGCTCACATGTGTTCTTCCCCTGCAGTCATTTCTGGGTCCTAAAGTCCTCCTCATTTCACAGCTCATTGCAGACTCCTGCTATTCACAGTACAGTAAAAGGGAGTTAACCCCTGAAGTCTCTTGGGAAGATTTACTATACCTTTTGGGTGTCAAACAAGAGAGGGGCATCAGGCAGTGGGCTGCATGCCTCAGCAACTGGCAATGCAGAGACAGGCTGGCACTTGTAGTTCCACAGCAGTCCAGGGGTACTACACAACCATGTGGCCAGCTGGTATCTGTCTTGTGATTATCATGCTATCATGATGATGGGCTTATTTTTTTGTAAGGGCCTGGAGCTGAGGTTCTCTTTACAGCTCATTCCAGTAGTATCGTCTAGTCACAGTGCCGCTGAGATTATTTGATATTCAATTGTGATAATAAAAATAGCTGCCTTTGAGTTTAGTAAATTCTTGTATTGTTAATCGATCAATAAATGGTCGTTATTGGGCTGAATCTTACTGTTGTTTCCCATTCCTCGCTTCATGTTTTAGTGGTTTGTCCAGCTCATAGTGGCCTACCCTCCTGCATTGTGCAGGAGACTCCCTGAAATAGCAGCAATCTCCCTCTCTCCCTCATTAGTCTACCAATCTCCCTCATTTCACCTAGCCCACATTACACTGTTACATTTTTGGGAGAAAAAAAAGAATGAGAGACAGATACATTTACATTGAATCATCAGCACCATTTCCCAGCACAGTAAGTATAGTAGCTCTTACTAACTGCTTTGGGGCTCATCTACATTTGGATTTAAGTCATTTTAAAAGATTCCTCTCAGATGTAACAGTACACACCCACACATCTAGGTGCCACATTCACAATCTCTTTTCACAATCTCTCCATATATGGAACTAGACACGCCCTTTGGGTGGAGCATGACACGCCCCCTCAATGGGGCGCTGTGCAAAATTCTCCTACCAACTATAATCTTCCTGAAACTAGTTTTCAAAAGTAGGCAAGTATGGTCCAGCTGCTATCAGGTCCCATATGACAACAAAATTTATACTGTAGATTGTCATACTGTCTAATTTGGTTTGATTATATCAAACCAAACTGTCTTTGGTACTTGGTGGTACCTGAGTCTGGCTTACTAAGCCATGGAAAGAGATAAAATGGACATAGATAAACCAGGCAAATGGCAATAGTGTTAATTTAATCTCTAAGAGGAATGAAGCTTTGTTTCAACAAATTGCCCATGTCTTGTATATATAGGGCAGGACTGGGCAACACCGGCCCTCCAGATGTTGATGAACTACACATCCCAGCATGCCTTGCATCAGTTTCAGCATGGCCACATAGCAAAACTAATGCACAGCATCCTGGGATGTGTAGTTCATTAACATCTGGAGGGCTGGTGTTGCCCAGCCCTGATATAGGGAGAAAAGTAATAGCCTTCAAGTTGCAATCATTGATGAGATTCCTGCAGTTTTGACCGGTTTAAAGTAGTAATCATGGTTTTGCCATTTAGAGGATTGCCACCTTAAAACAATGGCTAGTCTCCCCGGAATCATGTCACAGCAGGGCCGTCTTAACAGCAGTGTGGGCCCCTGGGCAAAGCAAAGCTCCTAGGAGTGGGGGGGGGGGGGGGGGGGGTGCTATCAGCAGCAGCTTTGATGTCCCACGGGTGGCAGGGGTTGCTCTATCTTCCATTCAAGATGTAGGACCTGGAGCAGTAACTTCTGCTAATTACTCCTTTACTGCACTAAGTCAGAGAGAACCTGAGAAATATGACTGGGAATTGCAATTAACAGGTAGGATGTGGACTGCTACTTTGGATATCTCCAGTTGCCCATGGCCGATTTTCAAAATTCTGGTATCCCTGGACAAATCAGCCTAGGGCCCTTATACAATTTGGAAAAGAGACTGACCTAGGTCAATCTATCAGAGCGCTTCTATATGAGTCTATTCCCTTAGAGAGCAGCCGATTCATACACATATACAAAATAAACACAAGAAAAATAACAAATATAAATATAAAAACAATGAATGGCAATGGACCTATTGGGAGAGCTGGGGTATTTGTATAGTCACCCGTATAGTGTTGATAGGACCTGCACTGATCCAAGAACTTGTGTCCATAAAAGTCCAGAGAGCGTCCGTGTAATTTATGGCCGTATGATGGTATGTCTTGGTAACTGCCTAGGAGGTGGGCCCGTTGGCAAAAGATGATGTTTATAGCCAGCCCGGGATATCCTTCCAGTTGGATTGGCAATCAGGATTTTTTAGGCTTCTCACGGTTTCAAAGGGACAGTCTTTAGGACAGGATCAGATGAGAATAGAGCAGGTGGTCAGCACTTCATTAGGGGACTTGGTGTTAGTCTCTCTCCAAGTAGTGTCCAGCAAACACCAACACGTTTCGCTGTGTTGGCTCACAGCTTTATTTTTATTGAATTGATGCAAGCACTTGAACTAGTACTTTCTTTGAGTGCCGATTCTCCCCCCTGCTTTTTTTGTTTCATAGGGCCCTTATACACCTGGGGCCCCTGGGCAAGTGCCCATTAAGCCCATACGAAAAGACGGCCCTGTGTCACAGGCTATTACTTTTCCCGGTACTTGTGTAGTTTCACGGCAGCACTGCCCGCGGATTGCATCGTATGCAAATTTCATGCGATTTGCATGCAATGCGATGTAGCACACCTCCAATATCCACGTCAGCCTGAAGCGTGGCGAGCGGACACGTCCTCCCGACCTATTCATACTCCCACTATCCGCGTGGAGTTGATTTTATAAAGTGTGGGGAGCGCAGTCAGCCACCAAGTGCGAAGCAGAAAACGAGCCGTAAACGTGGCGAGCAGACGTGGAATACACGTCAAGTAATACACATAATACACGTCAGGTAATCTGCGTCCCCTCACGGGGCTTGCTTCACTTGCCCCGCTTCAGGCTCATTTTCCGCATCCCCTCACGGGCCTTGCTGCGCTCACCACACTTCGGGCTCGGTGGCTCGCTGCACTCATCACACTTTAGAAAATCAACTCCACGCCGACGTGGATAGTGGGGGTATGAACAGGTCAGGAGGACGTGTACCGCGTCCCCTACCGGAGCTCCCCACGCTTCGGGCTGGCGTGGATAGTGGTGGTGTGCTAAATCCCATTGCATGCAAATTGTATGCAGATCATATGCGATTTGCATATGATGCAATCCGCAGGCAGTGCCGCCGTGAAACTACACAAGTACCCTTTTCCCCTTTAAACCGCCAATCTATGGGGTCTACATACTAATTTAGAGTACACATTATAAGCATGATAATGATATTTTCGGGCATATAATTTAGTGTTTACGCACTGTATTGTTAACAATGCATGCTCCTGTGGGTCTGTCATCTGTAAATGCAGTCAGATCCTGAATATCTTGTCTATGACAGCATGCTCCTGGCTGTGGCTTCTCAACAATGTTGATAATGATATTGTTCAGTGCGTATGTACTATATCATTGGAGTTCCAAAAATCATTTAATAATATCGTTCATGGACAATATTACATTAAGTGTACCCCGCTAAAACCTTGGAGAGAGATAAAGTGGATGAAGGTACAGACCAGCCAATCTGGTCCTAATTGCCATGTTACAGGCTGTTTGAAGAATTACAGATAGGAGCTGGATGTTTGGTACTAGGGATGCCATTCATAGTTACATAGGGCCTTATTCTAGTTCACTCTTTCAGACAAAATCATTCTTAACTGGACAAAACCATGTGCACTGCAGGGGGGCAGATGTAAAATGTGCAGAGAGAATTAGATTTGGGTGAGTTATTTTGTTTCTGTGCAGGGTAAATACTGGCTGCATTATTTTTACACTGCAATATAGATCTTACTTTGAAGTAAAACTCCACCCAAATCTAATTCTCTCTGCACAAGTAACATCTTCCCCACCTGCAGTGCACATGATTTTGTCCATCTAAGAAGGATTTTGTCAGAAAGAGTGAACTAGAATAACCCCCATAGTTACATAGTAGATAAGGCTGAATAAAGACTTGCGTCCATCGAGTTCAACCTAGGTTTTAATAGCTTATCCCTTGTTATATAGTATATTCTGATATTTTTAAAGACAGATTATGATTCTTATTAGTACCCTTGGATGTTTTTAACCAATAAATGTTTGTCCAACCTTATTATAAACATATTTAATGTGTCTTCTGACCAGTGGCGTAACTATAAATTTAGCTCCCACCTGCCAAAAAATGTGTGCCCCCCCCCCTCCCCAGTCCCTCCTCCCCCCCCCTCTTCAGTAAAACATGACAATGGTGCAGACTGGTTACCTGGGCCACGTGCGCCCATGCGGCGTAACAGAGAGGACATCCCATCCGCTGACATACCGTAGCCTTCCGTCATCAGGGAATACTAACGGTAGTGTGTTCGGGTAAAGACACCGGCAGCCCCCAGGCGCTGAGCAGGCATGGAGACTGGCGAGGGGGGTGGGCTGTCACCTACTGTACTCAGCTACATTACACTGCCACTGCCGCACACTACCACTGAGTGACAGCAAACTGTGTATTCGTACAGCAGGTATTTTTCAGTGTGCCGCGAGACCAATGGCTCCCCCAAGCCACAGCTGGGGCTGCCACACCATAGTTAAGCCACTGCTGCCAACACCACATTTCCAGGAAGAGAGTTCCACAGTTTGACTGCTTTGACCATAAACAAATTTTTCCTTCTAAGGGAACGAAACCTTCTTTCTTCTAATCTAAACTTGTGCACACGTGTCCTAGATTCCTTTCTTGCAGTAAAAAGTGTGCTTCACAGTTCCTTACATTGGCCCTTGATATATTTGTACATGTTGAGCAACGTCTCTTCTCTAGTGTAAAAAGTCCCAAATTGCTCAATCTCTCCTCGTAGCTTAAATTCTTCATTCCCCTAATTAGCTTTGTTGGTCTTCTTTGGGTTTTTTCAATTCTATGATGTCTTTTTTATAGTGTGGGGCCCAGAATTGTACTCCATATTCAAGGTGTGGTCTAACCAATGCCTTGTACAGTGGCATAATTACTTTTGAGTCCCTAGTTTCCATGTCTCTTTTAATACATGCTAGAATTCTGTTGGACTTTTTTGTTGCTATGTAACATTAAGTACTACACCCCAGTTTTTTTTTATCTATTTGGACTCCTAGATCCTTTCCAAGTACTATATTACCCAACGCCTTCCAGCTTAGGTTATAACTAGCACACTGGTTATGCCTCCCGAGGTGCATAACCTGGCATTTATCCACATTGAACCTCATCTTCCACTTTATTGCCCACTCATCTAGCTTGTTAAGATCGTTTTGAAGTGCGGAGACATCCTCTGTTGATTTAATAACTCTACTCAATTTTGTGTCATCAGCAAAGATGGATACATTGTTGAGTAATTCCAGCACAATATTGTTAATAAATATGTTAAATTAAATGGGCCCAAGAACCGAACCCTGTGGCACTCCACTTAGTACTGGTATCATATTTGATACGGCACTGTTCACAACCACTGTTCTCTTTTACACAACCAGTTCCCTACCCATCTACAGATTCTTGCCCCTAATCCCAGGTCCTCCCTAATCCCAGGTCCTCCCATTCCCGGGTAATTTTTTAAATCCCAACATTCGGGATTAACTTTTAAATCTGCGCTTAAATGACGGGTAGGTGGGCTGTTGTGGGGCTATGCTGCTCTGTCATGCAGCACAGTGTGCATCAGAGGAGCAGCCGTGCTGATCCCGGTATTGGCCACCCTAGTTGGTACTCTATTATTTATTATAATTGAATATGTGTGAGCAGGCCGGTGAGTAATCAATTTGCTGTGCCCGCTCGCACAAAACGGCTGCGCATGCGCAAAAAGTTTATGCACATGTGCAGTAACTAAACATTTCTCCCCTGTGCGAACGTGCAGGGGAGCGATCAGACCAGAATCAGGGTCAATGTGTGTGTGTGTGTGGAGGCTTTTCAAGATTTTGCTATGTGGCCCATGACATTCTAGTTACTCCCATGTGATTTATTATATAACATAACAGAGGCATGCAAGTATAAAAGTATAAAAATCACACTCTATTAAATCTCACCCTTGGTATAAGTGTAAGCTGCTTATACATGTTCCACAGCACCCTCTATTGGTAGTACATTGAGTGTATTCAACTAAATACTTACAGCACCCTCTATTGGAGGGTGCGCTTATGCAATACCTCACAAGTAACTACTATACAGTGACCCCTGTTGGATTACAAATACTATGCACAGTACAAATGTACTTTACAGCACCCTCTGTAGGACATTCGTGTATGGAACTGTATATTACAAGTTCAACCATACTTCGCAAGTATATCGCCACCTTGTGGACAGTTTACTCCTTAAGGCAGGGATGGGGAATCTTCGACCCTCTAGCTGTTGTGGAACTACACATCCCAGCATGCCATCCAACAGTTGTAGCATGGCCACATAGCAAAACTGTAACAAAGCATGCTGGGATGTGTAGTTCCACAACAGCTGGAGGGCCAAAGGTTCTCCATCCCTGCCTTAAGGGATGATAGACAGAAAAGCTTATTCTTTTATTGTGCTGTGCTTGATGATTATCTTTGATGTTATTTTATGGTATGTGCAGTGCTGTAACAAAGCTGCCGCAGCCACCACGGTGGCATGGGGGAGCCAGCGCCGGCGGGTCTGTGGGGAGCACAGGAAGTGCAGTGCCCATCTGACTCCGAGTCCTGCACCGCTGGAGCCCGCGCCCAATTTGCAATGTGTGTGCCCACTGCTTAGTCAGCGCTGCTGGGACCATCTCCGTTGTGCCTCCTCTCAGATGGCCTGCTGCAGCTGCACCAGTGAAGCCTCTGTCCCATCCAGCCCGCACCGTTTACTGACCTCTTTCTGTGGGGGATTCCTGCCTCTCATGCAGATCACCACCACTGCCAAGGGGACAGTCATCCTCTGCTGAGAGTCATCCTCTGCTGCCAGGTGTATCTTCCCCCTGCTGTAGCCGATAGCTCAGGTACAGGATCACTGGCTCCAAACACACAACAGAGCCTGTCAGCAGCGCTATGCTAGCCCTCACAGCAGGACTGCAGTCTTCTCTCAGCGCTGATTACCCAACACCTTGGGTTCTCCTATTATTCACTTCCCAAGGGATCCTCATATGTGACCCGCCAGTGCAGCACATATGTCTGCTGAAGGGGGGAATGAAGATCTGACTTATGCGGGTATCACACTGTGTGTGTGTGAGGGGTATATAATGGGGGGTGTTGTATACTGTGTGTGTTTGGGGTAAATAATGTGGATGGTGTATACTGTGTGTGTGAGGTGTATACAGCATTACAATGTGTGTTGTGTATTTTTAGTGGCAATATAGTGTGTGGGGTATAGTGCAAGTGGCATTATGGGGAGTGGCATACTGCATAAGGGGCATAATGGTGTGTGGCATAATCCGCAGGGGGCATTGGGGTAGGGGGGGGGGGGGGGGGTGGGGGGTGCCAGAAAGTTTTTTGGCAGGGGGGAGCAAAATTTATAGTTACGCCACTGGGTATGTGACTGTTGCAATTATCTGATATTATTTCATGTGCTAGTGAGGTTATACATGCTAGTTATACAAGATGTAATTTAACCTGAGTACTGCATTGATGCATAATCTATGCAATTGGTAGTAAACAACATTTAACTTGCAGCAGTGACCAGTCAATTCCCTGGTTAATAAATACTGTTGTCACTGTCACTTTGGGCGCTAGTTATTGTGTGGAACTCTCTTGGGGTGCTCATCCTTCTTCCACAGGCTCCTGTCAGGAAGAATAAGTCATTGAGTGCTGAACCCACCTGTCATCTGGAAACCAGATACGACACCACACCATCACAGGGGTGCTGTTACAGGCCCATGGCAACCAATCAGCTGCCCTGTATAATTTTATATAATGCAAATTATAGATGTTACTTCAGCACTGATTGGTTGCCATGGGCCACTTCTCCTCTGGCTCGCTTCTCCTCCCTTATCACTGCTTCATACATCTACCCCTGTGTGCTAAGCAAGTGTCCCTACAGAGAGTGTGTACTAAGTAACATAACAACATAATTGATTTTAAACACTTTATTTACATGAAATAATGTTGTGCTGCAGGTTCCCTGGTGACTTTGCAAGGATTCTCCATTTGCTTTGTCCCTCTAGCCGCCCATTGCTGCAGAGATTTGCAGGCAGAAACAGCACTCAATGTTTAACTGTAAAATAACACATAATGGGGCAGATGTATTAAGCCTGGCGAAGAGATAAACTGGAGATAAAGTGGAGAAAAAGTGGAAGGAGATAATGCACCAGCCAATCAGCAGTGTTTGAAATATGACAGTTGGAAGTTGATTGGCTGGTGCGTTATCTCCTTCCACTTTTTCTCCACTTTATCTCCAGTTTATCTCTTCACCAGGCTTAATACATCTGCCCCAATGGGGCAGATGTATTAAGCCTTAAAAAGAGATAAATGCAAGGGTGATAAGGAGAGATAATCGTCCAGCCAATCAGCTCTTTACTGACTTTTTTTTCAAACACAGGCTGTAGCATTATCATATTAACATGTTATTAACATTAACATATTAAAGCTGAATACATCCAGGGGCAAACGCAGGATTTTCAGAAGGGGGTTTCCAGAGGGGCGGAACAAAGCATGGAGATGGACACTTAGGTGACCCAGTATATGCCGGGTCAGTTAAAGTATTATAGATAGATCAAATGTATATAAATAATATATATATATATATATATATATATATATATATATATATATATATACACATACAGGGCCGTCAACAGCAGTGTAGACCCCTGGGCATAGCAATGTATTAGGGCACCTACCGATCCTCCAGCGGTAGGGTTGGGGGAAGCTTTGATGTCCCACGGGTGGTAGGGGGTATTATATCAACCACTCAGCATTTAGGGCCTGGATCATTAATTTCCACTAATTACCCCTTTACTGCACAGATGGTGGGAGAAGGGGGCATTGGGCTGAATGAATGGGCCCTGATACACAACTTCCAGGGTGGTAGAGGATGTTTAATACGCAGAGGATAGGTGTATAGTGGAGTGGGCTTATTATTCATATTTTCTGGTGGGAGGACAGCTTGCTTGACTGCAGATATCTCCAGTTCCCACAAATAGATTTCTTAGATTTTAGTGGAATTAAAAACGAGAGAATCCCACCTACCAAATGATATTGGGGACTAGGGGATCAGAGTTCAGGAGGCAGAGCAATCTGCCAACGAGTATATAAAACTATATACCAGGTGTGTGGAGCTGGAGCAGTAACCAGCTGCTGGAAGGCTAATATCTCTAGTTCTCAGAATAGTAGAGACAAGCTACTAGTGTCCATCAAAGGGGAAGAGTCCCAGCTTTTGGAATATACCACTAAGTCAGAAAGAACCTGAAATATCTGACTGGGAAGAGCAATTTACATGCTTGGATGGGGACCACTGCTTTGAAGTCAGATATCTCCGGTTCCCAAGGGCCGATTTTTAAACTTCTTGTACCCATGGAAAGAGGGGACCCTCAGCTTTCAGCCTAGGACCCATAGACTCCTGGGGGGGTTTCTGGGTACTCAGAAACCCCCCCTGCGTGCGCTACTGACATCTGCCCCATTGTTTTAAATTGTGTTTCAGCTGGCCAGAAAATACTGGTGACCAACCTAGTTATTATAATCTTTAAAACCCCATACATTAGTCCGACTTGTCCTAAGGACATGTTGGACCTGATTGTCCCGGCAGCTCCCCGGAAGAGTTCCCACACGATTAGGCACTTGATTTGCCAAGTTTTGCATGTGTTAAATCGCATGCGATATTTAATTGCACATTCCAGTTGATTTACCTAAATATTGCATTGCATTGCATCGCATCGCATATCATCGCATACGGTATGCCATGGTATGCGATGGGCACCGTCCTAGGAAACCGATTTTTTTTCAAGTGCGCCTGCTGCCTGGCTTCCCCTGCCCACCTCGCTGGTCCCCTCGCCAGCTTGCGGCATCCCCCAGCCGCAGCTTCTCTGCATCCCCCGCCCAGCTGCACAATAGATTTACCAAATCTTATGTACAGCCAGTCCTACTGCTCGACTCCGATCTGATGCACATGGGTCCACACATCGGGTTGGATGGGATGTCTACACTTGCGATTTGGGCCAATTTCAAGGCCCGATCCATTAGAATCGTGTGAAATCGGGTCCAATGTTTATGGGGTCCTTTACATGTGTATTTATATTGAATATATGACACATCCATATAACTGTGACACAATGCTACAGAACTATTTTCAGGACAGCTACACAATCTTAATGCCTAAACGTAACAAGACAACAGACATTGCGCTGCTATAATCTGTACTCAGGTTACTTTGTACAATCACTTTCAATTGAGCTGGTGCTCTTCGGGCTAATCAGGGCTAGGAAGTCCAATCAATAAATGTACCTCAGTAGGAAAACAATTAGCTCTGTTTCCACCAATTTGCTTACAAAGAAAAGCTGAAGAAGAGGAATTGTAAGCATGTGGATCTGTGAATTAATTCTGATCTTAATTTTAAATTGAACATTTTTTTCTAAATTAACATAAACACTTTGGGCCCGATTCAGAACCAGAATGCAGGGCTGATGATTATCTGATGACCATGCATGCGCACGGTACACTGTCCTTCACATGGTACATCCGTCCGTGCAAAGGCAGCCAGTGATGGCTAGCTATCGCTGGCTGCTCACAGGGTGATTGACACCCTGAGGCCCTTAGGGGGCGATAACACTGTTTTCTGGAAGTGCCCCCAAAAAACGCAGGTGTAGTCCGGTGTTCCACGGCCATCATAGCACCAAGTAAGTCCTGGCTGAGTAGGTGGAAACCATTAGATGCTGAGTGATTGTGAATGGTTTTCTCCGCATTTGCACGGCTGTGAATGATTTTGCAGTCGTGCATATGGGCAGGTATTCACGTGTGCGGGGCGATGTGGGACGGCATTTACCTGATCGCTGGGCTCTGAAGATTCGCAGCTCAGCGATCAGGTCTGAATCGGGCCCTTTGTCAAAATTGGTTTGGTCTGGTTACAATATCTTTTTCTGTGACTTACAGTATAAGAAAAACCAAGCATTTTCTTCTCAACTAATTCAGATTTTATTTTTAAAACTTTCACTTAGACAGATCAAAGTTAGTCCCAGATGTAACAGAAATATGGGATCACAAAATGACAGCTAGACCTTCACAGGCAGGAGATTTCCAGTGGTGTAATACACAGCCACACAGCATGTGCAAAAGGGGCCTAAGGGATTAAGGGATCGCTGACAGTCACATACTGTAAGTCTATAAAACCTTCAAACTTCATCGTTTTTGTGATGACAACTGTCACATTTTCTTCCGATGCTGGTGTGACTTTGTCATACTCCCCTGAGAGCAAAGGCTAGTCCTAATGACAAATGTATCTGCGGGCAAGCTGCCCAGAATCCAACAGGGAGTGCATCTTAGCACAGAAGCACATAGCGAAATACTCTGGTACTACAGAAAATACCATGTCTAATGCTATTACATCTCTCTTTAAAGGCACATTGTAATCTCTCAGTAGTCAGAAAAGCTACGTTTTACAGAGAGCAGTATATACCAGCCAGTTATCTAAGGCTTTGATCAGCATTTGACTTAAATCTTGTTGCTAAGCAGATTTTGCAACAGTTTTTAGATTGATTAGATTTAGAATATGATGGATCACAGTAATAATGAGGTGCATTTCTAAATTTAACATATGGTAATATACATGAAGCTGAAAGAAGGTAAATGCATTTTACAGTATTATAACTGCGCTACCAGCTATTATTATTATTATTATTATTATTATTATTATTACTATTATTATTCTCCATTATTTATAAAGGGCCACAAGGGGTTGCACCCCCATTGGCAACGCCACCCCCACTATCAACCCGAAGCGTGGCGAGCGGCGGTGGTATGCGTCCTCCGACCTTTTCATACCCCCTCTATCCACGTCGGCGTGGAGTTAATTCTAGATAGTGTGGCGAGTGCAGCGAGCCACCGAGCCAGAAGCGTGGCGAGCGGACACGGATTACTTTACATGTATTCCGCGTTCCCTCGCGGGGTTCGCTGTGCTCGCCACGCATCGGGCTCGTCCCCTATCTAAGATCAACTTCACTCTGACGTGGATATTGGGGGTATGAAAACGCCACACTATCTAAGATCAACTTCACTCCTACGTGGATATTGGGGGTATGAAAACGTTGGAGGACGCATACCGCCGCCCCTCGCTGGCTTGCTGCGCTCTCCACGCTTCAGCTTGGCGTTGATAGTGGGGGTGGCGTTGACAATGGGGTGCATTTAACATTGTAAGCACCTATCAGGGTGCTAGTACAATTAAAAATCGCATTGCATGCCATTTGCTGGCATGCAATGCTATGCGATATTTCATTGTACAAGCACTCTTGTTAATTTAACATGAATATCGCATCGCATTGCATCGCACACCACTAAGTATGGTATGCGATGGGCGCCGTGCCAGGAAACAAGTACCAAAAAAATGTACACATTTTTTATGGTATTTGAATTTATATATCAAATGTGAGAGATGTCAGCATCTTTAGCGGGTATTATGAACATCGCTTACAGAGAGGTTGGCACTCAAAGGTTTAAACAACAGGGTCTCAAAGTTGGTCCTCAGGACCCCCCACACACAGTGCATGTTTTGCAGGTCTCCTCATATAATTAAGTCAAATAATTAGCTACACCTGTGGATATTTTAAAATGTGCCAGTCAGTAATGAGTGCATTTGTCAGGTGACCTGTAAGAAGGATTTGTGCCTGGCCATGCTGGAGACTGTGAATGCAGTGGGGAGGTGCCGCTGTGACTTACAAAATATAAAAAAAAAAAAAACATTTAATGCTATAAAGAGGATGGTGAGATGAAGCTTACATTTGGAGGTGGAGCACTGATGAGTGAGGCAAGTGCCTGGCGCTCCCGCTGTTCAAAGCAAGGAGAGCTCTGCTGAGCAGTGCTCTATTTGCTGGCTGCCCTAAGGATCGTCACTGAAAATGTCACTGCAGATGGAGACCGAGTTGTCTGTCTCTGTCTCAAAAAAACAACTGTTGGTCCGTCAGGGGGGTTTCTTGGTACTCGGAACCCCCCCGGCATGCGCTACTGTAGTGTGTGACACCTCAGCAAGATTAAGGGACATTTGGAAAGGTGCGCAATATTTGCAGCCATGAAAAATATTTGTGTAGACAAGGGCATTAGACTTTTTTTAAACCTTTTACAAATCACTGACTGTGTCCATTTGTGTTCCCTCAGCTGCTGCATCAAGAAGGTTGCCACCACAAAGAAGGCGTCAGCCACAAATGGGCACAGAGGATGCTGGTAAGGACCAATAAATACAAAATATTACACATTTTCACATTTCTATGTTTCCACCGAGTGCCAGATGACTACCCGACAGTCAGGATCCTGGCGTTCAGTATACCGACATCGGAATCCTGACTGTTCAAATGCCTGACAGTAGGGATCGGGATCCTATTCTCCCTCGTGGGGCTCCAGTGGGGGGCAGTGCTGCAAGTGCTGCGAGTGCTGCAAGGGTCTTCTTTGCGCTTGCCCTCCTGTCGGAGTAGCGTGTTTGGGATTCCGATGTCGTATACTGACCATAGGAATCCTGACTGTCGGCCCGTCATACCAAACCTGTTCCACCTAAGTGTAATGTCACATACTGAAACATTACTTAGGTTAGCATTGCAACATATTAACCCTCTGAGTTACCAACGTTTAAGAGATCCTCAAAATATTCACAAAAAATTCTAGCGTCGCTCACAGCAACTGTAACAATAACATTTTTAGCGGATATTTTAGGAATATCTCACAGCAACATTGGCCCTCAAAGGATTATGGCCTTCATCTGTTACATAATGCAAATTTCTCCATTGTGAGATAAATAAAGAATTCTATTCTATTCAATAATGCAATTGTGTCACAACCATATCAGTGATTATTAGTTGTATTTTTATACTTTTTTTATTTTAAAGGCCCCCTTTATAAAAAACAATACAAAAACAAAGACACCCAACATGCTTACATGATATTTTGATGAATTTAATGGAGTCAGGGCCTGATTAAGGATTCCAATCACCTTAGGCTAAGGGATTTCTTGTTCATTGCAAGGGATTTCTTGCTCATTGCCCTGGGGGTTACATGCTCATTGCCAGGGGTTACGTGCTTGTTGCCATTGTTTACATGCTCATTGCAAAGGGTTACTTATGCTCATTGCCTGGAGTTATATGGGTGTTGCCAGGGGGTTCTTGTTTATTTTCAAGGGGTAACATGCTCATTGCCAGTGGGCTTACATGCTTGTTCCCTGAGGGATACTGCTCAGAGCGCACCAGCGATCCTGGAATCCAAACTTCTGCATAGTGCTGGCTGCGCTGCCTTCCCCTGACAGACGCTAGAGGTCTAGTAGGACCTAGTGGGACAAATGTCTCCTAACTGGTCAACTTGTATCCTCATGCTTTACTTAATAAAAAAATGCAAAAAATGTAATAATTTTTTTTTTTTTTTGTAATTTATTGGAAAAAAAAAAAAAATACATATTTTGTATCCTGGGAATTATTGCTCATGAACACTTAGAGCTCTCCAATGCCTCTCCAGTGGCCCCCTGCCTGTGAGCTAGTGCTGGCATATCATCATCACCACCAGTTTACGCAATGTAAAAGGTACAAAGGAAACATATTATTTTCGCAGTCAACATTTCTTTTTAATAATTAATCATTACATAATTACACAGTACATACTGCACTTTGATGAATGGAGGTTTGTCGTTTAGCTTAGGTCTTTCTTATTGTCTTTATCTTTTTGGATTATGCAATCAACAATTATAGGTTTAGGCAGCAAGTCTCTTCTGCTAGAAATTTCCATAATTAGACATTTTGGTGCCCTGTGCAAGAAAGAGCACTGTTGCCCCCTCCCCAATATTCTGATTAGGGACAGGGTGCACAGGTGTCACCTGTCAAAAAAAGTGGGCATTAGTCTTGCAAGAAACAGGTATGATCACACCACACATGTGTGCCACTTATTCACGTTACACCACAGTAGTGCATACACAATGGCCATTCACTCATACTCCATTGTTCCCTCCTTTTGGGGCGCAGGCACCACCTCCCCAGAACT
The DNA here is from genome assembly GCF_055691185.1 of Crinia signifera. Classification (NCBI taxonomy): domain Eukaryota; kingdom Metazoa; phylum Chordata; class Amphibia; order Anura; family Myobatrachidae; genus Crinia; species Crinia signifera. The sequence goes on from NC_139217.1 coordinate 377,921,273, forward strand.
GGATTAAAGGCCACGTGGGCTAGGGTTTACAATCATCCAAGGTCTATTGTGAGAAATGGTAGTGTTAATCCCAGTATTTTGTGTGTATGGCCAGTGCCATGTAAACAAATATCTCCATATATCTCTCTTAAGGTCCATACACACTGGGCAATTTTGCCCAGTGTGTATGGACAGCGTAGATCACTGTCATCACTGGGGGGGGGAACCACTTAGTGCATACACACTGATCGGCTTTCCCACTTTGCCCCACGCTGTCAGTAGGGGGAGGACGGCTTTAATAGCGCAGCGCTATCCAAAGCCATCCACAAAGCCGCTCATCTGCTGGTGAACGGCTTTCCCGGCATTGATACAGGAGCGCGCCTCAACGCGCAATGCCAGGCTGTACGCACTGGCCGGCTTTGAGCTGAAAGCTGCTCAAAACACCAAGTTTGACCGGCTTTCAGCTCAACATTGCCCAGTTTGTATGTACCTTTACACTATTAGCTCCAATGTCTCCCTGAATACACAAAAGTGTAAAACTGTATCATTTTATTAGGAAAATAAATCTTATGTTTTCATACTTTCAGGATTTATGAACCCCATGTGACTAGTTGATGTCTGGTCAGCATGATGCTCTCATGGTGATAAGCCTATTCTTATGCCTGAAGATGCAGTCCAATTCCCCCATTGTTAATCTGACCCTGGCTCATCCTCCATTCTATTTTATGAGCTGCCCTCTTACTCCTACTGCTTAGATTCTGGGCCAGATACACTAAGCTTCAAAAGTGATAAAATGGAGAGTGAAAAACAACCAACCAATCAGCTCCTACCTGACATTTTTCAAACACAGTCTGTGACTATCACTCTCCATTTTATCAGATGGTCGCTGATGAAAAGGAACCTCTGCTGGGGGAGCCGCAGAGGTAATTAGCTGGTCGCAGGAGCAAGCTCCTGCGACCAGCGATTACAATGGGGCAGAAAACGGGAGCGCGCACCCATCGATTTATCGCTTGTGCGCACTCCAATCACTGGAAATATGGTCGCCTGCGACCATATTCCCAGCAATTATAGCCCCTATCGCCCCCGTGTGTACACAGCATAAGTGTATCTGGCCCTCTGCCAACTCCTGGTCCTCCTTGACATGACCAAGCATCTTGTCCTCCAACTGAAAATATGCTAGTCTCTTCTCCTCATGTTGGGCCTCAGCTGCATTGTTGTCCTGTGAAACACACCGCAGTTATTTTTGAATTCTACACCACTTAAGGGAAAGATGTACTAAGCCTTAAAAAATTGAGAATGATAAACTACCAACCAATCAGCTCGTAGCCTTAAAACACATTTTTGTACAAGGTAAAAACCTTTAAGTTTGATGAAAGTACATCATGAAACAATTAACTGTTTTACTATACTCTTTAACATGTTCACATACAGTAGGTTTATGTTAAGTGGTGTATTTACAATGGGTGCAGTGTCGATGGACCAACACCGCACAAGCTGCACCCATTTTATTAATACTTACCTCTCCACAGTCCTGCAATGATGGAAGCAGAGCTGCAAAATTTGCAGGAAAAATGGCTGCAGCACCATTTTTCTTGAGATCTGCATGTTAGAGTCTGAGCCTCTTTTCCTGAGCGGTGGGGGTCGATATAGCAGGAGCCCACTATCCTGATCATGGTAGGGTAGCTCGGCAACCTTATCATGGCAAGAGGGGCTTTGGGGGGAGGTGCAGGAGCCGCTAACCTGATTGCGGGTCATTTTGGGAGAGAGTGGGCGGTGGGAGCCACTAATATCCCCACCAGAGGGAAGGTAAGTGTCATGACAACCATTATTTATTTATTTATTAGCAGTTTCTTATATAGCGCATACGCAGCGCTTTACAGAGAGAATATTTGAACATTCACATCAGTCCCTGCCCCAGTGGAGCTTACAATCTATATTCCCTACCACATGTACACACACACACACACACAGACATTCTAGAGTTAATTTGTTGGGAGTCAATTAACCTGCCAGTATATTTTTGGAATGTGGGAGGAAACCGGAGTACCCAGAGCAAACCCACGCAAGTACGGGGAGAATATACAAACTCCGCACAGTTACAGCCATGGTGGGAATTGAACTCATGACCTCAGCGCTGTGAGGCAGTAATGCTAACCATTACACCGTCCGTACTGCCCATGGGTGGAAAGGGTTTGGTGTCAGGACCATGCGGGTGGGGAAGGTGTGGGAGCCCACTAATATCCTCACTGCGGGAAAGGCAAGGATTTAGATTGGGACAATTAGGGCAGTCGATACTAGAGTTGGCCATCATTGCCATCGATGGCAATATTGCAACTGGCCATCGATAGTGCTAAACTATTTTTACCTATCGATGGTCATCCATTTTGACTGATTGGCCTGTGGACCAATCAAAACATGGGGACGGGGCTTCGTGGGTGTCAGAGGGCGGAGCTATGCTCCGTGTCCCGGCACTTTTCTAAAAAAAAAAGCAAAACATTAGTTTTGCTTTGCCATCGATGGAGGGAAACCATCTGGTTCTTTCCCATCGATGTCAAAAGTATTCGGCATTGGCCATAAACCATCGATGATTTCGAATCCCTAGTCGCTACCCGTGACCTATAGTCCCGCTGCCCGCATTTACTGATTTGTGACAGCGGCACTGCCAGGTCCGGGAGTATTGCAAGTAACCTGGGTGGAGTGTTCCTCCATGGGCCAGCTTTTTCCTCCACCTGGCAGCTGCTGCTGGAGATAGTGTGCTGAGCGCAGTAGCTGCAGCCACTTGGGAGAGAGTACTGAGCTATGTACAGTAGCTGCCAAGGAGAGTGTGCTGAGCACCATAGCTAGCGGAACCCAGTAAGCAGCATAAGTGCAGCGAGGTAGGCACCAAGCAAGAGAGGTGCACCCCTCTGCTGGCTGTCCCCCGCTGGGACTGCTGACCTGAGGGGTTCAGGGGCTCTGTCCACATACTGTACACAACTGCACCTCTAGTGTCTGAGGGGAGCTCAGAGCGCCCAGCACTACCCCAAAGTGCGGATTCTGGGAGATCTGGTGTGCTGTGTGGGCAACAAGCATGTAACCTCCCCAGGCAACGAGCATGTAACCCCCAAGCAAAGATCATGTAAACCCCCCTGACAACGAGCATGTAACTCCCCCTGGCAAAAATCATGTAATTCCCCATGGCAGCGAGTATTTAATTTCACCAGGCAATGAGCATGAAACCCCCTCATGGCAATGAGAAGGAAACCCCAGGCAAAGAGCATATAACCTCCTAGGTGACAAGGAACATGTGTGGTATAATATATTATGGTGTGACATAATATGTAATAGGCATTAGGATGCAATGCATAATAAGTAATAGGCATTACGGTGTATGGCATAATGTGTAATGGGCATTATGGTGTGCAGCATTATTTCTAATGAGCATAACGGTGTGCAAAATCTTGGTGCAGAGTGTCTAAGGTGCTCTACCTTACGCAGTGTGTATATGGGGCTCTAGACGACGACTTCTGCTCCTGCCTCCTGACAACTGCCCTGAGCCCTCCTGCCTCCTGGGTCCTGGCTGCTCCCCAGGTAAGTGGATGCCATACAGATGTGTCACTACACAGGGGTAGCACTGTCCAGTGGGGAAGGCACAGCAGAGCCAGTTAATGGAGGTGCACATTATGATTAGGCAGGGTTATTTATAGATTGGGGAAGCAGGGTGTTAGATGATGAGACACATTGCAGGGAGACCATTGTCTGGTGGGGATGGAGAGATGTCCATAACCCTGTTGAAAATGGGAGGAGCCACAATTAAAGTTGAGGATTAGATGAGTAGGTGGGGGGAGTCAGTATTTTCAAACCATCCTTCCCCTAAAGGTAAATTCTAGATTAACCCCTGTTGTGGAGTGGTGGTGTGCTGTCATGACACAGGGGGATAAGTTGGGGGGGGGGGGGGGGTGCGCTAATATCTTGATGTGGGGTGTGGTGGTGGTGCAGGAGTATAACCTGGTAAATTGCAGAAGGCTTCTATGGGGAAGAGCAATCTACCAATTGGTATAAAGCTCAAAAAAGCAGAGAGAAACCAGGGTTATTATGAATGCAGTCAGGGCCGTTTCTAGACAATTTAGCTCCCAGGGCAAAGAAATAAAAGTGCACCCCCCCCCCCCCAAATACATAACATGACATAGAAGAAATTGCGCGCGCCGGAGGCCGGGGTGTGGTTTATTTTAAAAGGGGTGTGGCTTAATATAAGGGCGTGGTCTAGCAGGTAAAGAATTACCTTACATCTCACTTTTGCAACCTGCATGTCCCGACATTGGTTACCGCAGGAATTGTCATTGTCCTCCCGCACTTAAATTGGCGGGCTGAAGGCCACACAGTGACATAATAATATAAAGGCCCACACAGTGACCTAGTACGCCTCACAGATCAAGGCCAAACAATGATAGGCTACTTAAATCATTATACACTATTTATCCATGATGCCAATTACACATTACGCCGCACACTGTGATGACAATTACACATTATGTCGCACAACGTGATGACAATTACACATTATGTCGCACACCATGATGCCCATTAGACCCCACACTGTGATGCCCATTACACCCCACACTGTGATGGCAATTACACAATTACACAATTACTCCCCACACCGTAATGCCTATTACACATTCTGCCCCACGCGCCGCTGCCGCACAACTGATGTCGTTTACTAATATGCCCCCACAGTGCCATACACATATGCCCCCACAGTGCCATACATATATGCCCCAACAGTGCCACACATATATGCCCCCACAGTGACAGCTATGCCCCCACAGTGCCACACATATTCCCCCACAGGTCCAAATATGCCCCCACAGTGCCACAGATATGCCCCCACAGTGCCACAGATATGCCCCCACAGTGGCACAGATACGCCCCCACAGTGCCACACATAAGCCCCTACAGTGCCACATATATGCCCCACAGTGCCACACATATGCCCCCACAGTGCCACATATGCCCCCACAGTGCCACACATATGCCACCACAGTGACAGCTATACCCCCACAGTGCCACACATATATACCCCCCCCCATATGCCCCCTCAGTGCCAAATATGACAGATATGCCCCCACAGTGCCACAGATACACCCCTACAGTGCCACATATATGCCCCCACAGTGTCACACATATGCCCCCACAGTGCCACACATATGCCCCCAAAGTGCCACACATATGCCCCCACAGTGTCACACATATGCCCCAAAGTGCTAGAAGCAGAACAACTCACTGTCTGGGTCTCCCCCTCCAGCCCCCCGCTGCTGCCATCGTCGTTGTTGCTGCTGCTGCGGGCTGGCTCCTGATTGGCTGCCTCGCGGGCTGGCTCCTGATTGGCTGCCGGCCCGCGAGCTCTGATTGGCTGAAAGCCCAGTGAGTGAGGGGAAGGAGAGACGCACGATGCGCTCCCCTCCCCTGGGAAATCAGCTGGGCTCTTGAGCCTGTGGCGGCCGGGGAGAGGGGGAAGAAAGGAGGCGGCGGCGTTGGGGGGAGCTGATGGGCGCCCCGGCTGTTAACAGAGGCGGACAAGCCGTGCAGCGCCCTGGGCTGCTGCACGGCTTGTCCGCCTCTAGAAACGGCCCTGAATGCGGTAAGCGGCGATGTGTGGCGAAGTGGAGCGGTGGATGTTAATGCATCCCCCCCAGGATCTGGCCATCCCAAATTGCCCAGTACACATGTCCCTCATTAAAGTGTCACTTGCTTCTATAACTATTATGCCTGAGCCTGAAGGAGCAGAGGGTTTGAGTCCTGACTTTGCTCCTGTAGCCCTGGAGACCAATGACAAGGGGAAAAAAAACTTAAAAGTATAAATAAAATCCCATTTCTGTTCTACAAAAAAAAAAAAAAAAAAATTCCATTAATACTACATAGGGAAAAGATGGCATGATACAGTAGGTTGTTTACACTAAAGAAATGAGATGAGCAATACAACTGTTAATGATTATTTTGCATGCACATAGTAGCCACATTGTAATGCTGTATGCATGCTTTATAATGTAAAGCACAATAGGGCATCACGGACGGTGTGATGGTTAGCATTACTGCATCACAGCGCTGAGGTCATGGGTTCGATTCCCACCATGGCCGTAACTGTGCAGAGTTTGTATATTCTCCCCGTACTTGTGTGGGTTTCCTCCGGGTACTCCAGTTTCCTCCTGCATTCCAAAAATATACTGGTAGGTTATTTGGTTCCTAACAAAATTAACCCTAGAATATCTGTGTGTGTGTACATGTGGTAGGGAATATAGATTGTAAGCTCCACTGGGGCATGGACTGATGTGACTGTTCAAATATTCTCTGTATAGCGCTGCGGAATATGTATACGCTATATAAGAAACTGTAAATAAATAAATGTAGCCATGCTGGAAATGTCCCTGATCAGTGCTGTCTAATAGGCTGAATGCCAACAACTTTAATAAATATACTATTCAAGGCATGGGGAGAAGGATTCTGTGAAAAACTATTTAGCTGTAAAACCTGCCAACAGGAGAAAATATTATGCTGTACAAGGTAAAAAGTGTGAAAAGCTGCCAACACATGAATCACTACGAGAAACCTAAAATTACATTTAACATTTTTAATGTTCCTCTTCTCTAAAAACTGAAAAAGTACCAGGGGGATAGCTCTAAACTCACAGTACACTTACAGTCGGGGTGATTCAGGCCTGCACGTGGTCCGAATTCGCTGGTGGGGGTCTGCACATGTACAATTATGCCCATGTGCAAACCCCCGCAGTGGGCACCTTTGGCAAATTCAATCACCGGGGCACTGAGTGACAGGCAGGGGGCATTCCAACGGGCCTACCCAGCGTTTAATGGGTGTGCCCACAAAAATGGTGCATGCCTGCTCAGTGCATGCTGCTGACATCACTTGACATCAGCGCCTGCTCCTGAATTCGACCATCTCCGGCCAAAACAAAAGTCAGTCTTGACTGACTTCTATTAGTGAATGTGTAAGCTGGGGGAGTGAGGACCCCTCCAGTACATGGGATCCCCCCCCCCCCCCTACAGGGGAGCCCTGGCCTGGGCTGGAGCCGTGACTGTTCCCGCCACCCGTGGGCTGTGGGTGGGGGGACTGATGGAGTTAAAAGTGTAAAGATTTGACAAAAGTATTGATTTGTGCATGCACACTGGCATAATGGCATACTCTGCTCACCATCAGAGAATAGGGGGCAGGTAGCGGAGGCTGCATCTGGGTCCTTTTCCTCTCTTAAAACACCTATGTACACTTACCTTCCCCTGCCCCCCCAACTGCCTAAACCGAACCCCCATCCCCAGTGCAATACTATTCAGCATCCGCTTATGTGCCTGCTAAAGCCATTATTTGCCCACTGCTTCTTGTTACATGCCCACTACTGCTGTTATCTGCCTACTGCCGTTTTTGCTCACTCAATATAGGTTTTCAAAGGCCAAATTTAAGATAAAAACCTGCTGGGCAATCATAGGAGCATGTTGTATCTTATCTATGCATACCTCCCAACTGTCCCGCTTATCGCAGGAACGTCCCGATATTTTGGGACAATCCCGCGTCCCTCCCGCCGCCGGCAGTGTCCCGCGGCGGGGGGCAGTTGGGAGTCCCCCCTGTGGTCCGTGAATAGACGCTGTGCGCATGTGTCTATTCTTGCAGGCAGGGGGGCTGGCCAGCAGCCCATAGAGCTGCTGGGCATGCCTCACAGTGGCGAAAAATGGGGGCGTGGCCTCGAGACAGCGCCACGATTGTAGGCCGCGCCCCTTTCCGATAGGTCACCCCCCCCCCCCGAAAAATTGGCGTGCGCCCTGTCCCTACCCTGCTAATCCAAAAGTTGGGAGGTATGTCTATGTGAATTTATAGTGGAGGGCGGATAACAGGAAGGATCCATTCTCTGTACTGAGTAAACTAGTCCGTAGTGTAAGAATGGCTCTATTCTCTAAATAATAAGAATTGTCCATTCAAGGGCTCTGTGTTGAAGTTCCTGTAGCCTTGTGTTGCTTTTAGTTAGGTTAAGGCCCTGCACAACTGTGGTGTTCCTGTCTCCTTACAGGTACCTGTATGGGAAGTTGCGGGTGAAATACAAGATAAGTGACTGTATCAACTCTGTCCATTTGTCTTATACCCCTTTCACACCAGAAAATGCAGGGACCCACTCGGGCCATTCCCGGGTTGGACCCTTTCACACCAGAAAAGTCCCTGCATTTTCTGGTGTGGAAAGGAGGCAGGGAGGAGGCGGGCAGGAGGAAGGGGAGGAGGTGGGCAGGCGATGGTATGGCGGCGGAGGCGGGCAGGAGGTGGAGAGTACTCACCCTGGGTTGCTTGTCCTTGGTGCAGGTCGGGGATCCACACAGGCGGTGGGCGCGGATGACAGGTCATACGGTGGGTGCAGATGACGCAGCTCACCGGCTGCAGTGAGGGCGCTGGAGAGCTGCTTCATCTAAATACACTGTCTGTCCTGTCATCTGCGCCTGCCACCTGTGTGGATCCCGTTCTGATACCCCTACCCCTTTCACACTGGCCTGGCCCCTGGGATGAACTGGGGAAATTTTCCAAGGATTTGGGCCCAGGAACCTTACACACCAGTGCTAGTCGCCGGTTGTTCCCGGGCCCAACCCGGGAATTTAGGCTGGTGTGAAAGGGGTATTAGTGTCTGTCTGCCCCATCTATTCACCATTCTCCTGGGCAGACAGTGGATTTGCACCCCGATGCAAAGTTGAGTTTTCACCTGGTGTGAAGGTATCAATAGGGTGCGGATGACAGGTCAAATGGCGGGCGCAGACGACGCAGCTCACCGGCTGCAGTGAGGGTGCTGGAGAGCTGCGTCATCTACATACCCCACCTGTCCTGTCATCTGCACCCACCACCTGTGTGGATCCCCTTCTGACAGCACGCACCATGGCCTGGCAACCAGGGTGAGTACCCTTTCCCCTTTCACACTGGCCATGACCCCGGGATGAACTCTGGAAATTTTCCAAGGTTTTGGGCCCGGGAACCTTACACACCAGTGCTAGTCATGTGTTGTTCCCGGGCCCAATCCTCAGGCCAAAAGTGCAGAGGATGACCAACACTTCAACACCGAAGTTCCTATTTTGAGACACATTTTGGGACAATTGGCGCAATGGTCTGCATCCAGGTAGGATGGTATTAACCTCATCTCCTTCCTCCTAGATCAATGTGTCCAGGCTGTCACAAACACCATGGAGCTTACCCTCACCTCCGGCATTGACCACAGCCTGCAGTGTGTTGGCATGTCACCCTACGCTGGTGAGCTCTATTCCGCTCCCGGCGCTGGTCCTGGCCTGTGGCATCCTGGTGTACGGGGGCACGAAGTGAAGTCTGTCAGGATGGCGTCTGCTCTCTCTTAGGCTGCAATCCTGACAAACGCTGGCCTGGGCGCACTCGCATAGTCTGTCTCCCTGCTGTCCATACATGTCTCCTATATGGCGACGGCCATCTTGTTGGTTATCCTGAATCCTCAAGCCAGCCCTGATCGTGACGTCATCATTGAAGATCCAATCAGGTCTGAGCCCAGCACGTAAAACCCCGCTGGCTGGGTCTGCAAACCAGTCAGTACAATGTTGTCTACCTGATAGCAGCTTCACTGCGGTATTCCCTTGCTGCAGCCTGACTCCCTTACCTTCTCCAGAGGTATCTCTACTCCAGACCTTGCCGGTCGTCCACTGCTTCAAGCCAAAGTTATCCAGGACTCTCCAATTACTTAAAGGAACATAGGCTGACGTTGGGCATCATCCCACAGGTGGTGTCTGGTGTCACCGCGTGACCGGTGGTCCTCTCCTTTTGTTCAGAGCTTCCTGACGCTACCAACAGTCACAACCTTACTCAGCATCGTCTGACCCATCATTGCATCATTCCTTCAACATCAAGCCATCATCATCTTCTTATCGTCTCAACATCGAATCATCGATTTATCATTGACTCCTTCCTCAACTCTTTCTCAGTATATCATTCCATCAATTCATCTCTTTCAGTGTATTTAAAGTACTGCTCATTAAAACCCAAACTCTTTCAGTATTATTATTCTCAAGGTCTCGTTTGTTACATTAACTGTCACTATTGTTCGCCCATGCAACATAGTTACATCAAAGAGCCCCACTTCCGTTACTCTGCAGTTGGCTCTCCACAAGTCGCCCAAAACGTGACACAGGTCCAGTTGGTTTCCAAGACTGTTGGTTTACCTCACAGCCTGAAGGTGAAAGGGTAAGAGGGCCTGGTAAGAGGGCAGTCTACTGTGGCAGGCACTACACCACACTGCCCTCTCTCACAGGCAGAGGTGCTTTAAGAAAGGAGGAGGTCTGTTTGCAGCCTCCTCCATTTGGGCCCTCTCCTCTCTCCCAGCCACTGATGCATCGCTGCACTAATCGCAGTAGAATCTGAGCACTAGAGGGATCAGACTCTACTGCGCATGTGCAGAACTCTGAAAAATGGTGCTGTGGCCATTCTGGATGGCTAAGAATGAAAAAATTAGTGCAGTGTGCCACCCGGGACTCAGGGGGCGGTGTGCACCATTTACCTTTGCACCCATTATAAATACACCACTGCACACAGGTACGTGCATTAAAGGTAGACTAAACGGGCCAAGTGGTATTTATCGGTCATCAAATTCTATGTTTTTAAGAAGACTCCTACCATTTCAAATAATGTATAGGCTCCATTAGTAAGGCTAACATCTCTTATTATTATTAGTATCCAAAATCTTAATGCGAGGGGCATCAAGATTTGTGATGCTCTTTGTGGCAGTGGGAGCTGTGTATGACAGAGATACAACAGATCATACAGGATATATGTGTAATTAATAAAAAGGACAATTTACAATTCCTACTGCCACTACTGCAACTTTTTGGTTTACATTCCAAAACTTTTTGGCAAAGCAGAAATATCCATTTACTGAATTTTGACTGTTATATGAATGACATCAATAGAATAAAAATGTGGGATCTGCCATCTAAATGTAAGCACTGCCAAAGCTCAGAAATTTATTGTAAGCCTTGTAGTACTCCTGCAGGAGTTCCCAGCGAGAATGAAATTGCAATATATTTTCTGTAATAAAATATAGAAGAGGAACTTCTGCTAGTGATGCCTTGAATTATATTCTAATGCAAAAATATGTTCAATATCTCTTTTTATCACAAATAACCAATTTTCTTTTTTGCCTCCCAACATCTCTGGTAAAATTACATTTTCAAGAGTTATAACATTATCATTTATATCAGTAATGTATTTGAAGCTGTGAGAGGAGGTGAATGGAATTCCTAACACATAGATCACATCGTATACATTTTCCTTAAATAATTGAAACTGTGAACGTCTGAAGGAAACAGCATACAGGGCCAGATGTACTAAGCTTGAAAGTGATAAAATGGAGAGTGATAAACAGCCAACCAATCAGCTCCTAACTGTCATGTCACAGGCTGTGTTTGAAAAATGACAGGAAGACGCTGATTGGTTGGAGGTTTATCACTCAACATTTTAACACTTTTCAAGGCTTAGTACATCTAGCCATCTACCTGCTGAAAATATAATGGGAAATAATCTAAAATAAACAATCAGTTGGTGGACTTGGACAACTTTGATATCAATGGCATTTCTATAATGGGTGCAGTGTGTGCGGGCACATGGCTTCTTGCTCCAAGGCATACTGTAGTTGCTGACTGTCCCCTCCTGGAGGGGGCAACATGACAGTCAGGTCAGCACAGTAATGGAAGGTGCAGGGTATGTGGCTTGGCATAGTGGGTTGAGAAGGGGCATTACATGGCAAAGAGGCTGTAGGTGGCTGCGCAATTGCATCTTCATAGCCATGCTCCCTCAATATAAAGCCAAAATGACCAGCAGTGTACAGTGGGGGCATGGCTGCGATGATGTGATTCAGTGCCAATCACCTCATCGGCCATGGCTGGGTAGTAAGATCCAGGCAAACTTGACCATTTAAGATCCAGGCAAAATTGACTAAACCATTCTTGGAGAGTCCCACATTGCACACACTGCACCCATTTCTGATACACTTACCTTTCCAGTGACCACCATCAGCAGCCACAGTGCTGCAAATAACTGTGGCACATGCCTAATAGTCTACTAGTGCTCAGAGCACTGAACAGCATGCCAGCGAGAGAGAAGAGGAGCAAGCACTCTAAATGTATTTAAAGGTTTTATTTCTAAGGGTATGAAATCTTCTTTCCTCTAAACGCTTGCCCACATGTCCGAGAGTCCTTCCCCAAAGCAAAAAAGGGTGCCTGACAGTTTCTTATATTGGCCCCTGATATATTTGTACATTAAGCATGTCTCCTCTTAAACGTCTCTTTTCCAGCGTAAACAATCCCAACTAGTCCAATCTGTCTTTGTAGCTTAATTTCTCCATCCTTTATAAGTTTTGTTGCTCTTCTGTGTGGGGCCCAGAATTGTACTCCCAAACACTTCCCAATTGGTTAGCATTACCTCAGGTGACTGGCAGGTAGAACTTCCAGTAGGAAGTCCATACCAGTAAAAGTGATGCGGACTGTAGTTGGCTTGACTGACACTGAAGGTGGTGGATTTTATTGGTGGGGCGGTGGGGGTGCAGTACTGAAGCCCACCGACCAGCAGTATGAATTCCAAATCCAGACTGAACAGTGGGATAGAATAGAAGATAATGAATTTATCTTGGAGGAGGATAAGATGATTTGCTCTGGCTATATAGCAAATCCTATGTATATGTGAAAAAATCATATTTAATCGTTTTAAAAATGTTGTACTCCAAAATGTTTATTTTGACGTTTAGATTTATTATGAAAAGCTTATTATTTATGTACTTTTATTTCTGGCCTACCGTATGCAACATGATTTATTTAGCAGCACATATCTTGGTGCTCAGATTTAATAACTTTTCATTTTTTATAAGAATGTAGAGTATATCGGGATATTTTTACAGGACTGCCCCATGTCATAATTTGTCTATATTTATGTTACCCTGTCAATTATACCATATGTAATGTAGCATGGCACTCATTATACACACTGGTGTGCCTGTAATAACATCACCATTCAGGGGCAAACGCAGGATTTTCAGAAGGGGGTTTCCAGAGGGGCGGAGCAAAGCACGGAGATGGACACTTAGGTGACCCAGTATATGCCGGGTCAGTTAAAGTATTATAGATAGACCAAATGTATATAAATAATAATAATAATAATATATATATATATGTATATATATATATATATATATATATATATATATATGTATACATATATATATACACACACTCATATATATATATATATATATATACATACATATATACATACATTCATACATACATACATATATACATACAGGGGCGTCAACAGCAGTGTAGACCCATGGGCATAGCAATGTATTGGGGCCCCTACCAATCCTCCAGCGGTAGGGGTGGGGGGCGCTATGAGCGGAAGCTTTGATGTCCCGCGGGTGGTAGGGGGTATTATATCAACCGCTCAGCATGTAGGGCCTGGATCAGTAATCTCCACTAATTAACCCTTTACTGCACAGATGGTGGGAGATGAGGTGGGAGAAGGGGGTATTGGGCTGAATGAAGGGGCCCTGATACATAACTTCCAGGGTGGTAGAGGATGTTTAATACGCAGAGGAGGGGTGTATAGTGGAGTGGGCTTATTATTCATAATTTTCTGGTGGGAGGACAGCTTGCTTGAAATAGATTTGTTAGATTTTAATGGAATTAAAAACTAGAGGATCCCACCTACCAAATGGTATTGGGGACTAGGGTATCAGAGTTCAGGAGGCAGAGCAATCTGCCAACGAGAATATAAAACTACATACCAGGTGTGTGGAGCTGGAGCAGTAACCAGCTGCTGGAAGGCTGATATCTCTGGTTCTGGGAACAGTAGAGACAAGCTACTAGTGTCCATCAAAGGGGAAGAGTCCCAGATTTTGGAATATACCCTCAGAAAAACGCTAAATATCTGACTCGGAAGAGCAATTAACAGGCTTGGATGGGGACCACTGCTTTGAAGTCAGATATCTCTGGTTCCCAAGGGCCGATTTTTAAAATTCTTGTACCCATGGAAATAGGGGACCCTCAGCTTTCAGCCCCCCCCCCCCCCCCCGCGTGCGCCACTGACATTAGTACTGAATGCTGAAGATGATTTGTCTGAATGGTCTGAAATTAAATCAGCATGGTAAGATGAGGACCAAATGCAGTTGTGCTTTTACTGTATTTGGGATAGATAGAGCTGTATTTCAGATCTGTGCTGCTGGACATACTGTATACTGTATTGCAGGAGTAGATGAGGATGACTGAAAAATATGATGCTGGTGGTCATTATACCTAGATACCTAGAGTATAAGCCTAGGGACACACTAAACAGGGTCTAGGGGTACACTGACACACACACATACTTATTGTAAAGGCACACTGACACACACACACACTGTCACACAGAGACTAGAGGCCTGACACCTCCCTCCGAACAGGAACAGTACCAGCTGTCTCCAGCAGGCAGTGTCTCCGGTGGCCGGCGGGCAGTGTCTCCAGGGAGGGGAGCAACAGCTTCATGGGTGTATGGAGATGGGGAGAGGAAGCTTCTGCCACGCTGGGTCCCTTCCTCCTGCATCGCCAAGTCTCCTGCAGCCATGCCGGTCCCCTCCACAGCACAGTAAACTACAGTTACCATATACACCCGAGTATATGCCGAGGGGGTGCTTTTTCAGCATAAAAAATGTGCTGAAAATGTTGGCTTTTTCTCAAGTATATACGGTATATATGTCTAGTGTCCATTTGTGTGTCTCCAAAGCATACTGTATCCAGTTTATAAAAAGACCCATGTTTACATTAATTTCCAGGCTCACTCCACCAGACTCTTGCTCCAGTGTTCTGCAAAGTGGGAGATTGTGGATTGCATTTGGAAACCTCCTCTAGAAATCCTCCCGGGATTCTGCCAGTCTTGATTCCCACATCTGCATCCTTATTAATGTTAGGATTATGGTGCCGGGCTTCAGGCCATAAATCGGGATGCTGTCATCAGAATTCAGACCACCACCATCTCATCCGCCATAATGCAAACCGCATCCCATATTGCATATTGCAGAGTCAATATGGTTAAATCAAGTTCATTAATACTAATTATTGTAAGTCACCCGTGCTTTTATATATATATATATATATATATATATATATATATATATATATATATATATATATATAGTGTAGTAAATAAAGCGGCACTCATAGCTCTTTAAAAGATGACACAGAGACAGCAGCTTGTTCTCAACGTTTCAATCAGTCACGATTTTCGTCAGGAGAAATGACAATATACATATCAAAAAGCTCACCTTATATCCCATCACCCAGAAGTGTTGCCGCCCAGTTGAAGGCATGTCCGATCACGGACCCTGTGTGACCCGCGTCATCACAGCACGCCTTCACCTGACGTCCAGAATCGCCAGCCGGCGTCAGGACCCTGCTGCGTTGTTTAACCCATCACCATGGAAACCCGTTAGTGACAAATATACAATACATCTAAAAAAAGAAAAGTACATGGTACCATGTTAAACATATATATGCATTACAGCAATTGCTTTAATATTATTTAAGCTGAGTTACATAGCAACACCAAATCGCATAAGGTTATCTATTAATGAGACATGATAATGGCAGCGTCTCATTCAAACCCCTAGGATGGATACATTGTAATTTATGGATCCATCTTGCTCCACGGTCGCCGCCTCGGGTACGGGGAGAAACATGATCTATCATGCAGTATTTGAGACTTGAGAGGCTATGCTTACATTCAAGGAAGTGGCGGGCCACCGGCTGATTGCTCCTGCCATTCTCAATGGCTGCCCTAATCGATGAGCGGTGACCCGCCATCCTCTCCTTGAATTTCCTCTGGGTCTTCCCCACATAAGATAAGCTGCAGGGACAAATAATTTGATACACCACAGGTTGTTTCAGGTGTGGATGCACCACTTGTAAATTTATGATTCAAGGTGACGTGTTTAATCACCCACACAGTGGGATCAAGATGTATATCAAACATCACCTCACTTGTGAGAGTGCATATGTGGTGTATCAAATTATGAGGTGGGGGGTCGGTGTTAGGGGAAAGGAGTTCTTTCACCTTTCCAAGACCACTTTAAGCCCTGCTTCCAGGGCACTTTTAATTCCCAATGTACCCTTGCTTTTAAGGCCTGGCCTGTGTTTTGGGCATTTATTATTCAAATATATATGTACATAGGTGCTAAGTACCACATTTATTTAGGGAAATGTTGCTGAGATGTTTCCAAAGGCTGACAATCAACTTTAGACAGTAGAGAACAAAGTGCGCCCCTAGATAGACTTCCACCACCAACTTTCAATATAGACAACCGAATTTGCAACCTTTTGAATCACTGGTCAACAGTTTTATTACAATATTTCATAAAAAACAATATAAAAATTTCATTTTCATCTTTGAGTATTCGGTTCTATATATGCAAGGAAAACGGACCCAACGCGTTTCGTCGTTAAAACGACTTCCTCAGGGGCAATATTCTAATGGGTGGAGAGAAGCCATATTACTAACTATACATAATAAACTTGGTAGTTTTTTTAAATGTGTTATTTATGGGAATACATACCCAAATGCATACAGAATACAGATATAGACGAAGATTAAATGTCTCATAAAAATGGATCCTTTGAAGGTCCTGGTAAAAGGATGCAAGCCTGCATCTAGAATATATACATATAAACATATGTGAAAAGGAGAGCAAGTTTACAATCGTGGAGAATGTGCTATGAATGGGAATTGAACACATACCAATTTCCGTGGATGTCCTTATAGACAAGAAGAGTGAAATCCCCAAATTGAAGGGGAATCGGATATTGTTTGAGGGATATCAAATGTACACCTATAAGGTCAATGGGTAATAACTTTAAAATTCCCATACAGTAATGGTAATCATATAACAGAAAAAAAAAAAAAAAAAAAAACATAAACATTAAGGCCGTCACAAAAAGGACTAGTACACCCAGTATGTGATAATGGACCATATACTGCAAACCCCAGTGATAATGGGCCATACATTGCAAACAGCAGTGATATATATGTATATGGGGAATAGGGCCATTAATGGCTTATTTTTAACAAAGTTTAGATATAAATTCATATCATACAACATATTACACGAAGTTAAGCAAAACTTCATACAGGTCCACAGTATAGAATATATGCATGTATATACAAGCCATGGAGAGTTTGAGAAAAGTATCAGCCCACTACATACCTCAGAATAGCATCTCAGCAGGTTAAGGTGGCAGAACAAACGGTACTTGTTTCCTAGAACGGCCACAATCGTGAGTGATCGTGGCTCTTAATTAAGGGACACGATCCTCACGATGTGGCCGATTTTTTACAATTTTTTCCCTTTGATTGACAGAAATCGGGTCAATCGGTCGGTCGCGACCAATTAAAATCGGCCGCGATGCGACCGACCGATTGACCCGATTTTTCCATAGACTTCAATGTTAAAAAATCTTTTAACATTGAAATCGGTCGGTCTTGTGCCATTATAATGGCACAAGATGAGATGGGCTTGATTAAGTCCATCTCACATAGGTAAAAATGATAAAAAAGGTGAAATGGGCCAATATGACCCATTTCACATTTTTTATGTGCCCGCCATGACCCCACGATAGACGTCAACCCGAAGCGTGGCGAGCGCAGCGAGCCCGCGAGGGGCGGCGGTGCGCGTCCTCCGACCTTTTCATTCCCCTACTATCCACTAGGGCGTGGAGTGAGAATAGAATAGTGTGGCGAGCGCAGCGAGCCACCGAGCCCGAAGCGTGGCGAGCGCAGCGAGCCCCGCGAGGGGACGCGTATACCTGTGAAGTTATACGCGTCCCCTCACGGGGCTCGCTGCGCTCGCCACGCTTCGGGCTCGGTGGCTCGCTGCGCTCGCCACACTATTCTATTCTCACTCCACGCCCTAGTGGATAGTAGGGGAATGAAAAGGTCGGAGGACGCGCACCGCCGCCCCTCGCGGGCTCGCTGCGCTCGCCACGCTTCGGGTTGACGTCTATCGTGGGGTCTAGCCCACTTAGTAACATTTGGGGGGGCAATTGAAAATAATCATGTGAAAAAAAAAAAAATCGGGTGAAAAATCGGTCGGTCGGATCGGTCGCATCGCATGCGACCAAATCGCATGCGATGCGATCGATCCGATTTTTTATCTTACGACCACAACGATCTAAATCGTTGTGGCCGTTCTAGGAAACAAGTACCGAACAAACTGCAAGTGAGTCTAGGGAGTGAATGGTCTAACTATATATAGGGGATATGGGACGACGTCATTTCCTGTCAGAGAACTGTCCAATGAATGGGAGATAGGTCTAAAACATCCCTTAGGATCGAATGTATAGTGTGCTATACGGGTTCAAACCTACATAGGTGGCTCGTGACGGAGAATGAATTTTTTACATTATCCTCTTACTTAGTACACTTATAATACTCCGTTATTCACATCACGTCCTATATATTAAATAGATTTATACCTGTTCACTGCATGAACCGCAATTGGAACGCATATCGAAAATTGACACGTTGATGAAATCCTATATTAAGTATCGTTCACATACCCCGGTTTATAAGAAGGGCACTCCCTTAGTTATCATATACTATATATGTTATTATTTAGTGTAACTGTTATTTCCATACACACACGGCATTTTTTTGCCGGATGTGACGTCCTGCAACTCGTCCAGTGGAACGCACATGACTATCAGGAAGGACGGCGGGGGAACTGTCGGAAATGACGTCCCCTGACCCGCAGTATGGAACGCAGACGGACACTAGGAAGGACGGCGGGGATCCCGCCGGAAGTGACGTGCGTGACCCGCTTAATGGAACGCACGCGGGTACTATGTAGTTTATCTCCATTTATGTGATTGCCAGTAGCACGGCTATTAAATCATTCTCCGTCACGAGCCACCTACAGTATGTAGGTTTGAACCCGTATAGCACACTATACATTCGATCCTAAGGGATGTTTTAGACCTATCTCCCATTCATTGGACAGTTCTCTGACAGGAAATGACGTCGTCCCATATCCCCTATATATAGTTAGACCATTCACTCCCTAGACTCACTTGCAGTTTGTTCTGCCACCTTAACCTGCTGAGATGCTATTCTGAGGTATGTAGTGGGCTGGTACTTTTCTCAAACTCTCCATGGCTTGTATATACATGCATATATTCTATACTGTGGACCTGTATGAAGTTTTGCTTAACTTCGTGTAATATGTTGTATGATATGAATTTATATCTAAACTTTGTTAAAAATAAGCCATTAATGGCCCTATTCCCCATATACATATATATCACTGCTGTTTGCAATGTATGGCCCATTATCACTGGGGTTTGCAGTATATGGTCCATTATCACATACTGGGTGTACTAGTCCTTTTTGTGACGGCCTTAATGTTTATGTTTTTTTTTTTTTTTTTTTTTTTCTGTTATATGATTACCATTACTGTATGGGAATTTTAAAGTTATTACCCATTGACCTTATAGGTGTACATTTGATATCCCTCAAACAATATCCGATTCCCCTTCAATTTGGGGATTTCACTCTTCTTGTCTATAAGGACATCCACGGAAATTGGTATGTGTTCAATTCCCATTCATAGCACATTCTCCACGATTGTAAACTTGCTCTCCTTTTCACATATGTTTATATGTATATATTCTAGATGCAGGCTTGCATCCTTTTACCAGGACCTTCAAAGGATCCATTTTTATGAGACATTTAATCTTCGTCTATATCTGTATTCTGTATGCATTTGGGTATGTATTCCCATAAATAACACATTTAAAAAAACTACCAAGTTTATTATGTATAGTTAGTAATATGGCTTCTCTCCACCCATTAGAATATTGCCCCTGAGGAAGTCGTTTTAACGACGAAACGCGTTGGGTCCGTTTTCCTTGCATATATAGAACCGAATACTCAAAGATGAAAATGAAATTTTTATATTGTTTTTTATGAAATATTGTAATAAAACTGTTGACCAGTGATTTAAAAGGTTGCAAATTCGGTTGTCTATATTGAAAGTTGGTGGTGGAAGTCTATCTAGGGGCGCACTTTGTTCTCTACTGTCTATTTTTCCCATTTCTACCTCCCCTGCTAACAGGGAGGAACAACTTAGTTGCTGCCCACCTAATTACCAATACAGCGCATTGAAGGGGTACTCCTTTTTCTTGACAATCAACTTTATTTAAGTAATTCATTAAAATGTCTGGCTATAGCTGAGTGGATCATCAGTATAAATGAGTGCTTATTATATCACTATAAAGCATCTTATGGATGTGGCCTAGTGGCAATGTGTGGTAGTTAGAGGTAGAATATGATGATATTCCATCCTGTGCTGGCCACGCTCCTCAAGCTTGTGCCGGATGCCACCAGTGCAAGAATGTGCAGAGCTCCAGAACACTTTGGGCGGCTCAGTGGTGGCACCTGGAAGCCCTTTAGGCTGCAGATTGCCTTTGTATACATTATACATGCCAAATCCTGGTGCTACACGGGAACGAGGGCCGTGCCCTCCAGGCCTTGTGCGGCTACAGTGCTTAATTAGGACCAAGGCCAGATTAACAATGAGGCGGACAGAGCTGCAGAACACAAATGAGATGCCCAGGGAACACCCCAGTGGTGTTACAAGATGAGTGGGTAAACTTCAAGTTTGGCATGGAATCCCCTTTTAAATATAAGACTCAAACCTCCCTTTGGGAGAAAGCCTGTGGCCAGAATGAGGACCAGCACCAAACATTTCACAGCCTGCAGCACAAATGCCACAGCATGGAAAGCCAAATGCAGCCATGCCAGTAAATGAACTTTGCACCGTCACACACTGTAACACCAACACTATAGCAGATCCATATATCAAAAGTGTTATTTCATTTAAACTTGTAAAGTTTGGCATACATCATTGTAGAGATTGGATTTGCTCTGAACATTTCAAAAACATGTATTCTAAGATTGAACAGGTGGAACGGTGCTGTATATGGGCAGTACCACATAGGCAAAAGTTAGTGCGTATTCAGGCAACTGTGCTCTAAGCATAGTTTAGCTGGACATAAGCAGAAATACAAATTTCTGGAGGCATATTCAGTAGCATTGGTTGGACTTGTGAGATATAGGCCCAGGTGCAAAAGAATGCTTTCAGCCCCCCACCTCTGCCCCACCCCAAGTTCACAGTATGCCACATGTCAGTAAGTGACTTGGAGAGGTACAGAGTGATGGGGAGAGGCAGTGGGCTACAAGCAGAGAATGATAAAAAGAGGAAGAGGGCAACAGAGAGATGGTAAAAGGGAGAGGCAATCGCTAACAGGAAAATAGTGACAGGGAGAAGGGTGAGAAGGAGTAGCAGTGGGAGACAGGGAAAGACATTGGGGGATGAGAAGGTGACATAGAAACAAAGAAACATAGAAACATAGAATTTAACAGCAGATAAGAACCACTTGGCCCATCTAGTCTGCCCCTTTTTTAAACATGTTACCTCAAACCATGTTTGATCCTTATTTTTTTGTAGGGATATCAATATGCTTATCCCAAGCATGTTTAAATTGTACTACTGTATTTGCATCACCTCTGATGGTAGGCTATTCCACTTATCTACTACTCTTTCTGTAAAGTAATTCTTCCTCACATTTCCGCTGAATCTTCCTCCCTCTAGTTTCAGTGCATGTCCTCTTGTTCTGCTGCTCCTCTTCCTGTGAAGAATGTCTCCCACCTGTACCTTGTTAAAACCCTTGATATATTTGAAAGTTTCTATCATGTGCCCCCTTTCCCTTCTCTGCTCTAAATTATACATATTAAGATCTTTTAGTCTTTCTTGGTACGTTTTGTGATGTTGGCCATGCACCATTTTAGTTGCCCTTCTTTGTACAGTCTCTAATGTATTTATATCCTTCTGGAGATATGGCCTCCAGAACTGAACACAATACTCTAGGTGAGGTCGTACCAATGACCTATACAGTGGCATTATTACTTCTTTCTTTCTACTGCTGATACCTCTCCCTATGCAACCAAGCATCTGACTTGCCTTCTTCATTGCTTTGTTACATTGCCTACCTGCTTTTAAGTCCCCTGAAATAGTGACACCCAGATCCCTCTCTTCCTCAGTAGTTTCCATTATAGTGCCATTTATACTATATTTAGTCTTTGGATTTCTGAGACCCAAGTGCATGATTTTAAATTTTTTTGGCATTAAACTGTAGTTGCCATGCTCTTGACCATTCCTCTAATCTACCTAGATCCTCAATCGTTTGTTTTACCCCTCCTGGTGTGTCTACCCTGTTGCATACCTTTGTGTCATCTGCAAAAACGCACATTTTACCCTCAATTCCATTTGCAATATCACCAATAAAGATATTAAAAAGCACTGGTCCAAGTACAGATCCCTGGGGTACTCCACTTATAACCTTTCCCTCCTTTGATTGTACTCCGTTTACTACAACTCTCTGTTTTCTGTCCTGCAACCACGCTCTTATCCATTCAACTATCTTATAATCCAATCCCAAGTTTTCAAGTTTATTTAACAGTCTGCGATGTGGGACAGTGTCAAAAGCTTTACTAAAGTCTAGATAAGATACATCTACAGCCCCACCTTGATCTATTACTTTAGTCACCCAGTCAAAAAAGTCAATAAGATTTGTTTGACATGATCTTCCCCCAGTAAACCCATGCTGTTTTGGATCCTGTAAATTGCTGGTTTTGAGATATTCTACAACTCTTTGTTTTAAGAGTGTTTCCATCAATTCCCTTACTACTGATGTAAGGCTCACTGGTCGATAGTTGCTTACCTCTTCCTTGCTTCCACTTTTGTGCAGTGGGACTACATTCGCTGTTTTCCAGTCCTCTGGGATTACTCCAGTAGCTAGTGACTGGTTGAATAATTCTGTTATTGGTTGTACCAGCTCCCCTTTAAGCTCTTTTAGTATCCTTGGATGTATCCAATCTGGCCCCATTGATTTATCCACCTTCAGTTTTGAGAGTTCTGTGAGGACTTTCTCCTCTGTAAATGTACTTGTCTCTCCCTCAGTTTTCTGACTATACTTGCAACTTAACTGTGGCCCCTTCCCCTCTCTTTCAGCAGTGAATACTGAGCAGAAATAATTATTAATATTATCTGCTATTACATTGTCCCCCTCAAGAAAACTTTCACTCTCTGTCTTCAGTCTATTTATTCCACTTTTTGTTTTTCTCCTTTCACTTATATACCTAAAAAAAGTTTTCCTCCCTTTACCCACTGACTGGGCCATTTTCACTTCAGCCTGTGCTTTTGCACATCTAATTACCTTCTTAGCCTCCTTCTGTCTAACAAGATACACCTCTTTGTCCTCATTCTTCTGCGTCTGCTTAAATTTCTTAAAGGCCAACTTTTTTTCTTTCACAATACTTGCTACTTCTTTTGCAAACCACAATGGCTTTCTTTTTCTTGTGTTTTTCCTAACTCTTTTGACACAAAGTTCTGTTGCTTTTAGAATTGCACTTTTTTCTAATTTTTCCCACTTATCCTGCACTCCGTCCAAGTTCCTCCACTCTGCCAAAGAATCCCTTACAGAGTTTCCCATCTCTACAAAATCAGCCTTCCTAAAATCTAACACCTTTGTTTTTGTGTGCGATGAGTCAGTCTCTGTCTTTATTTTGAACCATACTGCGTGATGGTCACTGGATCCCAGATTTTCACCCACATTTATGTCAGATATTCTGTCACCATTTGTAAGTATTAAGTCTAATATTGCGTCCTGACGAGTGGGCTCCCTCACCAATTGCTGGAGGGATGCTCCTTGCAAGGAATTCAGCATGTCCCTACTTCTGGTGGAACTTGCAACAGGCAGCTCCCAGTTTACATCAGGTAGATTAAAGTCTCCCATGATTATCACCTCTCCTTTTAATGCCATTTTATTGATGTCCTGCAATAGGCTCTTGTCTAGTTCCTCTTCCTGACCTGGTGGTCTGTAGATCACCCCTATACGAAGAATCGCCTTCTCCCCTGTTTCTATGGTCACCTAAAGGGCCTTAGTTTTTTTCTTCAATACTTTGTATTAAGGTAGTCTTTATATTTTTTTTCACATATATTGCAACCCCTCCTCCTATTTTTCCCATTCTGTCCTTCCTAAATAAAGTATATCCTGGTATAGCTATGTCCCAGTCATGATTTTCATTGCACCATTTCTCTGTAATAGCCACAATATCCAGTTCATCCCTTGTCATTATTGCAATTAGTTCTGGGATTTTATTTCCTAAGCTCCTAGCATTTACACACATAGCTCTTAAAGTTGTGTTTGTGCTTCTCCTGCTGCTAGCTATGTTCATCTTTCTGCCTATATCTATTCGGTTTTGATTGGCATTATCTTCTGTTGCAGTGGATAGGCTTCCTGTTCCATTTGCCTGCAGAGACAATACCTCTAGGTTGGGGGAGCAGATTTCTTCATGGAAGGGTAACAGGGAGAGACAATGCTTGAGAGAGAGGTAAAGGGGGAGGCAGAGAGTTATGAGGAGAGGCCAAAGTCTCTGCAGGAGAGATTAAAAGGGGTAAATTGGATAAAAAGGGTTCACTGGGACA
The DNA here is from genome assembly GCF_055691185.1 of Crinia signifera. Lineage (NCBI taxonomy): Eukaryota > Metazoa > Chordata > Amphibia > Anura > Myobatrachidae > Crinia > Crinia signifera. The sequence goes on from NC_139217.1 coordinate 377,945,844, forward strand.
TAAAGGGAAAGTACTGTATCATTGGGTAAATTTCAGTTGGCAAAAGATATGAACTGATGTTCATACAAATTACATGTTATATTTATTTTATCTGAGTAGTATCATTCTGAATGCATTAAATGCATAAAAAAGTAAATCTGTTTGATATTGATAAAGAAGTACATTGTTTTTATTAACCAGATCCACCATCTTTATTTATAACAGATTTCAGGTATGATGCAAAAATAATGATATTTATACCCAATGCAGAAAAATGAAATGGACATTGTCACACCTGGCTGCTGGGATTTCTGCCAGACAAACACACGTGACAGCATCTCATGGTTGAATGTTTTGTTTGCAGTGGTTATTTCAGACATTAACTCGAGTCTCCAGGGAAATATCACCAGCTGCGCTATTAGTTGCAGTACAATTTCACCAGACGATAGAATGGAACAAATAACAATCACCACTGGATATGCAATTTGAATATCTAATTGGATAATGAAGGCACATATGGATAATCTCAAATATTAAACATTTTTAAATCATACTATATCAATTTTAAGTGAATTGCAATACATATTATTGTCTTTGTGGATTATTTTAGTTAATTATGTTTTTGGTAAAATCCAGAAACCACGTAACGTTTCGGAGCCCGGAGGCTCCGTCGTCAGACCAACAGTATGCACAACACATAACTAACAATGCACAGGTTTAAATACATTTGTGGACAGAAACATGTGAATGCTTACCCGCCCCTTCTCCCTTCGCTCAGGTCCCATGCAGCATTACCGGCGGCTTCCGGGTCGGCGCCCACCATGCGTCACTCCGACCGCGTCAAAGTACTATTGCTCCCCCCCACACACTCTGCCCAATACACACACACACTGTGCCCCAGTACACACACAGTTCATATGCTGGACTCACCCTCAGCACTCACCCTACCACACCAGAGGGCCCCTTAGTTCTGTGCCGATAGTTGTGCCTCTGGTAAGTGCCCAGTGACCAGGGAGCAGGTGCTGCCATTCATCCTCATCCTGGCCCAGTCCACCGACACCCAGCGAGCGGCAGACCTCCTGCCATTGACGCCATTCCCGACGTCCATGCTGCTTCCATGTGCCCGCAGCTGCTCATTGCCTGCTGTTCCCCTTTAGCGCTGAGGCACCCTTCAGTGCTGAAGGGGAACAGCAGGCAATAAGCAGCCACGGGCACATGAAATCAGTAGCGGCTGGATGTCGGCTACCCACTTAAAAAAAAATACCTGGCCTGTTGGAGGGGTTCTGGGTAACCGGTACTCCCCCTCCAGCCCCCCCCCCCTCTGTGTGCGCCACTGAGGTTTTCGATGGATCCAGGGTATGGCTTTCTTTTAATGTTAGGTGGCATAAACCATAAGGGGTTTATGGGACGCCAGCCCCTGGTGCCATTCCTACTCCTTGCTGACCATCTGACTTATTTCCGCCCTGAACTTCCTGCCCACCCACCCTCAAGCCCCAGTTCCCCACTCTGTGCATTGCCCAACCACAGAGCACCCTCATACCCCATTGTAGGGATTACCAGTCAGCAGCAGACACAGCCGTTGCTAGTGAGAGCTTTTTGAACTGGAACTTACAATACCTGTATTTAACACTGTGAATAATCCAGCATTGTTATCCATTTAATAAAATTTATTTGCTAACCCACTTTACAGATCATTTCTACTCTATCACATTATAAGGGCACACACCATCTATACCTCCACACCAGAAGGTGAGCGCAGGTTTAACCCCCATCTCCACTGTATGCTCCTTAGTGTAAGGACACACTCATAATCCAGCAGCCCCTTCGCACAATTGGTATTTTAGCGCGGACATACAATCACTTATCTATATAAACCATACTGTTAACGTTTGTTTTTTAAACAACACTTTACTCCAAAACCTAAAGTTGCATGTATACATTTGTACCTTTTCATGAATTTTTTTTCTACTTTTATGTATAGTACCGTGCAAAAGTTTTAGGCATTTGTGGAAAAAATGCTTCAAAATAAGAATTCAAAACTAGTTTACTTTTATCAATTAAAAAAAATGCAAAGTGGATGAACAGAAGAGAAATCTAAATTAAATCAGTATTTGATGTGAAAGCCCTTTGCCATCAAAATAGCTATTACATCGATGGAGGGAAACCATCTGGTTCTCTCCCATTGATGGCAAAAGTATTCGACATCGGCCATGAACCATCGAGGATTTCCAATCCTCGATGGTCGATGGCCATCCCTAGCACACAGTTTTTGAAGGAAGTCGGCAGGGAGGTTGTACCAAACATTTTGGAGAATTAACAAATGGTTCTTCTGATACTTTAGGCTTGCTTAAATCCTTCTGTCTCTTCGTGTACTGTAATTACAGACAGAATCAATAGTAAAACCAGGGCTCTATGAAGGCCGCATCATCACTTCCAGGACTCCTTGTTCTTCTTTACACTGAGAATAATTCATAATGACATTGCCTGTACTGTAAGTTTGGGCATGTGTCCTGCAGCAGAACAAATTTTGGGCCAATCAGACATTTTCCTAATGCTACTGCATGATGGATAGATACCTGCCTGTTTTTCTCAGCATTGAATACACCATTCATCCTGACCAATTCCAAACTCCATTTGTGGACATGCAGCCCCAAACTTGCAAAGAACCTCCACTATGCTTCATTGTTGCCTGCAGAAACTAATTATTGTACCACTTTCCAGCTCTTTGGTGAAGAAACTTTCTTCTGTTACATTCCAATATTTCTCAGGCCAGAGCATCTGCTGCCATTTTTCTGCTCCCTAGTTCCTTTGTTTTCATGCAGTGTTGAGTCGCTTGGCCTTGTTTACATGTTAAAGATATGGATCTTTGGCTCCAATTCTTCAATGAAGATCACTAATGGCTAGACTTCTCCTAACAGTACATTGGTATACTTCTCTGCCAGTTCTAACCTGATGGCAATGCTGAACATCTTCTGATTTTTGAAGGGAAGCATGATATCTCTTTTATCTGATGCCAACCAGTGTGTCTATAGCCCTCAAAGTTGCCAATTTCTTTGTGCGTCTTCAAAAGAGCTTGAACAGCACATCTTGAAACCCCTGTCTGCTTTGAAATATTTGCCCGGAAGAGACCTTGCTGATGCAATATATCTACATTGTGTCTTGTTGCTCTGCCCAGTTTTGCCATGATGTATGACCTTTGACATGAAAATGTCTTCGACAACCTCACCTTTGTAGCAGTGTTTCTGTTCCTAAACCAGTTTTAGCTGTTTCTGTTTCAGTTAATGACTGTATTTAAACCTATATATTAAAAATGATGATCATTTTCACTTGGTTGGTTATGATTTGTTAATCTTACAACTGTATAACCTGCAAACTCCTTAACTTTGTGCAAGTGTACTTTGAAGAATGAATGCTGTTTTGAGGACAAAGGGTAGTCACACCATTTGATTCAATTTAGATTTTTTTTGTGTTCATTCATTCTGCATTTTGTTAAGTGATATGTTAATAACACTTCTTTTTTTACAAGCATTCTTAATTTGTAGCATTTTTCCCCCCACACCATATTGCAGGGGTTCCCAATCTTTTTTGAATCACGGCACCCTAGAATACAAGCTTTTTTTCACGGCACCCCATGGCCAAAAAAATGTAGACAAAAATATAAAATTTAATTTTAAATGAATTGTGTTTATATGTGATCTTTAGGCTCAGTTATACCAGGCATGTCCAAACTGTGGCCCTCCAGCTGTTGTGAAACTACAAGTCCCATCATGCCTTGCCACAGTTTTGCTGTTAGGGAATGCTAAAACTATGGCAAGGCATGCTGGGATGTGTAGTTTTACAACAGCTGGAGGGCCACAGTTTGGACATGCATGAGTTTTGTCCATAAATAATGTGACTTGTTCTTTGATCACCAACCTGAAGCACCCCTGCAAGTGTCCTGAGGCACCCCAGGGAGCCTAGACGCACAGTTTGGGAACCACTGCCATATTGTATTTAATGACAAAAGGGCTGATACTTTCATGGGTGTACTAACCAACATACTATACTGTACAGCTCTTCTGCTTGTCACAATAAGCTTTGATCAGTTTTAGTACTAGGCTTACGTGGCTCTTAGGGCAAAATTCAGAGTAGGAAGCAAAAGTGACAATAGGTCTAGCGCAGGGCTTTGCAACACCGGCCCTCCAGATGTTGATGAACTACACATCCCAGCATGCCTTGCATCAGTTTCAGCATGGCCACATAGCAAAACTAATGCAAGCATCCTGGGATGTGTAGTTCATTAACATCTGGAGGGCCGGTGTTGCCCAGCCCTGGTCTAGCAACACAAGGTACACAACATAGTGTCCCCACATTCACACCAAAATGGGACATGGCCTAATGGCACACCCACATTTTTATAACTCTGGGGTTGTGTCCAACAGTCCAGTAAATGCTGGGCTGCCCCCATAGACCTTGGCTACACTACCGGCTCATTCTCACTGAGGAGCCTGCTTTATGCTTTTGGTGAGACCCCCTGCACCCCTATAGTGATGCCTCTGAGTGTAAGCAGCACACATGCCTGACTATGTGAGTTTACAGTATTCCTAAGTGACAGGTAGTTAGTTACCCTTTGCAGGAAGTAATGGGGGGGGGGGGGGGGGGGCACCTTTAAAAATACAGGCATATTGTGATTTCAGGGTCTCTGAGATGCTAACGTGAATTCATACACTTTTGCAAAAAGGAGCATGAGAAAGAAGATGGGTTTGAGCAGGAGTGAGAGAATGTCAGGAATAGAGAAAGGGAGGAGCAAAAGAGTGAGTGTCATGGAGAGAGCGAATGAGAGAGGGGGTATAAGTGACAGAAAAAAGAGAGTGGCCAGGGAGAGAAAAGGGGAGAGACAAGGAGACAGAAACAGGGGCAGGTAGGGAGAGGGGGAAGGTGTCATGCATGAGGTCTGAGTCTGTGTGACGAAGGCCTCAGGTGTAGGTTCTTAACAATGGTCAAATCGGGGAGGCTTGATAAAGCTCTTGTACATGAAACCAGATTATGGTACTTGCTGTTAGCCTGAAGGCGTGACCAGACTGGAGGAAGCAGGTCATATAAAACAAAGTCTTTTATTTAGACACACAGAACATGGTAAACAGTGGTGAAAAGCCTTTCAATTGGTAACTTGAATAGTAACGTAATAACATCACACAGTTATTGGCATGGCATGAGATGTAGATACATTTATTTATTTATTTGTTAACAGTTTCTTATATAGCGCATACAAATTCCGCAGCGCTTTACAGAGCATAGTTCTGAGCAAACACAAAACAAATTACATTACAAGACAGTTTAGGACAAGTACATGGTTAATACGGATAGTTGCATCAGGGGACAGGACACTGAAGCAATTATCAGGGTGGCAGTGGTTTATATATTCTAAGAAAGGCACATGAGGAGAGAGGGCCCTGCCCGTGAGAGCTTACATTCTAAAGCATCAATGGTCAGAGGCAATAGTTGCAGTGTAAAAACTTATGCAGTTTTTATAGCAGGTATTAGCCACAAGGTACAATATACTGGAAGATATGTAACTGTGAATACCGATGGAGTTGGTTCAGGAATGATGATGGAACATCGATGGTTTGCTGTGGAACAGATGTGATGTGAATCACTAGATGATCTGTAGATCAGAAACGATGGTAGAACATCAATACTTCAGGAACAATGATGGAACATCGATAATTCCGGAGTGATGGTGGAACATTGATTATTTCAGAAACAATGGCGTAACATCAATAATTTAGGAACAATGGTGGAACATCGATAGCTCAGGAATGATGGTGGAACATCAATAGCTCAGGAACGATGGTGGAACATCGATAGCTCAGCGACAATGGTGGAACATCGATAACTCAGGAATGATGTTGGAACATCAACAATTTCAGGAACGACGGCGGAACATTGATAACTTCAGGAATGATGGCAGAACATTGATAACTTCAGGAATGATGGCTGAACATCAAATCAGCTAGGCAGTACTATGATGGAAAAAGTACCTGTCTCAGAGGCAGAAGATCACAGGAGCTGGGAGCTAGAAGCAAACGCACTGTAGCAGAGAGATACAACTGTATCAGCAGGAGAAAACTGAAGCACTAGCAAATTGGACTTAGTTTGCGATGATTCTTATACCCATTGTGAAGTGGGGATTGGCTGAGGCTGACAGACTGAGAAACAGGTCTCACATTTTTGGCTCAGGGGGAAGAGGTGACTGGACCAAACATGGCAGCCCTCATGTTTTGCTCTGGTGGGAAAATCTGTTTGGAGAGACCCATGGCTGGGAACAAAGGCGGCAGCATGCGAAGCTGCGGGGAGCTGAGAACTGCCAGCCAGAGGAGAAACTTGGACTTAGGGGCACTGGATGGGCACAGGGGAGATTGCAGGAATGCTACACTGCTTACAAGACGCCCACAGCACACAGCCCTGAAGCGCAGAGATGGCCTGGACAGGCACTTGAGTGGTAAGAATGTTTACCCGGATTGTGAAAGGGGGAAGGGAGGAAAGAGAGAGGGGGGATCATGAAAAGGAGAAATATAAGAAGGAGAAAGAGAGACAATAGGGGCAAAGAGACAGAGAAGGAGAGAGGGAGAGGTTTGAGAGAGAAGGCGAAATAGAGAGCAGAGGAGAGAGCGAGAAGAGGAGAGTGCACGGGGCAGGAGGAGAGAGAAAGAGAGGAGGTGAGAGAGAGTGAGAGTTAGGGGCAGGGGGAAAGAGAGAAAACAGAGGAGAGAGATGGGACTGGGACAGAGACATAACAGGGACATGCATCTCTTTATACCTCCTTATCCCCCCCAGTACAAGTTGCACTGTCACCCCTCCCCTCCCCCATCTGTACAAAAGGTGCTGTTTACCTGAACAATGGCGACAAGTCTCCTAGTCAGCACCGAGTCACCTGGTCTCCCACTCACCAGCACCAGCAGCTCAGGGTCTCCCACTAACCAGTGCCGGAAGCAGGGCAGATGTGTGTTTTGTTCTGCACTGGGACTGGTCATTAGATTGTGATGTCAAGCGGCTAGACTTCCTCCCCCTTCATTGCACAAACCATTGACTATTATTATGTTTTCTGCAGGTTATGTTGATACTACTGTATGTCATTATTTGTCATTTTCATATTTCTTATATATTGCTTTGCATTATTACCAGGTATTATTAGGTGGGAGATAAGTAAACTCGACCACCTTCATTCCTATATTTATATACATTGTTTAAATCAGAATCAACTTTATTGCCAAGGTATACTTGCATATACTAGGAATTAGATTTGGATTGCTGTGCAACAGCCGGGTAGGTAACAGTTAATAAGTGACAGTACAGATATACAGGTATACACTAGGTATCAGTGGGGTGAGGCAGGTGAGGCACAGCCTTTCCTGTCATACTAGCGCATATGCCGGCGCTTTGAATTGATAAAGTATGTCAAAAATACAAATTATTTATTAAAAAAATCTTATTTTTATTTTTCTAATCATTTTTATAGTCAAAACGCTGGAGTAAAAAGTCTATGGCAGGTGAGGCAGTGCCTCATCTGGCTGCCTGTTCTGCACATCTCTTATCAAAACTCAGTGAATCTCCAGCAGTGCACACTGCTGCACATGTGTATAATGCTGGTATGTACCCCATGGCTCATATATTGTGTGCAAATCTGGCTCTGGTACTTGCCAGGGACTCTTGAGCCATTTACCTCACCGCACATCTATGCTAGGTATACACATTCAGGTATACACTAGATGTACCCTGGGTTGGGTGGTGGACATGTACAGGGGAGACACAGGGAACATATATTTGCTAAGCTGCACAGCACATAGACAGCCATCCACGGAGCCACTTGGTCATTGCAACAGCCAGATAGATAAAAAAACACAAGATAAGGATACGACAGGGAGACACGGGAGCATAAAAAGCATAAAAAGCATAAAAAGCTACGGGTGCTCAGTGCTCCTGTGCCCTCTGCCTCCCCCTCCATCCTCCTCCCTCGACCACCTCCCGTCCACGAGGTGCCCCTTTTTCAGGGGCCAGGGATGGAAGCTCCAATTCCAATGTAGTGTAATCACTACAATTTAATTTTATTCTTATTTTTTGGAAGCTAATATATTATATATTAATGATTAATTGTTTTATTATCAACCTGTGACAATTTTAACCTTTTCATACTAGTGTCCATATGGCAACATTTAACAAATAATTCTGTACTTCAACATCACTGCCCTTGCAATCTGAAAATGAGTCCATCAATCATGTACTCAAGCACATTGACATGTTTTGCCCTTCATGAATATACATAGGATAGGGAGTCCAAAAGTCATGAATAAAATCAATAAACATAATTAATCGTGTTTAATTAATCCAAAAATAAAATATCCCAAAACATGCTTCAAGTTGCTACATCTTAAAATCAAATACAAAAAAAATAAATAAAAATAATAATGAAGCAATAAACATATGTTAACCCAAACAGAACCAACAAGTAATGGTTAATACCAGTGTATGAATATAATAAGTGTTATGTTTTCGTTTCCACTCACTCTGCTTAACAACAGAAGCTATTTGTAAATATATATATATATATATATATATATATATCGATCCAAATGAAGCAGCACACCTCAGCAGGTAAAGCTAGGTGCTCACCATTAGCTCCTTGTCCAGGAGCAGTACATAGTCGTTGTGTGTGGCGGCACTCCGTTAAATAATTTAGTCAGACACATGTCTAATCTTGCGTCAACGTTTCGAGGTATATTTATTGCACTCTCTTCGTGATGTCCTGACGAAGAGGTGCAATAAATATACCTCGAAACGTTGACGCAAGATGAGACATGTGTCTGACTAAATTATTTAACTGAGTGCCGCCACACACATCGACTATATATATATATATATATATATATATATATATATATATATATATATACATACATACATACATACTGCCCTTGCTGGTTTTGGATCTGTATATATTTGTCAGAGCTCACAACAGTTTTGTTTTTATCCAGACAGGGTGGCAGTTTAATAAACTTTGAAGTTGTCCTTGGGCCCTCCCTCCTACCCCTATAGTGTATTTTAAACAGGATATTCATAGTTTAACAAACCAATCATATTAGTGGCAGGGACTGCCACACTTGTGGCTGAAGTGATTTGTTTCTTTGGGGTCCATAAAGTGGACATTGCTGGTTAAGATCTCTTCTCATCTGATTCCTCACCACCATCAGTGTGTACATCCTTTTTTCTCAGACTCTACCATCTAGATGGTATTTGGTGGCAGGGACACAGGACACAGGCGGATATTAAATGCACATTTTATACCAGCATAGCTGTTATGGCAGTAGTTCTGGTATCTGGGCTCCCGTTTTTCTTATGAGACCGCATCCCCTCGCGGGGCTCGCTGCGCTCGCCACGCTTCGGGCACGGTGGCTCGCTGCGCTCGCCGCACTATATAAAATCAACTCCATGCGTAGTTGGATAGTAGGAGTATGAAAAAATGGGGTGCATTTAACATGGGAGCCCAGATAATACATAAGTACCCACAGGTGCACTCACTACTCAATGGCACATTTTAAAAGATCCACAGGTGGAGCTAATTATTTCACTTGTGATTCTGTGTGGAGACATGGAAAATGTGCACTGTGTGGGGATCCTGAGGACCGAGGTTGGGAGCCACTGTGTTATGGTGTCAGTAATCCGCTGTGCAACTGGGTGACTGCTGACATACTTAGTCCCCTTGCAAAGGACTGTTTAACAGTAAATTGTTTTGTAAAATTAGTACAAGTTTTCTTCCTGGTCCCCTTCTAGGATGAAGATCCACTCACAACATTAGCAGCAGCAGTAACAGAAGGCATAGCTCTCAAGGATCCTTCTGAGGAAGGATGGATAGGAGAGGAGTCGGTCATGCTTATGAAATTGGATGCAGGATGACTTCTAAACGTGATTGAGGATACTGACGATGAAGGTGTTGGTGGTGGAGATTGCAGGAGCTTGGCTCTGAAAGAGAGAACAGAGCTAGGTGACAGTGGACTAGATGTTACATTTTAGCCATTTTTGTCAATAACTTTTGATGATTGCGCTGCAAGTGACTTAAGTATTTAGGAACCTCCTCCCTGTTATGATCCTTACCTCTAATTTCTATGACTTTACAATAGGTACATATTGATTGACAGTTGTTGTCCGCATCTAGGTAGAAATAATTCCACACATAAGAAGTGGATTATTTTGTCTTTTGACCAGGCATGACAATAGGCTTTTTAAAAAAAAGCACTCCAACAGTACAAAGAATATATATATATATATATATATATATATATATATATATATATATATATACAGTACATACATACATACATACATACATACATACAGTCTTATACCAACAGCAAATAGCCAATGATAGGACCAGCACATCCACGTAGTGAGAAGATCAAAAAAGCATACATTTATTTTGAAAAAATGTATAAGGCCATAATACTTATCACGGACAGCAGCAGATCTACATGAATACAGCACGGATCTTGAAATATGGCAGCAGCCGTGGGACAAACCAGTACCCTGATGGGCCGTTTCGGCGCACAATGCCTTTCTCAAAGGGTAGAGACCGGCACAGCGCTTAGAAGCCCTCTGCGCTTAGAAGCCCTCAGCGCTTAGAAGCCCTCACAGCCAAACAACTCAAGAGACCAAAACCGAGACAGATCACACGGAGCACAGGGTAAGATATGGACAGCAACACCGGACTGACATATCTTAAAAATTCAAACCCCTTCACAAAAAGAGTGTAAACATTAGTGCTAACCAAGTTTATTTCAACAGGTACCACTATTTTATTTCATTTATAGTTACCTTCAATTTTAGATTATAAAGCTCATTATTAGATTAGATACATTATATAAAATCACTAGCGCTCCTCTCATCAACTACTTCTATATATTTGCATGTATCACAGGGCATATACAGATGCATATCATGAAAAAAGATGCTTGTGAAAAAAAATGCACCAAACTGTACAAAGACTTCATATTTATTTGGGTGTCTCATAAGCAGTACAAAGATTAAATATATATTTGCACATACTAAAAGGCAGTACCAAGATTACATATATATTTGCATGTATCACAGGGCTTACAGATGCATATCTTGAAAAAAGATGCTTGTGAAAAAAATGCTTGTGAAAAAAAGATGCTTGTGAAAAAAGATGCCTGTGAAAAAAAGCGCACCAAACAGTACAAAGATTTCATATTTATATGGGTTTCTCATTAGCAGTACATTAAATATATATTCATGTACATAACCATAGGCGTGCGCAGCCCATTTTCTTAGGGGGTGCACCATTGGAGGGGCATGTCTATCACAGCCTAATGGGCGTGTCCATCAATGCAAACTGAAGTGTGCGCCAAAGCCGTGCTGCAAAAATTTCCACTACAATGCCCATTACACATAATGCCACACACTCTAATGCCCTTTACACATAATGCCACACACTCTAATGCCCATCACACATAATGCCACACACCATAATGCCCATTACACATTATGCCAGGGCTTGACAAATTTTTGTAAAATATTAACAACAGGTACAGTACAGCGCCAAAAATTTACACCGTAATGCCTCACGCCGTGATGCCCATTACACATTGCGCCACACACCGTGATGCCCATTACACATTGCGCCACACACCGTGATGCCCATTACACATTATGCCTCACACCATGATACCCATTACACATTGTGCCACACACCGTTATGCCCACTACACATTGCACCTCACACCGTGATGCCCATTACACATTACACCTCATAACGTGATGCCTTACACATTACGCCACATACTGTGATGCCCATTACACACTATGCCCCACACATAATGCCCATTACATATAATGCCTCCAGTAATGGCCCTTACACATAATTCGCACAGTAGGGCCCCTTACAGATTTCACATATTAGTGCAGGAGAGGAGAGAAGAGGGAAGAAGAGCGCTCATCGTCACAGCACTGTGTGGTGTGCGCTCAGCTCCTGTGTGGCTGAGCACCTCATACCGGCGCTGACGGACATTTGAAATATGGAGCTGGCTCATGAGTCAATCAGAGTTTGCAGTCTAGCATCCAATTGCTAACTTTGGCTGGCGATCCTTGAGCTCTGACAGGCTGGCAGACAGGCACCATATTTCAAATGTGCGTCAGTGCCAGTGTGAGCAGGTCAGCGCAGGCACCAGACAGGGCCATGGCGATGGATGGCGGAGAGTGAAGAGCAGCCAAATGCTGCTCCCTCCCAGGACCCAGCGTTCTAGGCTGTATCCTGCTCAGACTGTTCATTTATCAGGCACCTCCCTTTAGTTTTATTACTATTCAACAACCCCCTCCTTGTGGATCAGTTATTAAAATTTTGCCCCCCCCCCCACACTTTTCCGTAGATACCTTAGTGCTTCTGTTATATTATATCTTCTGATATTTCAGTGCCCCCCTCCCACCCTGTTCCCCCCTCCCCTTAAATGAGTTGACTGTACCTGTGGCTCAGGCTCTGGCTTGGACTTGCTGCTCCGAGCGTCATTCATGAGGCTCCTCACTGCTCAGATCTCTCATGTCTGAGCAGTGATTTCTGGCCCGCCCCCCATTCAGCAACAGGCAGCCTCGCGATTGGCTGCCAGTTGCTAGTGCCAACTGAGGGGAGGAACAACCCCACCCGGCGCCCGCACGTCTGTCATCCACCTGCGTGAAACTGTAAATGGGGGTAGATCCACCCATGGCGGCCGCCGGCCGCCGGCCGCAGCACTGGTCAACAGCCAGCTCACTGCTGCTGCCGGGAGGTTCTGCAATCGTGCGGGGCGGGGGGTGCCTATCATTAGGAGGTGCCTGGGCACCTCTGGCACCCCCCGTGCGCACGCCTATGTACATAACAGGATACAGATGTGTATCACAAAAATAGATTTCAAGGAATCCGAACTGCTCATCTCTAATATAATTATATATATATATATTTACCCAACATTTGAAGGTGATAAAAATCTCTCTTTCTGCATTAATATATAGAGACCTATGTATGAAAGAAAGATAACACCTTTCTCTGATGAAAATACCTGTGAGGGGTATGGATTGTATAGTCAACCTAAAGATGGTCGACAGTCATTAGGTTGACACCTCTAGGTTGACATACTAAAAGGTCGACAGGGGTCTAGGTTGACATGGCACAATGTCGACAAGTTGTTAGGTCGACACAAGCATTAGGCCTACATGGTCTAGGTTGACAGTCAAAAGTTGACATGGGGTTTTTCACTGTTTTTTTACCCGAATGTCGACAGTCAACATGGACACAGTTTTAAATGCACCGTGTCCCCTCGCATGGCCCCGCATCGGGCACGGTGCCTCGCTGCACTCGGCAAACTATTTTATACTCTCACCACACCCTAGTGGATGGTAGGGCATGAAATACCGCCTGTCGGCACATGTCGGCTAAAAATACAGTGAAAAACCCGGTTGACCTAGACCATGTTGACCTAATGCTTGTGTCAACCTAACGACCCATTGACCTTGTGCCATGTCAACCTAGACCCCTGTCGACCTTCCAGTATGTCGACCTAGTGGTGTCGACCTAATGACTGTCGACTATCTTTAGTTGACCAACCGACCGTATGCCCCTGTGAGAGCCCTGTCTAGTTATTAAATGGTTGCTGTTTTGCCAGTAGTAGACCCTGCCATTGAAAGAACATGGAGGAAACAATCTGTAACAGAACTGTCATAAACCTCCAGAACTTGCACTCTGCTTTGTTCCAGGAGCATAATGGGTTAATGCATTGCAAGGCTCCTTTCCATGGAATTGAAGTTGGTGGATTCACAAGCTGGCACTGAATCAAGCACTTGGGGCATGATTCAGAGGCACACACGTTGAGCGATTATTTGCAACTGCATATGCGCAACAATTCAGAAAACCTCTATGGTGTATGTATTACATTGGGTGCACACACAAAGCTGTTTTTGCTATCTGGAATGAGGGTATTATAAATGGGGTGGCAGAATGATAGGAGGTTCTGGGCAGTGACTAGGAGGTGGCTAAAGTGAACTTAAAAACAGCCAGCATCATAAGTGCGCTACAGAAGTGTTGTGGGCATGTCAGTGAAAGCGGTTATGTCTCTTATTCTAATTCATTCTTTCTGACAAATTCCTTCTTAGATGGACAAAACCATGTGCACTGCAGGGGCAGATGTAAAAGGTACAGAGAGAATTAGATTTGGGGGAGTCATTTTGTTTCTGTGCAGTGTAAATACTGGCTGCTTTATTTTTACACTGCAATATAGATCTCACTTGAAGTAAATCCCCACCCAAATCTAATTCTCTCTGCACAAGTAACATCTGCCCCACCCGCAGTGCACAAGGTTTTGTCCATCTAAGAAGGATTTTGTCTGAAAGAGTGGACTAGAATCAGGGCCGGCGCTACCCACTCAGCAGCTCCTGCAAAGCAGGGAGGCGCCATGCTGAAAAGGCGCTGTCTCCCTACCTGCTCTGCTAGAGCTGCCTCAGCCCTCACTGTCACTGTCTCAGCCCTCACTGTCACTGCCTCCTGCACACCGCCCGCAGCGCCTGTCTGACAGCGGGCGGGCGGCAGTATAAAGAGCTGCTCCCTGCACCGCCAATGCACACAGCCTGCACGCCGCCCACAGTGCCTGTCTCACAGCGGGCGGCAGTATGGAGAGGCTGAGCAGCTCCCTGCACCGCTCACACACTGTCCTCCTCCTGCGACCGGCCCCCTCTTCCTCGTGGACACTTGCGCTGAGGCATGTAGCGCTGCCTGTGAATGCCTGGATGACATCATGTCTAGATCCGCCCCCTACGCATTGCTCCCTACGCTTGTCAGCTGTCAATCAAATGACGACCAGGCAGCAGCGCCGCCTCCCCTTCCTTCCCATTTCTCAGTGTGCTCTGCCAGTCCTCAACACTCCGCCCCCTCTATCTCCTCCCCTCATCTTCCATCTCCTCCTCCTTCTCTCCCCTCCTTTCCCCCTCAGTCACGAGAGGGGTGTAATGGCGTCCTGCCTACGCAGATAGAAGAGGATGGACTGCACAAAAGTTAAACAGCAAAAGAACAGTGATTATTTTATTATACATGTTTATAACAAATTTTTTAATAATTGTAGATTTTCTTATTTTAATTTAGACACTTTTTAAATAATGGGCTGGGTTATGTGCCTTAAGGTGACCATACACGCTGCAATAGCAGCGTGTGATGCGATGTGCGCTCCCGCAGGCATCACATCGCACAGTACAAAAAGTATGTGCTAAACATACTTTTTGTACTGCTTTCGGATCACATCGCACACAGATTGCATGCATGCCGTGCGATGCGATCTAGCCCATAATGTATGCGATTCTCGCAGCGTTTATGGGCACCTTTAGTGCCTGCAACATTTTGCAGACACAGCACTGAGATGGTGTATGCATACATGTACATGCACCCGAGATCCTCCATAGGATCGCATGTTGCATACGCTCCCACAATCGGGCTGCAGCTTGTTGCAATGGCAATGTGAAAGGGCGCAAAATTAATGGTTTGCAGGAGGGCGCCGGACACCCTAGCACCGGCCCTGACTAGAATAAGGCCCTAAATGCTCAAAATTAGCCACAGAAGTCATAGTCAAAAGCACCTGCTATAGTGTTGGTGCAAGTGTTGATGGGGATATCTAAAGTATCACCTGTGGTAGTACAGGTAGAACTTATGCAGGCTGGACCAGTAGGAACCAGACTGGCCACATACAACAGAACTTGAACACAGGTAGTAGTTAAGATGGCCATACACTAATGTGAGAAAATGCAGCAGTGTATGCCATATGATCTCCCTTGCGGTCCTTCTGCATCTGATATATCACATGCAACCTCATGCCGCTGGCTGGGGGTCTGGGTCCGAGGTCGGCTGTCCAGGCAGGTCCGACTCCGTTCCAATGCGCATCAGACCACTCAGTGGTTCACAGAAAGAAAAAAACTAGTAAAAAATTGGAGACAGCTGATCAGATGGGATGTCAACCACAATGGTTTTGGGATAATTGTATCCGATTTCTCAACCTGATCAGTCAGAATTGGGTGAAATCAGCCCAAATTGCAGGCCTTTATGCAGGCTGGACCAGATTACAGTAAACCATCATCAAGGCAGAGGTGGGCGGGGCCTAATGATTCAATATATAGCAAATACTATTTAATCTCATCAAGTTCCCCACAAGGGGGTGGGGCATAATGACGCATCTCCCGGATAGGAGTTAACGAATGTAGGTAAGTATATCCTAATATCCCCTTACTTCCATGATAATATCAAACACAAACTTCGTGGTATTTTCTAAACCCAGAAACTATATCAGAAATGAAGGGGGTAATGCTACAGTGGAAGAAGGGTGCAATAATTTTTTTTTTTTGCGGGCAGTCCCTCTGCAGACTCCATCAGTAATCGGCCATCATGTGACGATCCCAGCTTCCTTGATATCTTTCTTCCACTTATGTTGGTACCTACTTTGTCAAAAATGTTTAGCATGTTATGGATTAATTCCTGATTGTTGACCACCTTGTGATTGCCTAAAATCTTTTTGAATGACAGACAGATAACTCAGTCCGGCTTCAGATTCGGTTTAAGTCATATATGTGGTAAAATTTGGATCATTCATCAGTTTCCGTATCTGTGGGCCGTCAAAAAATCCTGCCTTTAGTTATCCAATATTTAGAGATGTAAATGTGCCACTAATATCCTGAAACAATCGCCCGACCTGTCCAATGCTTTTACAAATTGTTTAATTAAACCCAGATTGATATGGAGAGGGAGCAGTATGATTTTGACCTGTCGATTAAGGGCTCATGAATGATGTTGGCTTTTCCTACATTACAGTTATAACTTCTTTTGGAGGCCATACAGTTTGCTTCCAGTGCTTTTGTTTTGCACGACAATCCCATAAGCATACTGTATGTGATAAGAATACTAAGGATATCCACTTTGCAGCCCAAGCATAAAGTTTTTAGCTTTTTTAAAATTGTCAGAAACAGACAACTGATGCTGAGAATAAGCAATTTACTAATTTGATATTTTCATACTGTTCTGGATGGCCGTGGTCTGAGAATGTCCCAGCAGGCTCAGCAGTGCACTACCATGCCTTCTCTCAGCACTAGTAATAAGATATAATTGTGTTATGTGTCCCAAACTTGACTATCAGCTACGTTATCACAAATAAAGCAATTTCTTATTATTGTTAAAAAAAGGTAGTTGTTAAAAAGCAAAGTGGTCTGTTAAGTATAGTGGCCTAGACTATTAAGGTACTTCAAATGAAAAAAAATAGTAGCATTTTTATTTCATTTGAAAACTGGATCCAATTTATTATTATTTATTATCAGTTTCATATATAGCGCTGCATATTCCGTTGCGTTTTACAAAAGGTAAAGTGAATATCTTATGCAAAAATAGGACCTGCGAGTACATGCAAACTGATCTTAAATCCTTGGCAAAAAAATTTTATTTTTTTTTGTTCTCAAGTGTAACACAACTACAGTACTTCCTCCTAGGGCATACAGTACCGTTGTCTACTAGCGGTATTATTGCTACTTGTGCCCAATCCCCTACTTACTTGGATTTTATTCAGAATAAGTTATAAGGGACTGTTATTCTTCAGCTAGTTTGAGAAAATCGTTCGTTATATATGTAATTTCCAGCAAATGATTACTCATCCTCCACAATTACTGCAGTGAAGAATTATCATGTACTAGATTTCCTAAGAGAAGTCTCTCTCTCCTTGTCAGTATTAACCCCATTTCTACATAACAGGATCGCTATAGTGGCCGACAAAGGGAAAAAGATTACTTCTTCAACTTTTTTATCCACATTTTGATTCTAATAGATCCGTATAGTCTTGCACTCCTACGCTATTTCCTTACAGAGAGAGCAAAGAGAAAGTGTTTATATAGAGAATAACAAAAATAGTGTTCAAGGTTCTTTCTGTATTATGCTACTTGTATTTGTATTGCTGCTGTAGAGTAAAAAGAGTTATTAAAAAATAGTCTCAACATGTTTTTATCCTATCTGACGGATTGACGATGTCTAGATCAAGCATGTTATGGTTGACTATGCTTATTCGAACACATCTAGTTAGATGCCTAAAGATAGTCCACCACATCTAGATCGACAGTAACTAAAGTTAGACACAAGTGCTAGGTCTACTGGAGCGTGGTCGACAGTCACATGGTCGACATGAGTTTTTTAAGTTTTTTGGTGCAGGTCAACTTGGTTCATACTTTACTATCCAAGTGGATATAGAATTAGATTACGATAGTGTGCCGAGTGTAGTGAGGCATCGTGCCTGAAACATGGACATATAAGAACCATATGAGGGACACTGTGCACTTATACAGTGTCCACATCAACTCATGTCGAAATAGCCACGAAAAAATGTATAAAAATGATGTCATCATGTGACTGTTGACACCCCCTTTCATCGATCTAACGATTGTGTCTAACTTTCATTACTGTTGATCTAGATGCGGTCGACTATCTTTAGGCATCTAATTAGACAGGTTTAACTAAGGGTGGTCAACCATATTATGGTCGATCTTGACAGCGTTGATACGCTAAACCAGAATCTTTTTTATAGTGTATTTCTAAAGACTCAGGGGGAAATTCAATTGCAGGTGTTAAGTTAACATGGGTGGTAGCCTCAGGCTTTAATGCCTGGGGTGACATTGATGAGTAAATTAAAAATACATTGTTGGTATGTAAATGTTTTTATTTGACTTTTTAAATGACACTTCGTATCACCAAGAACTTTGGACAGTACGTCAGTAAAATGGCCGTCATTCAGCTTGGATTACATTGATAAAGCAGTTTTACAAATGCGATCCTTAGCAATGCAAATACAGTAAGAGGTGCATACACACCTACTAGCTGTATTTGTGATTGCCGAACTGCAAAGGTCATCTGTGATGGTAAGCTGTGTAAACCTCAGTTTTGCAGGGGGTCTTGTGAGGCCAAGGAAATGGCATCTTCAGAATTGATGCTGATTTTAGTTCTACCAGCTATACCCCTATTTATGCTGTATTTTATCATCACACCCTGTACGTTACCTTGTAGTTTGTTTTTAGGTTTGCTATGTACGGCGCTGCGGACACTTTGTGGTGCCTTATAAATAAACAAACTACTACTACTATCTTGTGATTCAGTCCTCGGCCTTCCCACTCCTGTAAGATGGAGATGCACCTGTCCCTCCCCCTAATTAGGACCCAATGTTTTGATCTGTTAGTTATCTGGAAGTACTGCAGTCAAACTATATATTAGGAGTTTTGGTACTTGTGTATTATCACGGCGCCCACTAAGCTATTTGCTTAGTGGGCTATTCTGCGTAGGAAAATTGCATCGCATCGCATGGGCCATTGTAAGGGGCGATGCGATCCGATTTTCCTATGTAATGTATTCAGTGCTTTTTTATGTATATTGTATAGGTGTGTACAATGCCAATCAGGGCCGGTGCAAGGCACCGGAGCGCCCCAGGCGAGGGGGGGTGGGGTACCTGCGGCGCTGTGTGATCTGGCGGCGGGGTCTCTGCAGTGATTCGCGCAATCTGGCAGCGCTGATGGGTTTGAAAACTCGCCGCACGCTGATTGGCTGAATCTCAGCCAATCAGCATGCGGAATGTTTTCATACCCAGCAGCGCTTCCCGCGCCGCCTGGACTGCATCACTGCAGGGACCCCGCCACCAGATCACACAGTGCCGCAGGTACCCGGCACGGACACCCCTGCAGCCTCCATGCGAGAGGCGAGGGGCGAAGTGCCGCCCTCCAGTGGCTGGCGCCCTAGGCAAATGCCTAGATTTGCCTAGTGGTGGCGCCGGCCCTGATGCCAATAGGTATACAATAATGACACACAATGAGGTTTTAGGCACCCCCCCACTATCCACACCACCACGAAGCGTGGCGAGCGGCGGCGGAACGCATCCTCCGACCTTTCCATACCCCTACTATCCATGTTGGCGTGGAGTTGATTTTATATAGTGTGGCGAATGCAGCGAGCCACCGAGCCCGAAGCGTGTCGAGCGCAGCGAGCCCCGCGAGGGGATGCGGAATACATGTGAAGTAATCCGCGTCCCCTCGCCACGCTTCGGGCTCAGTTGCTCGCTGCACTCGCCACACTATATAAAACCAACTCCATGCCGAGGTGGATAGTAGGGGTATGAAAAGGTCGGAGGATGCGTTCCGCTGCGCTCGCCACGCTTCGCGGTGGCATGGATAGTGGGGGGGGGGGGGTGCCTAAAACCTCATTGTATGTCATTTTTGTATACCTAATGGCATTGTACACCTAATGGCATTGTATAGGTGCCATGCGATGCAATGCGATGCGATTCCCCGGGGCTAAGAGAGCAGTAAAAAAATTACATAGGAAAATCGCATCACATTGCATCGCATCGCACGGCCATTACAATGGCCCATGTGATGCAATGCAATTTTCCTACGGTGATGTACGTAGGAAACTTGGGCGCCGTGATAATACACAAGTACCGGAGTTTTAAATTTAAACATGTTGATTCCTTGTTTCAGTTGCATAGTACACAAAATACACTAGTTACCATGAGCCAATTTCAGATGGTTAGGGTTGGGGGGCCAAAGTGAAGATAAGTATACCAGACCCATGTTGGGATTCCCTCCACTGGGATGCCAGTCATCAATATTTGTTACCGACAACAGCAGCAGCAGGAACAACCACATCTGAATTATGGCCAATATTATTAATCCATGATAAAATTGGGCGAATTTGAAAATCCCAATGAGGTCATTCACAAAGGCCTTGCAGTATTTTATATTTCATTATACACTGCTCAAAAAAATAAAGGGAACACTTAAACAACACAATGTAACTCCAAGTCAATCACACTTCTGTGGAATCACACTGTCCACTTAGGAAGCAACAATCAATTTTGCATGCTGTTGTGCAAATGGAATAGACAACAGGCGGAAATTATAGACATTTAGCAAGACACCCCCAATAAAGTAGTTGTTCTGCAGGTGGTGACCACAGACCACTTCTCAGCGCCTATGCTTTCTGGCTGATGTTTTGGTCACTTTTGAAAGCTGGCGGTGCTTTCACTCTAGTGGTAGCATGAGACGGAGTCTACAACACACACAAGTGGCTCAGTTAGTGCAGCTCATCCAGGATGGCACATCAATGCGAGCTGTGGCAAGAAGGTTTTCTGTCTGTCAGCATAGTGTCCAGAGCATGGGGGCGCTACCAGGGGACAGGCCAGTACATCAAGAGACGTGGAGGAGGCCTTAAGAGGGCAACAACCCAGCAGCAGGACCGCCTTTGTGTCATTTTGCAAGAGGAGCACTGCCAGAGCCCTGCAAAATGGCAACAAATGTGCATGTGTCTACTGAAACGGTCAGAAACAGACTCCATGAGGGTGGTACAATGGCCCGACATCCACAGGTGGGGGTTGTGCTTACAGCCCAACACCGTGCAGGACGTTTTACATTTATCAGAGAACACCAAGAATGGCAAATTCGCCACTGGCGCCCTGTGCTCTTCACAGATGAAAGCAGGTTCACACTGAGCATGTGACAGATGTGACAAAGTCTGGAGATGCCAAGGGGAACGTTCTGCTGCCTGCAACATCCTCCAGCATGACCGGTTTGGCAGTGGGTCAGTAATGGTGTGGGGTGGCATTTCTTTGGGGGGCCGCACAGCCCTCCATGTGTTCGCCAGAGGTAGCCTGACTGCCATTAGGTACCGAGATGAGATCCTCAGTTCCCTTGTGAGACAATATGCTGGTGTGGTTGGCCCTGGGTTCCTTCTAATGCAAGACAATGCTAGACCTCATGTGGCTGAAGTGTGTCAGCAGTTCCTGCAAGATGAAGGCATTGATGCTTTGGACTGGCCTGCCTGTTCTCCAGACATGAATCCAATTGAGCACATCTGGGACATCATGTCTCACTCCATCCACCAATGCCACATTGCACCACAGACTGTCCAGGAGTTGGCGGATGCTTTAGTCCAGGTCTGGGAGGAGATCCCTCAGGAGACCATCCGCCACCTCATCAGGAGCATGCCCAGGCATTGTAGAGAGGTCATACAGGCACGTGGAGGCCACACACACTACTGAGCCTCATTTTGACTTGTTTTAAGGACATTACATCAAAGTTGGATCCGCCTTCATTCAGATCTAGGGTGTGTTATGTTAGTGTTCCTTTTATTTTTTTGAGCAGTGTACTATGCTGTTTATATTGCTTACTAAACTTAGTGTTAAGTGCATTTCAGATTTTGTTTTCTAAAGAAATAAGATAACCGCTGCATTTTTCCCAGGATGAATTCTAAGCAATTCTCACTGTGCAGTAAGTTCCCTTGAATCATGATCCTAGCAGGAAGCCTGGATTGTTTCACTGGAGGAGAAAAAGCTCACTAGAACAAATTAGAGGAGAATGTTATCTCTGCAGCTTGGAGCTGAAATAAATTACCCCACAGTGTACTAAGGTTCTGATTCTGAGATGGGGACAATGTCAATGTTGTATGCTGTAAAGCAAGGTGCATGGATAGAAGTCGCAATGTGCATGTGCAACAGTAGTAATGCTGGGGAGGTATTAGTAAGTCTAGAAAAAATATTGTTGTAATACTAACACAAAGGAGGATAGTTCACAAAAAAAATCAGGGCTTCACTTAGAAATATACCCAGTGTTTTCACAGTTTCACAGCAATTATTGTCTGACTGTGCATGCAGATGATCTGCATGCCGCTGATTATACTAGCGGTTCCCAGTCACTTACATAGCGTAGCGTATGCATAGTATACGCTACACAGTGCTACGGGTTGTAAGCCACAATGTGACACCAACAGAGTAGGACATGTATGTACATATATATAAGGTGACCAACCGTCCTACTTTAAAGAGGACAGTCCTTCTTTTGTAAGCTCTGTCCTCCCTCAAAAAGAGTGTCCTCCTTTATGTCATCCTTTATTGCTCTTAATAATATTGCGGCGACGGCGGCATCCACAATTAGACCTCTCTGATTGTGCAGTGCTGTTCCTTTCTCTGGCTCAAACAGTAGCCTCATGCGCAGAAACACTGTATGCGACTATAATCCTATTATATTATGTACAGTGCTTCTGGGCATTTTATGCTGGGTGCCCAAAGCATAAGCTTGCACCTGGGCCTACAAGTCGCTAGTTT
Source organism: Crinia signifera (assembly GCF_055691185.1). Lineage (NCBI taxonomy): Eukaryota > Metazoa > Chordata > Amphibia > Anura > Myobatrachidae > Crinia > Crinia signifera. Next base: position 377,968,991 of record NC_139217.1, read on the forward strand.
CGCCACTGCCCACCCTGCTAGTCTATTTAGGTTTGCTCCTTGTTTCTTTTATTTACGGGGTTGGGATCATTTGGTCTATTGCATTATGGTCGAAAGTCATTAGGTCGAATCCATTAGGTCGACATGCTAAAAGGTCGACATGACTCTAGGTCGACATGGGAAAAGATCGACATGATTCTAGGTCGAAAGGTCATTAGTTCGACAGGTCATTAGTTCGACAAGGTCATTAGTTCGACATTGTCTATGTCGACATTCACAAGGTCGACATGGGGTTTTTCACTGGATTTTTTTACCTGAATGTCAACACAGTCGACATGGACACAGTTTAAAGTGCACTGCATCCCCTCGCATCGCTCGCTGCGCTCGCTATGCGTCGGGCACGGTGCCTCGCTACGCTCGGCACACTATTTTATTCTCCCACCACGCCCTAGTGGATGGTAGGGCATGAAATACCGCCCGTCGGCACATGTTGGCTCAAAAAACAGTGAAAAACTCCATGTCGACCTTGTGAATGTCGTCATAGACAATGTCGAACTAATGACCTTGTCGAACTAATGACCTGTCGAACTAATGACCTTTCAAACTAGAATCATGTCGACCTTTTCCCATGTCGACCTAGAGTCATGTCGACCTTTTAGCATGTCGACCTAATGACTGTCGACCATAATGCAGTAGACCAAATGACCGCATCCCCTTAATATATATCCCTTAGACAGACTGTTACATGGCTGTAAACAGGCAGATGAAATCTAAGAAATGTAAATGTAAAGTTAGCATTTATTATTAATAATAATAATGATAATTTTATTTATATAGCACTCTTTTACCAATAGGACTCAAGGAGTTTAACAGATATAATGAATGTAATACAGTAAAGAAAAGCTTTTCATAAACAATACTTAAGGGAAAGAAGGAAATGCTTGAGTAAACAGGAATGTCTTGAGTCGGTTTCTGAAGCACTCTAGAGTGGAGGGCCTCTTGAACTGTGCTGGGAAGGGAGTTCCATAAAGTCAGTGCCGCATGGCTAAAAGCTTGACCCCCAGATGAATTGACCCCCCTAGGTACTGCTAAAAGTCCTTCATCTACAGATCGCAGTAATCGGGTGAAAAAGTATGGAATCAGAAGCTGCTTCAGGTACCTTGGGCCTTGGTAATTTTTTTATTATTTATTTATTTACAGTTTCTTATATAGCGCAGCATATTCCGATTCGCTTTACAAGGGGAATCGACAATGATAAGAAAATCTGGGTGATTACAAACAGACATAAAGGTTGGAGGGCCCTGCTCGCAAATTTACAATCTATAGGGAAATAGGAAGGATACACAAGGATAGGAACTATCTATAATATAGCAGTCCCAGCAATGTTCCAAGAACAGTCCTGACAAGATCTAATTAGAATGAAAACGATGTGGGGTCATGTTGGGCTTTGGAACTCAGTAAGTTGATTTTAAAAACTATTCGCCATTTTATGGGCAGGCAGTGAAGGGAGTAGAGAATGGGAGATATGTGGCTAGAATGGGGCTGGTTGGTTAACAGCCTTGCAGCTGTGTTTTGTACCAGCTGTAATCGGTGCAGGTCTTTTGCTCGGAGACCAAGGTAGAGGGCATTGCAGTAATCCAAATGAGATGATGCAAATGCATGTATGACTTGTGGCAGATCTTCAGAGGGGATCAAAGCCCCTATGAAGATCTAATTGCAGTACAAATTTGTTCTCAAAATGGGCAAAACCATGTGCACTGCAGGTGGGGCAGAGAGATTTAAATTTGGGTGCGGTGCGTTGAAACTGAAATCTAAATTTCAATTGTAAAAATAATGCAGCCAGTATTTACCTTGCACAGAAACAAAATAACTCACACAAATTTAACTTTCTCTGCACATGTTACATCTGCCCCACCTGCAGCGCACATGGTTTTGCCCATTTTGAAAACAAATTTGTACTGCGACCAGATCTGAATAAGGGCCTAATATGGCGATAGCCCATTGTAGCCTATGGCTACACATTGCACTGCCCGAGCTGCAGTGCGGTCAGCGGGGTCGCGCGGGGGGAGGGTGTGTGTGTGCGCAGACCCCCCCGGCTTCCGGCTCCGGGCATCGCAGGGACGGGCTCCTTTCGGAGCCCTGTCCCTGCGCCTAGCAGGTGATACATTGGGGCGAAATGATTGCATTTTACAATGCGATCCTGGGTAATATTCCCCCAGATCGCATTGTAAAAGCGATCAATGATAAATGGGTCCCTCAGTGGTTCCAATTGAAGCTGTGGAAAGTGTTTAATTAGTCAGTAATGACCAGAGGACTGGATTGTATTGTGCTCAGCTGCGAGTATTTAAGATACTAATTGTGCGATCTGAAGGCCTAGCACATGAACCATTGCCTTCCGAGAAGTGAAAGCGGCTTGTTTTCACCGTAGATTTCTGCCGTGTTGGTTCGCTTGCGCTCAGTGTCTGGTCCGAATGCACGCCTACCACAGTTCGTGCACTCCCACGTCTATGCCCACATTAAGGCACAGTTTCACCCACTTTGAAACCGCGCCCTTATACACGCCCATATGATGCCCATATTACACCCATGTTTCCCGAGAGTGTTCGGTGGACATTTGTAGACTGTATTGTTGAGAACAAGTGCGGAGACACAGAGTTGCACATGTGTATTGCGTTGCTTACGCATGCGCAGTTAGCTAAAAGTCACTGTCCGAAAGAATTCGGAATGGACCCCCTCAACCAGAATAAGGGCCTATGTGCACTGCAGGTGGGGTAGATGTTACTTGTGCAGAGATAATTAGATTTGGGTGGGGTTTTACTTCAAAATGAGATATATATTGCAGTGTAAAAATAAAGCAGTCAGTATTTTCCCCGCACAGAAACAAAATAACTCACCGTAATCTAATTTTCTATGTACATTTTATATCTGCCCCCTGCAGTGCACATGGTTTTGTCCATCTAAGAAATTTGCCAGAAGGAATGAACCAGAATAACCCCCATTGTCTGGCTTGGTAGTTTGGCACTCATCTGACAACACTGTGGAGATTCTAGCCCTGATGGTGTTATGAGCCACCTCCGGCGGGTCGGTGTCATTTATGTTCTGTTTGAATTAATATGTTCTCTCCGGATCAGCACTCCAGGTTTTGCTGATCCACCTTGCCTGGTTTTCATGCATACCTTAGTCTTTGAGTAAGGCTGCCTGCTAGGCCTCTGGGTATTTAGGTGTGCTCCCAGCATTGATAACCTGCTAGTTATAGTATTGTTAATGTCTTGTTAGAGGCTGGTTATAGTCCTGTGTAATCCTTAGCATTCCTGTTAGACTCATAGTATTCTGCTGGTTCCTGGTTATTTTCTTTTTACTAGACATTCCATACCTCCCAACTGTCACGATTCCGTCGGGACAGTCCCGATTTTCGGGTCCTGTCCCGACGTCCCACCCGCGGCAGGCATTGTCCCGCTGCGGGGGGGTGGCAGTTGGGAGACCCCCCAATGTAGTAGAATAGACGCTGTGCGCATGCGCACAGCGTCTATTCTCGTATGAAAATGAGGTCGCGGCTAATTAGCATAAGCCGCGCCCTCATTTGCATACGCCACGCCCCCTTTTCGGGCGCTCGCGCGGCGAAGCCGCGCGAGTGTCCCTATTTCTTAACATGAAAAGTTGGGAGGTATGGACATTCTCAAATTCCTAGCAAACAACTGTCTGCATATACTCCAAAGTTCAGGTTATTTCCAGTCAGTTCCAGCTCAGAGTCTTGGTCCTATTCCAGCCTGTGTCTGAGGAGTCCTACAAGCATACCTGCCGTGTGTTTGAAATCCTGCCTGTGTGAGAGAGCCATTACTTCCTGTCCTGTCGGAGTTCAGAGTCTTGGCCCCAGCCTAGTAGATCCCCTTGTTCCATCCATGGAGATAAGTTATCTTTCTGCTATTTCTCGATTTTTTCACGGTCGCACGTGCAGCATCATCTGTGTGGAGTTATATTGTCTCTCTTCCAGCCTGTGTCTGAGGAGTCCTGCAGGCATAGAAACATAGAAACATAGAATTTGACGGCAGATAAGAACCACTTGGCCCATCTAGTCTGCCCCTTTTTTAAATATGTTACCTCAAACCATTTTGTATCCTTATTTTTTGTAAGGATATCAATATGCTTATCCCAAACATGTTTAATTTTTTTCTACTGTATTTGCCTCTACCATCTCTGATAGGAGGCTATTCCACTTATCTACTACCCTTTCTGTGAAGTCATTCTTCCTCAAATTTCCCCTAAATCTTCCTCCCTCTAGTTTTAGTGCATTTCCTCGTGTTCTGTTGCTCCTCTTTCTGTGAAGAATGTCTCCCACCTGTACCTTGTTAAAAACCCTTTATATATTTGAAAATTTCTATCACCTGCCGTGTGTCTGAAATCCTGCCTGTGTCAGAGAGCCATTACTTCCAGTCCTGTCGGAGTTCAGAGTCTTGGTCCTGGCCTAGTAGATCCCTTCGTTCCATCCATGGAAGTTATCTTACTGCTATTTCTTGATTTTCTCACGGTCGAATGTGCAGCATCATCTATGTGGAGTTATATTGTCTCTCTTTCATGCAGAATCTTTCCAACAGCACTGCGTAGGTTATCATCCTGATTCTGAATATCTTCATGCATTGTTGCATGCATGTGCACATCTTAAAGGAATTATTGATATGTTTTACACGTTCATGCATTGTTGCAGTTATAGTAGTTTCGTAGGAAATTGTATCACTGTTTCCTACTTTACGACCTTTGTTAGTAGACCTGCTTTAGTAGATATTTGTACATTGGACTAATAGAGGATCCTTTCCCATGGGGGACAGCTGTGCCACATTTTGTTAAGTTTCCCATTTTTACGGGTTTTAGTTAGTCCTCCTTTTGTCCTCTCTGGAGGTACCTCTTGGGTACCTTGTCTCCCTGCAAGGCCTGGTGTACCGGAGTTGGGGCAGACCTAATTTGCCCCTTCAAACGTGGCTATTATAGGTGAAGTCTTAGCTCTGCAGGTGCCTATAATCTCTGGAGGGATTAACAGAGGCAGGTTTGGGATTGTGGCCTGTCCTAACCAGTAACCTTTGTTTGGGTTTTCTCTCAGAACTGTAACATTTTGCAGATATTTTATCTGAAAAGACTTTTGCAAACTCATTACATCTTGCCTGGGAGAGTTTTTCATCAGGCTGCAGACATGCTGGCTTGCAAAGCATTTCCACTGTGCAGAAAAGTTGAGCAGGCCTCTTGTTTGCTGCCAAGATCTCAGTTGACAGGAACTCTGACTTCTTACAGCTTATTGTTGATTGTCGATTGATATTCCTCAGTATGCTTGGTTAGTTTTATCTCGTCTTCCTCCATTGTCTTCCAGTTTTACGCCTCCTTCTCTTGAGCTCATTAATGCAGAGAGATTCATATTTGCTGCATGAGCCTGTGGAGTCTTACCCCTCCTAGGGCGATACCTGGTCAGCTCCATTGGCAAAGATCTATTTTGGGGGGTTGCAATTAAGAACTAAAGGGAGTTGAGGTCTGTCCACGTGACTGAGTTTATTTTCCAAGCTGAAAGACAATACCTAGAGTGTGACCACTGTTATGTGTGGCAGAAATAATTATTGGTGTGAAGCCCAGACCATTCATTGTGCACAGAAGGTCTTGGCCAAAGTGTGAGAGCACCAGTGGTGCAAGTAGAATTTTTTTCTTGGTGGTACTGATAGCCTCCACCAAAAATGGGCGTGGCCATGTGTCATGAGGGGGGCGTAGTCACACAAAGCTAGAGGAGTGACTAAATGACAATAGTGGCGTGGCATCAGGAGACAGGGAATGAGAAACAGGGAATGACTGGGGGTGGGTTGCCTCTTGCTTGGGGGAGAGCCGGGCAGCTAGTGCTTACAATTGTGGAGCCTGTTCTTCATGCTGCCGGCGCCGCTGATGCCTGTCAGTGTGACAGGCTAAATCAGCAGTAACCGGTAGCTGCATACAGCACCAATCATAACGCTGGGTGGGCGTGCTGCGGATGCATTATATTTAGACTTAAAATAAAAATAGAATTGACAGTGGGTCAGGGGGTAAGTGGTACTGCGTACCTGCAACATATTTCTTACAGGTACTCCGTACCACACAGTACCCCCTTACTTGCAACACTGGAGAGCACGTCAGGAACCCATGCATTGAAATTCCAGAGAATGAGCCACCTTTGATGCTCCAGCAACAGTGTCTGCAAGTTCTTGTAGAAATCATTTTCCATCTCCAGGGGGGCGATAAACAATGAATACCCCGAAACCTAATCCTGTCTAACTCCAGGCAGCAATGCACTCAAATGAGCGAGTGCTTTCCATTGGGCGGACCCTAAGTTTGAGTAATTTTTTTGAAGCAGATGGCCTCCCTGCCTCCCCTGCATTCCAGTCTTGGGTTGTGTATGACAGAAAACTTTGTTGGGACTGCAGCTTCCAAGATATGTGTTGCATTTTCGTCCATCCAAGTCTCTGTAATACAGGCTAGATCTGACGTTTCAATAAAGTCAGCAATTGTTGCAGTCTTGTTTCTTATAGATCTGGCATTACAAATGACAGATCTGATGGGCATAACAGAGGACCTGCAGTTTTCTGTATGTTAAGCGCACTAACTCTGGGTATGGGTGTCACAAAGGGCCTTATTCTGGTCGATGAGTAATTTTCTGAATTCTTTCGGATGGCGTTTTTTAGCCGTCTGCGCATGCGTGGGCAACGCTATGCGCATGTGCCACGCAAAGTCTCCGTACTCATTCTCACTAATACCGTACAGAAAAGTGCACCGCATTCACTCGGGAAATATGGGCGTAATATGGGCGTCATTCGGAAGTACACAGGGGCGTAGTTTCAAAGTGGGCTAAACTGGGCGTAAACATGGGCGTACACGAGGGAGTGCACTAATTCTGGTAGGCGTGCATTCGGACAGAACACAGACTGCAAACGAACCAAAAGGTGGAAAATATGCGGTCTCCATAAGCAAGTATTGCTTTGCGGACACCACTCGGTCATGCGCTAGGCATTCGGAATGCCCAATTAGTACGGCCGCACCTGAACCAATGTCAGCTGAACACAATACAATCCACTACTCTATTCATTACTCATTAATTACACTCTCGTCATTGCTTCAATTGGAACCATTGCAGCTTAAATGGACCATTACAAAACACACAAATATATGCTGAAAGTACGGCTGTATTTTTTATACACATTTACACTGCAAGCAATGGACAGAACTTGCTATCACTAATATAAATATCCATGTCACTTTTTCATTCACCAATAACAGCACACATTTGGGGATCAAATGAAAAATTTATTACAGTTAGGGAAAACATAAAATTTTAAGAGCATGTTATTTGGCACATGCCAAAAATTAAAGGTACCATAACAGGAATTTTACAAACAAACAAAAATGTACAAAAATGTATTATTTTCATACATAGCCACAGCAGAATCATTAGGAACACATCAGGTGGCTTCACAACAAAAGTATAGCACCAACACTTCAAGTACAGCAGACAGTAATGGTAGCCGAAAGAGGGCAACAGGGGAACCAAACAAAACATTCGAACCGAGGGCAAATGTGGGTACCCTGTGCACGGGATTGGGTTGCACACATGAAGCTGACACACACAGCTAAATGAAAGATTTGGGAAGACATAAGGGTGGAGATTAATGCAGAGACACGTTCATTTTCTGGCCCGTTTGGCCCTGGTAGGGTCCTTGCCACGTGCAGCAGCTCCTCGGCCACGGCCACGGCCACGTTGGGATGGTGGAGCAGATGCTGTGGAAGAGGGGGATGGTATTCCCCTTCTGCCAGCAGGGAGTGCTGGTGTAGGGAATGCACCAGAAACGGCTGACAATAGGGCCCTATTGGTGGTAAGTAGCTCCGCCACAAGCTCGTTATGGCAGAGGAGGAGGTCATTTTGGTGCAGGGCTTCCTCTGCCAACACCTGCAGGCTGCCAGCTATGGACTGCTGGGTGGCAGCCATGGCCTGTTGGGTGGCAGCGATGGTCTTCTGGGTGCTGGCAATACCCTGCATGACCTCCTCGGTCCTACGCAGCCGCTCTGATGCTAAATCTCCCTGCTGGCGAATCTACCCAAGCATCTGCACCCACCTGTCCAAATCCTGTGTGGCCGTTGACTCCTGCTGATGCACATGGCTGGCACGTGTGGCAGGTGGCACTGACTCCTCCGCCTCCTCAAGAGTTTAACTGCGGCACGGTGGGGATTATGCTGAAAGAGAAACTTACAATTACAACACATTCTGATAAAATTAGTACAAACTACTTATGCCATGCAAACAAATTACCTTCTAAATCAGCCGCAAACACTTCCACTGGGGCCTCACTATCCATGTTGCTCACCCCCCTCAATTGCAATGCAGGCCTCAGCAATCTCCTCCAGGGGGTGAGCTTCAGGCGGCCTGGCATGGGGCCAGCCCCAGAGGTGTGGCTGTGTTCCCACCATTTGGTCATTTTCTTTTCGAGGTTGGTTTTGAAGTCATGCCACCTGCAACCAAAGTTTACATATTATTACATGTCACCCCTGACGTTTGATGTAGCACGCATTGTAATCTGCTACAGATTTCAACGTGTGCTTCATTCAACATAACTTACATTATGTTAAACTATAAAACCAACACTTAGAAGAAACATTCACACTCACCCTACAATAAATATAGAAAAAGTGACATGGCAATCATGTCTGTTGCTCCTAGCAACGTAACCGACCATTTACCAACTCCATCTAACATCTAATAAAAACATTACTGGTCTTGTTCTGCTCAAATGTAACACACTTGAACTTGCCTCTTTTTCACGTGCTCCATCTCACGAACTTGTGGAGCTACCGCATTAATCTCCTCCACAGTTATGTCCTCCCAAATCTTCCATCTCCTTGTGTGTGTCAACCTCTCCTGTGGACACTCTATCCAATCCCGTGCACGGGGTACCAGTATGGCAAGCTCCTGCGGTTCGAATGCCATGTTCCTGCTGGTTGGTTCCTCTGTTGGCCTCTTTCGACCACGCCCACGGCCACGCCCACCAGTCGCTGTACATGAAGTGCTGGCCAGGCTACTCTCTTGGGAAGCCACCTGCTGTGTTCCCAATGATTCTGCTGAGGCAGAAGATGGCCCAGCTGTAGGTTGAGCAGCTGTAGATTGGCCAGCTGCTCACCTCCCAATGTCTGGTTTCTGGTGAGGGCCACATTGGAGGTGATAGAGTCCAGGCGAGCTAGGAGGCGCTGAAGCCCCTGTTCTCCCTCTGATTGAGAAGCAGACATGTTTTCAGCACAAAGTTGTATTTTGTGCACACCTATATATACACATTGATGTAATAGGCGTACATCAGCCCCACCCTGCGTTCTGTGCGGCTGCGTTCTGTACGGCTACGTACACCGTGTGGCGCTTAGGCCACGCCCATACCAGCGGACAAACAAATGTACAAAACCAGGCATACTTTCCAAGTCTGATTTTGTACTCATTGCCAGATTTGAACACCAATAAACACCTACAACTTTGGCCAGACATAAAGGGGGAAATTTACTAAAGGAAATGTGTAAAAAATAGGTGTAAAAATAGGTGTATTTGTATCCAGAAATACACTTATTTTTGACATTTTCTATCCCGAAAATATGGCAATTCGTATTGATAGCACATCAATACGAATTGCCATATTTTCGGGATAGAAAATGTCAAAAATAAGTGTATTTCTGGATACAAATACACCTATTTTTACACCTATTTTTTACACATTTCCTTTAGTAAATTTCTCCCAAAATCTATATGTGAATGTTCATTTGTACTGTGCACTTGTTTGGTATGTCATATACAAATGACACTAACCCATTCCATATGTTAATCCAGTCCACAACTCATGCATTAGTAATCACTGCTTGCATCCAAATCACATGTGATAGGCCTATAAATACTGCCTTGATGCTAGGTACATAAATGGCACCATGGGAATGGGAAAAGGTAGAAACATAGAATTTGACGGCAGATAAGAACCACTTGGCCCATCTAGTCTGCCCCTTTTTTAAACATGTTACCTCAAACCATATTTAAACCTTATTTTTTTGTAAGGATATCAATATGCCTATCCCAAGCATGTTTAAATTGTACTACTGTATTTGCCTCTACCACCTCTGATGGGAGGCTATTCCACTTATCTACTACTCTTTCTGTGAAGTAATTCTTCCTCAAATTTCCCCTGAATCTTCCTCCCTCTAGTTTCAGTGCATGTCCTCGTGTTCTGCTGCTCCTCTTCCTGTGAAGAATGTCTCCCACCTGTACCTTGTTAAAACCCTTGATATATTTGAAAGTTTCTATCATGTCCCCCCTTTCCCTTCTCTGCTCTAAAGTATACATATTAAGATCTTTTAGTCTTTCCTGGTACGTTTTGTGATGTAGGCCATGCACCATTTTAGTTGCCCTTCTTTGTACAGTCTCTAATGTATTTATATCCTTCTGGAGATATGGCCTCCAGAACTGAACACAATACTCTAGATGAGGTCGTACCAATGACCTATACAGTGGCATTATTACTTCTTTCTTTCTACTGCTGATACCTCTCCCTATGCAACCAAGCATCTGACTTGCCTTCTTCATTGCTTTGTTACATTGCCTACCTGCCTTTAAGTCCCCTACAATAGTGACACCTAGATCCCTCTCTTCCTCAGTAGTTTCCATTATAGTGCTATTTATACTATATTTAGTCTTTGGATTTTTGCAACCCAAGTGCATGATTTTGCATTTTTTGGCATTAAACTGTAGTTGCCATGCTCTTGACCATTCCTCTAATCTTCCTAGATCATCAATCATTTGTTTTACCCCTCCTGGTGTGTCTACCCTGTTGCATACCTTTGTGTCATCTGCAAAAAGGCACATTTTACCCTCAATTCCATTTGCAATATCACCAATAAAGATATTAAAAAGCACTGGTCCAAGTACAGATCCCTGGGGTACTCCACTTGTAACCTTTCCCTCCTTTGACTGTACTCCGTTTACTACAACTCTCTGTTTTCTGTCCTGCAACCATGCTCTTATCCATTCAACTATCTTAGAATCCAATCCCAAGCTTTCAAGTTTATTTAACAGTCTGCGATGTGGGACAGTGTCAAAAGCCTTACTAAAGTCTAGATAAGCTACATCTACAGCCCCACCTTGATCTATTACTTTAGTCACCCAGTCAAAAAAGTCAATAAGATTTGTTTGACATGATCTTCCCCCAGTAAACCCATGCTGTTTTGGATCCTGTAAATTGCTGGTTTTGAGATATTCTACAACTCTTTCTTTTAAGAGTGTTTCCATCAATTTCCCTAATACTGATGTAAGGCTCACTGGTCGATAGTTGCTTACCTCTTCTTTGCTTCCGCTTTTGTGCAGTGGGACTACATTCGCTGTTTTCCAGTCCTCTGGGATTACTCCAGTAGCTAGTGACTGGTTGAATAATTCTGTTATTGGTTTTACCAGCTCCCCTTTGAGCTCTTTTAGTATCCTTGGATGTATCCCATCTGGCCCCATTGATTTATCCACTTTCAGTTTTGAGAGTTCTGTGAGGACTTTCTCCTCTGTAAATGTACTTGTTTCTCCCTCAGTTTTCTGACTATACTTGCAACTTAATTGTGGCCCCTTCCCCTCTCTTTCAGCAGTGAATACTGAGCAGAAATAATTATTAATATTATCTGCTATTACATTGTCCCCCTCAAGAAAACTTCCACTCTCTGTCTTTAGTCTTATTATTCCACTTTTTGTTTTTCTCCTTTCACTTATATACCTAAAAAAAGTTTTCCCCCCTTTACCCACTGATTGGGCCATTTTCTCTTCAGCCTGTGCTTTTGCACATCTGATTACCTTCTTAGCCTCCTTCTGTCTAACAAGATACACCTCTTTGTCCTCATTCTTCTGCGTCTTCTTAAATTTCTTAAAGGCCAACTTTTTTGCTTTCACAATACTTGCTACTTCTTTTGCAAACCACAATGGCTTCCTTTTTCGTGTGTTTTTTCTAACTCTTTTGACACAAAGTTCTGTTGCTTTTAGAATTGCACTTTTTAATTTTTCCCACTTATCCTGCACTCCTTCCAAGTTCCTCCACTCTGCCAAAGAATCCCTTACAGAGTTTCCCATCTCTACAAAATCAGCCTTCCTAAAATCTAACACCTTTGTTTTTGTGTGCGATGAGTCAGTCTCTGTCTTTATTTTGAACCATACTGCTTGATGGTCACTGGATCCCAGGTTTTCACCCACATTTATGTCAGATATTCTGTCACCATTTGTAAGTATTAAGTCTAATATTGCGTCCTTACGAGTGGGCTCCCTCACCAATTGCTGGAGGGATGCTCCTTGCAAGGAATTCAGCATGTCCCTACTTCTGGTGGAACTTGCAACAGGCAGCTCCCAGTTTACATCAGGTAGATTAAAGTCTCCCATGATTATCACCTCTCCTTTTAATGCCATTTTATTGATGTCCTGCAATAGGCTCTTGTCAAGTTCCTCTTCCTGACCTGGTGGTCTGTAGATCACCCCTATACGAAAAATCGCCTTCTCCCCTGTTTCTATGGTCACCCAAAGGGCCTCAGTTTTTTCTTCAATACTTTGTATTAAGGTAGTCTTTATACTTTTTTTCACATATATTGCAACCCCTCCCCCAATTCTTCCCATTCTGTCCTTCCTAAATAAAGTATATCCTGGTATAGCTATGTCCCAGTCATGATTTTCATTGCACCATGTCTCTGTAATAGCCACAATATCCAGTTCATCCCTTGTCATTATTGCAATTAGTTCTGGGATTTTATTTCCTAAGCTTCTAGCATTTGCACACATAGCTCTTAAAATTGTGTTTGTGCTTCTCCTGCTGCTAGCTATGTTCATCTTTCTGCCTATATCTATTCGGTTTTGATTGGTATTATCTTTTGTTGCAGTGGATAGGCTTCCTGTTCCATTTTCCTGCTGAGACAATACCTCTAGGTTGGGGGAGCAGATTTCTTCATTTGGTTCACTGCCCCCCTCTGCTAGTTTAAATAGTTGCTTATGAAGCTTCCAAACTTCTCACTTAATATTCTCGTTCCCCTTGAAGATGGGTGCAGGCCATCACTTTTATATAAGGCTCTGTCTTGCCAGGTAGCTTGACTTTGACCTAAATATCCAAATCTCTCCTCATTGCACCAATTCCTTAGCCAAACATTGAAGTTTCTGATTCTCAGAGTTCTATCTTCCCCTTGGTGTACTGGCAATACTTCTGAAAAAGTTACAGTGGTTGCCACCTGTTTTAGAGCAGTTCCTAACTTTCTAAATTCATCTTTTACGGCCATGACTTCAGCATTAACCAGGTCATTTGTGCCTAGGTGGACGATGACATCCATCTCCCCATCTTTTCTAGCTGCCTTTACAATTCTTAGCATGCGTTCTTTATCTCTTGGAGCTGTGGCTCCAGGTAAGCACCTTACTTGTTTCTTTACTTGAGTAGCATTTCCCAGATTAACTCCTCTAATGATGGAATCTCCCAAAAGAAGTGCAGTCCTTTTTGGAGGTGAAATTTTACTGGTCCTACAGTTAGTAGAGGTAGAAGTCCACATATCTTCCTGTTCTTTATTGCCTATGTTGGTCATACATTCCAACCCTGCAAGAGCAGCATATGAGTTTTGCAGTGTGACCACTTGGGGAATGTGTCTGATGCCCTCTGTAATTTTTTTCCTTTCAGAGCCCACAGCAGTCCAGGCAGAATGTCTTCTGGGGGCTCTCTGAGGCAGTGGTGGTTGCAAGGACACAGACATCCTACGTAGGTAAAGCACTATTTTGTATGTTAGTGGTGTATTGCTTTCTGAACAATAAGGCTGACTAATGTAGTACCTTGTACAGATATGTGTAACTGTATATTGTGGCACACTATTTCACCTGTCGTTTTCTGCCATGTTTGGTGATTATATTGGTTTTCAAACTTCTTTCACCCTGTCTGTTTTGAATATACTAAGTACTGCCAAGGTTGTTTTGCCATGCAATGTTTTAGCCGTTTGTTGTGGCGCATACACGCTGTTAATGTAAAAATGATCAATAAAGTTATTAATAAATTTCACTCTGAACAACCAATTCCAGGACATGATTGCTTGTATTGCGCCATTGCTAAGATGGCGGTCTATGGGAGAGCAGCCCCAATCTCGCCTGCGGAGCTTAGGGCACTGGTCTCCGTTATGGAGAGTAAGCTGGGCCGTGCGGGGCCTTTTATAAGAAATAGGCAGAAGCGCAGTGCTTATGCTGCGGCCCGCCGACGAATATTCGCCCGCACCCAGGTGCGGAGGAGCATCGCCCAGCTGGAGAGGCGATGGTCAGACCTCCGGAGGCGACAGCCAGAATTGCTCCAGCAAATAAGGGGCAGGATAGCTCAATGTGAGTGTTTACACAATAAATGCACATTTTTAAATGATTGCTTAAATTAACTTTTTAAAGTCAATAAGGTAAACTGGCTGATCATGAGTTTAAAATGGCATACACTATATGTGTGCTACTTCCTCTTTGACATGCAGTCATGTGGATATAATATGTAATTCTATAGAATTATTGATTGCGATGCATACAATGGGGCAGATGTATTAAGCTTTAACAAGAGATAAATCCAAGGGTGATAAGGAGAGATAAACGTCCATCCAATCACCTCATAATGGCCATGTTACAGGCTGTGTTTGAAAAAAGTCAGTAAGGAGCTGATTGGCTGGACATTTATCTCTCCTTATCACCCTTGCATTTATCTCTTGTTAAGGCTTAATACATCTGCCCCAATGACCCTTAATTGGCACTAATCGTTCTTTTCTCCAACACAGCACGGGATCGAGCACGACAGGCCCGGGAGGAGGCAGAGGCGGGGCAGGCCCGGGAGGAGGTGCCGGAGAAGATGGAGGAGGAGGTGGTGGCGGAGGAGGAGGTGGAGGAGGAGGTGGTGGCGGAGGAAGCGGAGGAGGAGGTGGTGGCAGAGGAGGTGGAGGAGGAGGTGGTGGCGGAGGAGGTGGAGGAGGAGGTGGTGGAGGAGGCCAGGGATGAAGTGGAGGAGGTTGAGCTGGAGGAGGAGGAGGCCTGTGAGGTGGTGCAGGTGGATGAAAGTGGTATGTATACATAATGCATCATTACTCATTTTTTGGACTACTATTTGTGATGTAGCACTGGTGAATCAATTGTGTTTTACAATAGTATAAAGTAATAAAACAAAGTGGGTAGCAACAGACACACTTAGAGGTTAGATAGGGTGACCAAGTCATCCCTTTCATCCGGGACACATCTTAATTACACAGGTTCTGGGGATGGCTTTCAGCTCGATTTTAACTGCCTCAGAACCTGTGTAGTTAATCTGGATCCTGGATTAAAGGGATGACTTGCTCACTTTAGGGTTACATGCCCCTGCTACAAGCGTACAATCTGTAGCCTCATATAGGTGAATAGAGTTTATAGTTGATTGATATTTCTAAACTAGATTAAGTATGGCATAAATGGAGTATGGACAGGCGTGGCTTAGAATGGAGTCACAAGTGGTCAGTGCCCCTGGGCCCTCCTCTAGCTAGCCACCCCTTGTGGTTGGCATGTATTTTTGCAAACATAATTGTTGGTTTATTTTGTCTTAATAATGATTTTGTGCATGGGAGTGGGTTAGTTCTGCAGCTTCACCCAGGGCCGGCGCCACCACTAGGCAGCTCTAGGCAGTTCGCCCTCACCCCCAGCATGGGTGAGCGAACTGTGGTACCTGTGAAAAAACTTGCGTCCCCGGCGTCCCTGCTGAGTGCTGGTGCGTGCAGGGGTGTCCGTGCCGCCGGGGGAACCTGCGGCGCTGTTATCGTGTATAAGCTGGCCGCGGCAGGGTCCCTACAGTGAATAGAAAATAACTAGCGCTATGCGCGCGGCGGCATGGGAAGCGCTAGTTATTTTCTATTCACTGTAGGGACCCCGCCGGCCGCGGCCAGCTTATACACAATAACAGCGCCGCAGGTTCCCCCGGCGGCACGGACACCCCTGCACGCACCAGCACTCAGCAGGGACACCGGGGACGCAAGTTTTTTTACACAGGTACCATAACACCCCCCCGGCACCGGGGCGCCCCCACCCCGACTCGCCTGGGGCGCTCCGGTGCCTTGCACCGGCCCTGGCTTCACCTAACTGGCAATATGACAATGATTTATGGAGCAGACCATCAGCAGCCAAGCCATCCATGATTGCACAAGTGTACTGTGCATTCCTGAGAGTTGACTAAGTCCCATGCCACGTTGCATCAGAGAGCAGACACTGAGCGTTTTTTGATGAGTTGTTATTGGTGGAGCTCATTACATGCTTCTCATAGCTTAGTCATGGGTGGGTTGGGATTCAGAAGGAACACTATGACTGTGAGGTCTTCTACAGAGTGAAGGGTAGAGGGACAAAAAAAGGCTTTACATTTAGTATGTATGCATGTATGTATATATGTATGTATGTGTCATATATATTTATATATGTCTCTATATACATATATACAGTATATATATATATATATATATATATATATATAAACATGTCACCTTGCATTTATTAGATTTATGTATGACTATGTTAAATGTATTCATGAATATCATTACTAATTTTACCCCCTTTAACATGCCCACAGATGAGCCTACCCAAGCAGATGAGGGTGTCCGTGGGGTCCTCCTGCGACTGAGGGAGCACCTGCACCTGGTCCTGGCAGACCTGCAGGACTTAACAGACCTGCTGCTGTAAAGTTTTTTTTTGACATTTTTTACTTTTCAATATTTTGTTTCAAAAATAAATAGTTGCTCACAGTTAGAAGTTGTCTGTGTGTTTTTTTTTTACATTAAACAGTATATGTGTAAATTGTTTAGAATATTTTTCAGTAGCAAAAGGTACATACTGTATATAGATGTATGTTATTGTAGTGTGCACATCCTTGCAATACACAAATGTACTATAATTGTAGAGCAATTAACATTATCCAAACAACAAAATACACACACACACTGTGTTTATAACTGTTGTTAAGTTTCCTTTAGTATGTGTTAGTAATAATTAGCACATTGTAGAATATTGCATTTCACGTGCAATTATGATATAATATGCATACATAAAACCTAGATAAAGGGGTGACAATTACTAAATAGCACTTCACATGATTTAAGGGTTAATGTCTGTAATGAATGTGGTAGTAATGTGTTTAAGTATCTATTAGGATTTAATTGATTCCAATTCCAAACAAACACTTTTTAATGAGGTTGCCTAATTGCATAAGTGGGTCATGTGACCAATTTGTGAGTTCAGATAATAGTGGTGAGTTTTGCGATAATACACCGCATCGGTGCGTACGGGCAGGTTCCCGTCCGTTCTGACGCGGTAAGACCGTGCAGACGCTGTAAGACCGTGCAGAATATGTGTGTGTCCACCGCACACGCAAGGTTTGGATGTTGTCCGTAAACACGCCCTCTTCTTAAATTGTGAGTCCGTCCGAATGCGGAGGACCGGTGGGCGTTTCTTCGTACGATGTCCGCACAGCGTGGCGTGCCGTCCGCTCCGAAAGTATTCGGAAATTTACGCACCAACCAGAATAACCTCCAAAGTGAGGATCGACCGTTCTGTCCTTCCAAGTGCAGGGCCGTCTGTTGTGTACCACTTATATTTGTTTTCTCTTTGTAACTGGGGGTGGGCAGGTGGGTAAGGGATTGCTGGGGTTACAGGATGAAAATCATTCCTGGCCTGCTCGCTTCCCATGACTGCTTCTGTGTTTTTTCTTTTTTTAAATGCCAAGGTCTTGGAGAAAAGAGGCCTGTGCCGGTGTAATAGGAACTGTAGCACATTGTGGGCGAAGTGAAATAATGAAGCTGGAGGTATACTTATACATTGGTTTATCAATGGGCTTGCTATAAGTATTGAATGCATTTGATGACGAAAGAGGGAGAGAAAGCTGTTTTTTCCCCCAATTCAGTGTGTGATCCAGAGATTAATATGGGTTTATGAACAGAGCCTAAATGGTCTCAGTTATTGCTATAGCCTATAGCCTCTCTTTAATCCCATGCATATATTAAAATGCTCTTTTCTGCTGCTAGGTTGGGGTAGTATTGTTACATTTACCTACTGTCACATGTACATTAGGGAGAATGTGTGATGAAAATGACTTAAGAATGCTAGCTGCCAAAAAGTGGAGTAACATCACACTGTGCCAGGAGGTCACTGCCAAGCCAAACAAAAGTGAACCATTAGATCTATTCTATACCTTTAGAAGTGTCCTAAATAAAATATATAATATAAATATATCCAGTGGCGGTTTTTACCTATGGGCTGCCAGGCTGCGGCTCCCCTCCCTCCCACCCCGGGTAAAATCCTGAAAGCTAAGCATTTTAATAATCATTTTGTGGGGGGAGCACCCGGTGGAAAGGGCCTGGGTGGTATCCTGTGTGTCCTTTCAACTACAAATAGACCTGAAAAGGATGTAGCCTCATAATTATCACACAACAGCTGCTCCACAAATTTTGGAACGTCGAGCCCTTCTGCTCTCTTGGGCATCCCTACAAGCCTTATGTTGTTTCTGCGTAGTCTGTCTTCAACATCTGATAATTAATTTTTTACTGTATGTCCTGAATTTGGGTGTGGATCGTATTGTCGACCTGACTTAGGTTGACAGTCCTAATAACTGTCAACCTAAGTTGGGTCGACAATACGATCCACACCCAAATTCCGGACATTAAAATTCAGGTACAAATGCGTTAGGTCGACAAGGGTTAGGTCAACAGGTCGCGAGGTCGACATGGGGTTTTTCACTGTTTTTTTTTTACCCTAATAAAGATTCTGGATTGAAACAGGAAAACCAAAAGGTGAAAGATACTGTATAGAGTTTAACAGAGTCTTACAGAATTCCACCATATAATGCTGTGATGCACCCAGTGTGGGATCATACGCAGCATCCAGAGTATAACGCCTGTAATAATTTGTATTGCGCTTTAAACTTTGTGCACCACTTTGCAGGTCCAGACTAAGCACTCCACTTCACACCACTACTGCGCTGAGAAATAACCCCCAGCCGAAGGTGCCATCCAGCCCAGCCAGCCTCCTCCAAACATGGGTGCACTAGGCCGCCCAACACCTGCTGCCACTCCACAGTGCTGCCACTGATGCTCCCAGTGCTGCCGGACGTAACGCACCATGTGTCTATTCCACCGACGCTGTGGATACACGGGAGTCCTGTCAGCTGCCTGGAGCGATGCCCTGCTAGTGCAGCGCCCTTGTAACTAGAGATGGGTCGTTTGCGAATGAAGCGGGTCTTTTGAACGGATCCCATAAAAAACTGAGAGAGCCGCCGATCCCAAAAAGGTGATCCGTCGTTCTTTTACTTTCAATTTCGTTTTTCATTACAATGCATTTGCCTATGCTCAGCACTGCCACCTGAGGTGTACTAACTCAGGAGACTGAGTACAGTGCTGCTACAGTGCTGCTACTGCAGGTAAAAGAAAGAATAATAAGGCTGCTGCTGCTAGGGATGGCCATCGGTGCAGACGCCATAGATGGTGATTCTGCAACCAGCCATCGATCAGTGTTTTACTCGGTTATGTATGTTCTTATTTGTTCAGCTCACCGTTTTTAAAAAAAAAAGAAAAAAAAATTGGCAATAAATGATTGTAAAACAAATTATGCTTTGCTGTTGTCAAATTACCCCTTCTTTCAAAGTGAACCGGCGAGCCGCCTAAAAGATACAGATCTTTTCACTGACTGATCTGCCGGATCCCAGCAGATCAGTCAGTGTAACTGGACAGGTGTGTCCGGGGAGCTCTGCCTCTCACTCCTGCTCAGCCGTGGCCCCACTAAAAAATACTTGTTACCTTATACAGTATGTTTTCTCTGCATATTATCACCATCCCTACCAAACAGATTGTAACATGTAACATTGCAGTAGTACTTAACCCACTACTATGTGTGCAATATTGACAATCTGGATGTTAGTAATCTACACCTGCATTAAGCCTTTCAACTTTCAGCATTGTCAGTGACTGATGCAGTTCCATGTTGCCAAAAGCAAAGCAAGACTGTTATTTATCATAGTCAATAGCTCAAATACCAGGAGATTTATATTATATGGTGTGTGGCATTCGAGGACGGCAGAGCCTGCAGCTTGTGAATTCACACTGCAGACAGAAAAAGAGTGGGATTAGCAACATGGATATCTATTAGCTAAACAAAGCTCTCCTTACAGTTGGAACCATTTAAAACCATCATTCTTAAATACGACTTGGGATGACACAATTTTACATAGGACACTGTCATTCAATGTTACCCAGGTTCCCATCATCCTCAATCTCATTTTAATTGCTAACATATACAAGTTCACATACACATTATTTTTATTAGTATTACTACTGCTCCATCCTACGTGCTCTGCATCAGCTTTACACTCCTGGCAACTACTCCCTTTCAGCTCCTCTACAACGATATCTTCCAGTGCAGCAATGTCATGAATCTGAAAATACTAGTAGGCGCTGGGTGCACTCTACTCCTTCCTTCATACCCTGGCCATATCCTCTCCTCCATCACCTTACTACTACCTCACACTCCATTCTCTCCTCTATCACCCCGCTCTTTCCCTCACACCCTGGCTATATCCTCTCCTCCATCACCTTACTACTACCTCACACTCCATTCTCTCCTCTATCACCCTGCTCTTTCCCTCACACCCTGGCTATATATTCTTCTCCATCACCTTACTCCTACCTCACCAGGCTCTCATCCATCACCCTACTCATACCTTACATCCTGGCCTCTCCTCCATCACCCTGCAACTTCCCTCACACTCAGGCCTCATCTCCATCATCCTGATCCTTCCCTCACACCCTTGCCATATCCTGTCCTCCATATCCTGTTACTCATACCATATCCTCTATCACCCTGCTCTTTCCCTCACACCCTGGCTATATATTCTTCTCCATCACCTTACTCCTACCTCACACTCCAGCCTCTCTTCCACCATTCTACTCCTACCTCATACTCTGGCCTCTCCTCCATCACCATGCTCCTTCCCTCACACCCATGCCATATCTTCTCCTCCATCACCATACTCCTACCTCAGACTCCAGCCTCTCCTCCATCATCCTAGTCCTTCCCTCCTGGCCATATCCTTTCCTCCATCACTTTACACTCTGACCTTTCCTCTCCTCCACCACCCTACTCATTCCCTCACACCATGGCCATAGCCTCTCCTCCATCAACCTACCCCTACCTTACATCCCAACCTCTCCTTGATCACCCTGCTCCTTCCCTCACACTTGGCCTCATCTCCATCACCCTACTCATGCCTTCACACCATGGCCATATCCTTTCCTCCATCACCTTACCATCTGGCCTCTACTCCATCACCGTGCTCCTTCCCTACCACCCTGGCCATAGCCTCTCCTCCATCACCTTACTCCTACCTCAAACTCTGGCCTCTCCTCCATCACCCTTCTTCTTTACAGTAGTATGTTCAGTAAGGGTAGGATGTACCAATCTTTACACGGTACACGCCGTCACACAATATGCCGATACTAATCGCATATGTACGAACATAGAAGCACACAGCGCAGCTCTCCGGATAACAGCTTCCCTTTGCAATGAGCACCAGTCCATGGATTTCTGGGTTTATTTCCCCCCGGTCTGTCTGCCCAGAAGATGTTTGGTGAGATCTCACTATTCTGTACACACGGAGAGACAGGGGAGCCTGTGCTGAGTGAAGGCTAAAACACGATCGCGCAACACATATCATGGTACCCGGGGGCGATGGCAACACGTGGGACTGTGCATTGCTGTTGCTTGGGGCTATACACACGGAGCAATCAGTGCTACATTTCTAATTGAACTAGTCAGATCGCTTAGAAATGGGGTGAAAATCACCCCTTGTGTATGCCCCTTTACAAAGGTAGTGAATAGCGGCAGGTGCAGCTCCTGGGTTCCATTTAGCACATATAAAAATACATGCATAGATGTAAATTATGTATCACATGTGCTGGTTGCAGGCCCCGTACATCAGCAGCGCTTTGTCTATTACAGCCGCCGGGGTGCAGCATGCAGGCCCCGTACATCAGCAGCGCTTTGTCTATTACAGCCGCCGGGGTGCAGCATTCGGCTTCACTGTCCTTCAATGTTAGCCCCCACATTCCTGTGTGAAACCTATCCTATGGGAGTCTGGGCCCAGAACAAGAGGATCTCTGCTAAATTCCGGGTGCTGCATGGTGCTTGTGATAGACACAGTGCTGCCGATCTGTTGGGGTTTGCAGCCAGCACATGTTACATACATCGTTGTGTGTATGCTTATATGTATGTGTGTATGCTTGTATGTGCTAACTGGTTTTTCCCTTTCACTATGTAGTCAGCACAACTGGTGATAAAAGAGGATATGATGGTGTTGCTACTACAGTATAATATATATATAGGACAATGCTATACATAGTTATGATGCACTGTCAGTGCGGTGACCGTGTTTGGTGTATATTGTTTTATTTATTATTATGCACTAGCAGAAGATCCAAGGCAGAAAAACTAGGACTGATTCTGGTTGACTCGCAGCTTACAGAGTTCCAGAGAGCCATGGCAAAATCTGCCCCCTGCCATCGTATCCCCTCGCAACCATGCAAGAGGAAGTGTTACAAAGACACATCCCCTGGCATGTGCCCTCAGCAGGAGAAATCATTCGATGGTCGCTGACCATCGATTGATTTCTCCTGCCTTACAAATATAACCCAGTTGAGATGTCTTATATTTGTGGGTGCCGGGAAAAAGACAGGGCAGGCGGCTGACATCATGTGACGCCGGCCGCACACCCCCGGCAGACTTCGTCCCTCCAGTATTCCCATGGGAATGGCCAGAGTTTTCATGGGGACGCCTCCTCTACATCTTCTCTTGATACATCTCCTCTAGTAAGAGAGATATGACGTGGCCAGTGAGAAAACTATGTAGGGGACAGTGAGAGCGATATAAGGGCCAGTGAGAAAGCTATGTAGGGGACAGTGAGAGAGATATAAGGGCCAGTGAGAAAACTATGTAGGGGACAGTGAGAGCGATATAAGGGCCAGTGAGAAAGCTATGTAGGGGACAGTGAGAGAGCTATAAGGGCCAGTGAGATAGCTACTGTGTATGTAGGGGACAGTGATAGAGATATGAAGGGGACAGTGAGAAAGCTATGTAGGGGACAGTGAGAGAGATATAAGGGCCAGTGAGAAAGCTATGTAGGGGACAGTGAGAGAGATATAAGGGCCAGTGAGATAGCTACTGTGTATGTAGGGGACAGTGATAGAGATATGAAGGGGACAGTGAGAAAGCTATGTAGGGGACAGTGAGAGAGATATAAGGTCCAGTGAGATAGCTACTGTGTATGTAGGGGACAGTGATAGAGATATGAAGGGGACAGTGAGAAAGCTATGTAGGGGACAGTGAGAGAGATATAAGGTCCAGTGAGAAAGCTATGTAGGGGACAGTGAGAGAGATATAAGGGCCAGTGAGATAGCTACTGTGTATGTAGGGGACAGTGATAGAGATATGAAGGGGACAGTGAGAAAGCTATGTAGGGGACAGTGAGAGAGATATAAGGGCCAGTGAGAAAGCTATGTAGGGGACAGTGATAGAGATATGACGGGGCCAGTGAGAAAGCTATGTAGGGGACAGTGAGAGAGATATAAGGGCCAGTGAGAAAGCTATGTAGGGGACAGTGAGAGAGATACTGTAGGGGACAGTGAGAGATATACAGTAAGGGCCTTTGAAGAAGATATGGATTGTGCAGTGACACATATGAAGGAGGCAGTGAAAGAGATATAAAGTGACACTAAGAGATATGGAGGGAGAGGACAGAGTGACAGATGTACTGTAAACATGTATATGGTGTGACATTTTAATGGAAAGCCTACAAAAGTGTACAGTATATTAGGACCTCCTAAATTTAGAAGTAAGGCAAATGGAAGTTTTCATTCCTTTTACTATGGGTTTTACAACTTCTTTCTTGTCTGTCATGCATAACCATAAGGCTAGGGGCTCGGTGCTAGCTAGTCCAGTTTGGACATAATGGTTGGACACACACTTTAACTGGTCACACTGTCTGTATAACTGTATATTTCCATATTGTTGGGTGTCAGTTTTTTAAGTAAGCGATGTTTACTTGTGCTTTTCAGGTTTCTGTAAAACATTTCCTTGCTGCAGCATATCCTCTTCTCTGTCATGTTGGGTGTGATATGTCTTCTGCTTGCCCAGATGCAGAGTACCTTTTCAATATCTTCCACTTTTGGACCCAAAAGGGGGGGGTTTGGGATGACAAAATCAAACCTACCTTTATCCCTGGGTGTACCATCTGAACAATGCCCTCAAATCGGAAAGTGGTTAGCATCCATGCGGATGGGATGCTGGTAGTTAGAATATTGATGCCAGCATCCCAAACTGCCACCACAAGACAGGTGTCCGTATCTTGACACCAATAAAGAGCCGATGCTGGAATCCCTACACCAGGGGGCTTTGAGGGGGCTTATGGTTAGGCTGCGGGGTAGGAAGTTTAGGGTTTGGCACATGTGTTGGGTGGGTAAGGGTTAAGCCATAGGGGGGAGGGTTATTTCATTAGTGGGATGTAATTATACTTACCGGACAGGAGTCCCTCCATCAGGATTCTGGCTAATTTGACATGTGGGATGTATGTATCTAGGAAGCCTGTAATACATATTGATTAATTCAGAGTGAAACTAATATGGACATCATATTGTAGCACCGCAGCATTACTTTATTGCCGTTTATTATTATTATTATTATTATTCATGTGTAAGACATCTCTGTTAAACATGTCTGACATTAGGAAAGAGCCTGAGTGACCAGAAGGGGTCGGGTAATATTTTTGCTATGGGGTCCAGTCCTCTCTATCTATGCCCCTGCCCAGAATATTAGGAAGAATTGTTTCCATGGGTTGTGGGAATTATAATACTGTGTGTTTGTCTAGGTAAAAGCTTTGCCAATGTCACCGGTATGTAATGGTACCTGTTAGCCACGTCAGCCACCTACTGCCTTGTACACACACTGTGAGCACGCAGGGCACAATGAAATGTAATAAGTGTATCGTTATTAGTGCTACTTAAATAATTCTCCAGTCGTTTAGATAAGAAACATAATAGAGTGAGCTGTAAATGTCGCCTGAAGATGCTCTCTCTATCAAAGGAAATTCAACATCAGCAAATGATTGTATTATCTAAATCATATTGATCATAAATGAATTACGTAGTGCATCAGGAGAATTGTGCGCTGGTGCTGCTCTGTAGCTCCAACATGCAGGCACACACACATTTTATTCATTCTGGGTGCAGCCTGCAGGTTCCAGGTCATTAATCTAGAAGGCTGAGCAGAGGAGCACATGCATGGTGTGTGCAGAGCACTCCTATGCCATGTTGTGTGAGATTCATTCATAGCATAGCCAGGCGTGTTCTGCAGCTAACTGCTTCTGGCAGCCTCTGAGCTGATGAGGTGTATTGATTCTCCCCTGCTCCCAGCCCAGGAGAGTGCGCATACATTGCCTGCTCAGCAAGGGATCCAACAGAAGAAGCATTTGCTGTCTTTCCCAGAGACCTGTCAGCTGCAGACAACCCTGGACAGAAATGTAGTATAGCACTTCCTCTATACTATCACTTTGTGTTGCACATTTCAAGCAACACAACAGAGATTGCTGCTAAGAGTATTAGATATAAAACCATTCTCTCTGTTGCTTCAACAATTTCTTCAGCTGCTTTATACACCTAAAGGTAAATACAATTATTTCCTCTTTTGTAAGACAATGGTGGGCTTACATTGCTCATGACATTTAAGGAGAGGATGTTCTGTGTTTTGTATTGTGCCGTAATAACCAGACTTGAATTTGCACTGTTATTTGATATTGCATATAATACTATGATCATTGTCTACACTACAAAGCAAGGATGGGGCATTTCGGTTCCATTACAACAATAATTCCAGGTCACTCAACTTGTCTCTTATGAAATGTTTGCAGTGTTATTGCATGATATTTGCACAAATATGTCTCTCTAACCAGCCCCTTTTCTAAACTTGAGCAGGTTGATATGTGGTTTCTTCATTGATTATAATGGGAAATCCTAGAAATGTTTTACCAATATAGGGGAGCCACAGATTTCTTGTTGCAAGGCAATATTTTCACAGGTAGAAAAACCTTAGGGGAGTGTTTTATAGATTGCACCTGTAACAGAAAGCAGCTTGTCTGCAAAATGGGTCTGTTCAAAATGCTGCACCAAGTTTGCAGATGTGTGCTGCATAGCATTGTGCAGGGAACTGTCAGTTCCTTTGTCTGGCAACATGATGTATTTAACCCCTCTGCTGCAGCTATCAGACAATGCAGGGGTTAAAAATGGCACCCTGGACGAAACCTGACACAATTGATATGGTCTGTAACCTCTCATGTGCTGGAAGAATGCTTGTGACTGCAGTACTGAGTACATGGGCAGATGTGTGCTCATGTTCTGTGGGGAACATACTGGCTGGCTTACTTGCTGAAGAACTGGACTCTGCAGTAAAGTGCAAGCTCTTTGAAACAATACACTACAGTAGATAATTCTGAAGCAGCAGTGCCCCTTGCCCTATCTAGTTCTATGCTCATTTGTGAAGGGGCATCTGACCAATGTTAGATTTTACACTTAATGTCATTAACACCTAATTCTGATTGTCAATTAGTGTGCGGATTAGCAATGATTTCTTGGCACTAATACAATTAACCCTTCAGACCTGCTGTAGCTGAACTGTTTGTTTTCTCATTTCTCCTCCCCTGCAGTGCAATTTATGTTATAAAGCGGAGTGAATTATTCATTCTGTAAGTGATTAACCCAATATTGAACCCGGCTGTGCTTAAAGCGGACATTGAAGAACTGCTTTGTAACACTATTCCATACACACCGCATTCATCATTTTTACTAGGGGAATTTTTGATGAGCCACAGTAATGCCTAGTGACAACATGCTTTTTAGATGGATCTAATATGTTTATTCATATTTCAAACACAAAATGACTAAATACAGATGGAAGCACATTGCTTATTTCATTAAGAACCATGAGAGCACTGAGAGTGCTGGCAGACTGCACCTAGGAGAGCTGTTAATGTGTTCAATAGATTCAATATGGGAGAATCAGGCGAGGAGTGGCTTTGGGAGAAACTCCCCTCCCCCAAATGGCTCACTAAATCAATGGGAGAGAAAGCGCTAGTAAAACACTTGTCTCTACTTTGCCATAGACCGTAGCATGCTCCATTGACCACTGAAAAGGTGCACTGAATGCTGTATATAAATGCCTGTCTGTAGGCAATCTTAGCAACTAATGATAAAATGCTGGTAGGAAAATGTCGTCATCGTCCCCCCAAATTGGCGTTCCCTTTGGCAGATTTCTAGTTCACTGGACTTGTTGTGGTCTAACTAAATTATATTTTCTATAAATTTACATCTGTAATATATAATATCTGTAAAAAAAAATTAACCTTATAAAGATATTGCACCATCGCATTCCATATAACTCTGGCAGGGACTAAGTAAAAACCGGACCTGGACAACACCACGGAACGCCGGTCCGGACATCAAACTCTGCATTCTGGAGCATGTATTGTCTTGTCCGGGGGGGGGGGGGGGGGGGATACCTGTGATAGCTTTCACCAGAGACATAAGGAAGGGGAGATTACAGACTCCTCGTGTGGTCCAGACCGTTCCGTTTTTTTGCTACAAACCCGGACCCTATATGGAGGCTTTATTCTCTCCCTCCTCCTCTCCCTGGTGACAGCTGTCACAGTCAGCCCACCCAGACAGAAGACCCCCTGGACCGGACGCTACAAGCTCCGGAATGCAGAGTTTGATGTCAGGTCCGGCATTCCGGGGTCTTGTCTGTGTCCAGTTTTTACCCATACCCACTCTGGAATTGCACAAGTCACCCTCCCTACCTGATTTATTTGGGGAACCTACAATTTATGATAAGTTTTTTAAACAGTGGAGTGTCCCTGTTCCATTCACTGCACACTCAATTTTGCATTATAGAGAAAGCCATGATTACTGCATGCTGAAATATATGTCCATTAATTCCAGGTCACAGGCAGATAATGAAATATTAATGACCCAGGGTTGCAGATAGCGTGACCCCGATCTTCTATTGATTCTAGCTTTAGCCTCCACAATATCAGAGCTGGCATAAATGCTGCAGCAGTGAGTTAGAAAGAACACTGCAGATGATTAGATGGGCTTTATTTACCGCCGGAATTTCTGATTGAGTTTATGCCTGAAATGTAAAAGGGCAATGCTTTCATGGTTTGCTAGTAAAGGTATTGCCCTCTGGCACAACACCATTGGAAGCGACCATACAGTAGAACAATTTTCCTCCAACTTGAATAAATATCTGGTACTGAATGGGAGCAAATGTAACATGTAAGTCAGTCATTTGCTCCCAAAATCTGGAAACGGACAAACACTGTCGCTCAGACACTGTACTGTAGTTGAATCTGTTTGAATTAAACAATTTAACTGAATGTTTTGTCCATTTTCCTGGGTTTGTGAGCAAATTGCTGATTATCATTTGCTTCCATACTGTACCAGATTTCCAGTCCAACCATCCAACTAGTTAGATGAAAATTGGTCTAGTATATGGTCGATATTAGTTAATAAATCCCTATGTGTCTTACTATACTTGAATTCTCTCATACAGGCCACCATTTACTGTTTATCACTATCCATTGTCATGCAATGCAGAAATCCAACACTGTTTTCTCACATATTTATTATATCTTTATTTGAAAGGCCTAAACTAGGTGAGGGCAAGTGCTGCCAGCATGCTGGGCCATGGAGGAAGCTCTATTGTTACCCCATGACACCTGCTTGTGGTTTGCAGGGTGCCTGGAACAAAACACACTGCAGTCTGTTAATATGCCTGGAGCTTCTCTAGGATGCTCCACTTCGCAGAGACTGCCCCACCCCCAAGCCGGTGACATCATGATGTCACGTCAGCTACGCAGGCTGCACGTTTGTGCTGCAGAGAGATATGGGCACACTGTGAAATTAGAAGCTGCCCCTTCTCTCTTCCGTCAGATGCCTGGGGCACCCATTCTCCTATACTTGACTGCACACTGCAGCGTGATTGGGTTATACTTCCCAACTCTTAACCACATTAGGACAATGCAGTTCTGTTTGAGACAAAGGGACAGTGCCACAGAAATCAGGATAGTTGGGAGACATGATATTATGCTAATTTCATCATCAGCTGACCTTAGTTTTGGCCAAGCACAGTTCCATAAAGTGACCAGGCAAATTATATTATTTGATCACATACTGTACTTTGTTAAGTTGCCAATTAAAGTGACACATTAGCATACTGAATATTAGTGAGTGTGCCGGGCTAGCCTCATACTCGTAGGCAGCTCTTGAGATACTATCCCTGCACTATGTTCCCCAAAGCTTGAGCCTAGTGTGTACAATCTTCAAAATAATGATACTTACTGTCTAAAATTACTAAGGGCGGTATTCAATGTTAGCCGCTATTTCCGGCAGGGGAAATAGCAGCCACCGCCTATTCAATGCTGCCGTTTATGACAGCATTGAAGGCGGATTTTGACAAAACAGACCCGACGTTAAAACCAGTAAGATCTGTTTTGTCGGAAACGGCCGTGTATTGTCAAATTCACAGCCGTTTCTCAACAATCTACGACCATTTTTGCCAACACGCCCACTTATCGCCACTCGACAGGTGGAACCTTGAATTGCACCTGTCGAGTTGCAGGGGAGCTGACCGCAAACGGCCCGGGATTCTAAATGTCAGGACATTCCGACAGTCGGAATCCCACTTTGAATTTCCGCAATAGTTGTGAACCACAATGGGATTAAATACTTTTTAGCGTCAAATAATTAAACAAATCCTCCACCACCCCAATAAAGACCATGAATACCAGATCATCTGCTGTATGTATCAATTTATTCAAATACTCTGAAACAAAAACTTAGCACATTTCAACACGCTTTCAAAGCAGCAAAAGTAACCAAAGACAGGTACAGTATGCACCAATTCACATATACAGTAGGAACTCCTCATCTATCTATTAGGGACACTTATCCTAAAACTTGCTGTAATACGCATTTGTAAATGATTTGCCTGTGTGAAGACTGATAACACAACCCCAAAACTTTTGGTAGGCAAAGAATTTAGGTTATTGTAGGTTTGGTAAACTCAATATTGAAAGTTGTTTTTTTGAATTGACTCTAGTTCCTGAGATAGTGTATAACCTAAATAGACAATTTAGCCATAACGCCAGCATATGTCAATGTACAGGAACACAGGGCTGCTGAATCCCCTCACTAGCATGCGACGGGCTGTGTATTCTAACACACACCCCCCCCACCCCCCTAAAGTGGCTGCGCCGCACATTCACATACCAGTGCGGCGGCAGGATTCGAGGCAGGGGTGTGCGGTAGAGCTAGGGTGCCTCCTATATCAGATGGCCTGGTGCACCACGGGACGGGGGAAGTGGGCGGATGGCAGTTGGGCAGACCTTGACACTATAGACCTGTATATTACTAATCGATGATATCGATTACTTATCTAACTTATATTGTGGGGATATATCTCCCAAATATCATATGCTGTTATGTGTACTACTATTGTGACATTAAGGGACTGCAGCTACTAGTGGGATTGTACAGGAATAGTCTGACTGTGCGGCTAATGTAGCCCAAATGTACTGAATGTTAATCTATCATTTAGACCCGATGGCTTGCAGGTATTGAGTAGATAGATCCATCTTGCTTCTCTTTCTAGTAGATCTCCAGCCCTGTCGCCTTCTCTTATGTTTGCTGGTATGCAGTCTTTTATCATATGTTTGAAATCCGAAATAATTTTTCCAAAAAGTGTTTAGCAATTGGTTGTTCTGCGGCCTTTTTGCTCAATGCATTTTTTATAGCTGATCGATGCATTGCCATGCGTTCCCGGACTGTTCTTGTTGTTTTACCTATATACAATAGTTGACATGGGCATGTAGCTAGGTACACTACATGTGTTCAACTGCAATTCAATACATGTCTGATTTTATATGTCTTGGTTCACGTAGAGTTTTGAAGAGTCTCCTACCAGCATATGATTGCATGTTGTGCATTTTAAGCACCTATAGCATCCAATAGGTTTAGTGAGGAAGTTGGCAGCGGACTTGGTTTTAGAAATATCGGTATGCACCACCTCGGTTTTTATGTTCTTGCCCCATTTGAAGACCGCCATTGGTTTGGTCTCTTTAAAGCACCCAAGTGTTCTGTCCGAGGAGACAATTGGCCAATGTTTTATTTATATATATATATATATATATATATATATATATATATATATATATATATATATATTCATTTTAGATATGCCTGTTCATTCACCTGTGTAGAAAACTCACACTGTAGAGGCTACAATGAAAGCCATGTTGTTAGTTACTAAGCTCCATAAATAGTGCTTGGATACACCTGACGCGTTTCATCTCTTGTATCAGAGAGTTTTTCATTCCTGAGAACAATGGTTTGCATATTTAGTGCTAAATAACAGCACAGATATTGCCTCTAAGTCCAGCAGCGGCGACATAAGCACTGCCAAAATGACTGGAAAAATGATGCGGCAACCACTTTTCTGGTACACTATGCATGCGCAGTGGAGTCTGTGTGTTTTAGTGCTCAGACTCCACAATGCTGCGCTGCTGATGTAATGATCACTGGAAAAATGTCTGCCTCCCCAATTTTCTAGAAATCCGCACATGCACAGTAGGGTCTGATCACTCTATTGTTTAAGACCCTACTTCACACAGCGCTGAGAGGAGGCGGCCTGGCCGGAGGAGGCTGCACATGGGTCTCCTCATTTCCTAATCACCTCTGACTAGCGGGGATGGTTAGCGCAGGCTGTTGATGGGGAGGGTTTGTGTTAGGCTGCTAGAATGGAGGGATAGGGCAGATGGTGGGGAAGTATACTTACTGTACTTGACCTCTGTCGGGATTCCTCCATCATGATGCTGGCATCTGTATTCTGACTGCTGGCGTCCCTCTGCAGAGTTGCCCCTTGTGCTATGCAACATCCTTTGCCTGGGCACTTCGGGTACAGCGTCGAAAGCCTGCCCACTGTATCCAGCCACCTACCCCTGCAAAATAGCATTGTAGGCACCAGCAGGCAAGTAAGGCCCACAGCACAACACAGGGTGAAATATAATAATGCTTAGAATTTAGCCTATTGCCTTTTTTTCCTGGAGTGGTGGAGGTGGTGGTGGGGGATGCGCCATGACCAGGGCCAGTGCAAGGCATCTAGGTGCCCTAGGCAAACCTACAGGCTACCGCCCCCCCTCCCCCAGGTTCTCTCAATTGACTTAAAAAAAATTCAGAACGCGCCCCGCAGATCCCGCGACACTTGCGCCTCCAAGCCACCGCGGGGTCTGCTGCATTGGAGTTACACCACTGGCATAGGGGAAGCTGGGTAGCAGCAGGCGCACATAGAAATGTATGGACAGTCAGTGATTGGCTGAGAGCTCTCTCAGTCGGAGAGCTCTCAGCCAATCACTGGCTGTCCATTCATTTCTATGTGCTGGGGGCACACACAGCTAGTCCTCACCAGCAGCGCCTACAGTGATGATTTATTTATTATAAATTGTGTACAGGCTTACTGTACAGGAGGCAGCACAGATTGCCGCTGAGTAGCTGGACGGGAGGGTGGGAGCTCCATGACCCGCTGGAGATTGACAGTATTGCTGCGGTGTGTGTCCTGTCCAGCGCACCGGGGGGCAGGCAGCGGATTGCGGCTGGCTGAGTGCTGACTAGCTGGCAGGGGCTAGGGCGGCCCCTGCCTTCCCGCCGCCGAAGACTGATGCTGGCCTGGCTGCTTTTGACCAGGCCCAGCCAGCAAGTTTAACACAGGTGACAGACGGGCTCCGGCGGGGTGGAGGAGGGGGGGAAATCACTCACGGTACTCACCAAATAGCTGTGACTGGGAGTGCTTGCTTGGCAGTCAGATCGATGCTTCAGCTTCTCCTTCTTCCGGCTCTCCTCTGCGGTAGCTTTCCTTCTGCTGCTGGCCTGCAGCTCACTACCGCCCTCCAGTGGCTGGCGCCCTAGGCAAATGCCTAACCCTGCCTAGTGGTGGCGCCGACCCTGGCCATGACACATTTTGTTCCGTGTGCCATGGCTCCATGCTACACCTCTGTCTCTACTGCACATATGCAGTACCAGCTGCTGCGGGACTCTGGATATATACACAAATGTCTGCTGCTTTAAACATGCAATCCAGATTGTAATGCATCAAGACAGTGTATTTTTTATTTCTGTCTGTCTACTTCATCTTTCTGTTCTGACACCAAAAAAAAATAAACTAAGAAGCCTTAATTTGTATTAATGCCTTTTATGGCACTGTATATAACATTCATTATACAGATGTGTCCTCCTACATCTTTGCTGCAGTCACGTCAGGTAGTGCATCACAATCCTATGGAGGCAAGCATACAACACAATGCAGCTAGGACACACGAGACTGTGCTGACTGATTTTATTTTACACTTGTAAGGTCCATATCTGTGTGCAACTGAGTCTCTGAATTTGTTTATGAAGTGCTACAATCTATCAGCTGCAGCTTTTTCAAATACAAGTTCTGCTCTATAGATACAGACTCAGTCACACACAATATACATGTATCATATATCAAATGAATTAGCACAGTTTCCTTGTGTGTCATATTGGTATTCTTTTTATCTGCCGTTAGCAGAGTGGCTTTGGACCTGGCGACTCACTCTCACCAGGAATCTCACGCTGCATGGTATATTCAGGCTAGATTTATGAGGTTGCATCTGTATGCTAGTAACATATTAAAACGATAAACAATCTTTGTTTTTTTAGCAATAAATTGCACAAATACTTAATAATAAAGAATAATTCCACTTAAAATTAAAAGTTTAGAAGTTTATTAACCTGGAGCCAGGTGTTCATTCAACCAGACAGGTTTTCTGATATCTCTCATACCGTAAAGGAGGCACCTTGCTTTGTTATTTATTTATAGTTATACTGTATAATATTTATTAGGGTAAAGGATAAGAATGGGTTTAGAATGTAATGGGGTAAATGAGCAGAGTAAAACCATAAACATAATCCTGTACTACTAACAATGGTAGGTCTAAAATAATTATTCTATGCATAGTTAATTAGCAATACTGTATAAACAGTTAATCGCTAAGCAAATCCAATTAATTTAAATGCTTCTTTCAATAAGATTAATTGTTAGCTGTAATTCCTATATCACAATCACACTGGCCTCTCAGTATTTCTCCCTTAATGACAATATATGTAGTAGATTACGATGCAGCCTTTCTTTAATGGTGTGCCTAAATTGTATCTTGGCAATAGGATTCTATTGTGTATTTATCATTTTTTAGAGCATCATTAGTCTAATTGTCGATTAATAGTTTACAGGTTTTCAGCATGAAATTACTGAAGTTTAACATTTCTTGATTAATGATCAACAATGGCAACAAAGTTAAATCTGTGTATTGCTTAAGGGGCATTCACACTTTTGTACTATTTTCTAAGCAATCTGACTGGATTGCTTAGAAAGTAAGCACAGATCTCTCTGTGTGTATGCCCCAAGTGATTAATTATCTCCTGATAACTAAGTCAGTGCATGTAGTCAAAATCTAGTCAAATTGTTTAGCAGGTGACTGCAAATCTCTCTGTGTGTACAGAATGAGAGATACTGATCGAGATCTCTCATTCTGAACCACTACCCTGCCTTTTTTTGCTTAAGCAAAATTGCTTAGCACAAATATAAATCTCTGCCTTTTGTATGTGCTCCCAATGGGAGATCTGGACACCAGGAAATTGCCTACCCTAAATAGCTTAGCAAAATTGCTTAGCACACATCTGTACGTGTGTATGACCCGTAAGGTAATATAATGTAGACTGGTTGATCTGACAAATCTGTTTTTATTTTTGACTAACATTTGCCCATGGCTTCCCTCTCGTGGATGTCTATTATTGCTCAGAGGAATTAACACATGCAGAGGATCTTTTTTTTCCTTTATTGCTCCTCTCCCTGAAATTACATGGAGAAAATACATACCTTAGTTTCTTTCTAGGTTACTAAACTATACAATAGTAAAAACGCCATCTAAAGTCATCCAGTAGTTTTTGCATGATTTCGACAAATAAAAGGTTTTTTTTTTTAACTCCATAGTTCAAAAACAGTCTCTAGAAAATACATTTCTTAACAAAATATCTATGTAGATACACAACCCTTACTGTTTTATTTTATGTATAGATTAAAGAAGTTTGGGGCAGATGTATGAAGCAGTGATAAGGGAGGAGAAGTGAGCCAGTGAAGAAGTTGGCCATGGAAACCAATCAGCACTGAAGTAACATCTATAATTTGCATTCTATCAAATTAGCAGCTAATTTGTTGGCAACTTCTCCACTAGCCACTTCTCCTCCCTTATCACTGCTTCATGTGTCTACCCCTTTGGATTATGTTTTTGATTTAGTTAGCCTCACAATAGTAAGGATGCTCTCACTAGACTGCCAACCACAGGTTGCACTGTCATTTCACGGTCTGTGAAAATGAAAATACCCTGGTAAATTGCTCATGGCCTAGTTTTGTGTGTTAATGGTGTCCCAGAAAATGTGCAGCATGAAAACTAAAAACATCACATTCATTTCCAACCTGCTGCATTTGTCTTCAGTCATGTTAGAAATTTACCATGAGAATAAATAAGCACTTTGAGTCTTTTATTTCATGTGTCATTTTGGTTCTTTTGAAGCATTTCATTATTACCTGGAAATGTGTCTAATGAAGGTGTGATTCAAGTTCATTCACAAAGCATTTGGTTAGCTAATGAACAAAACCATGTGCACTTTAGGTGGGGCAGATGTAACGTGCAGAGGGAGTTAGAATTGGGTGGGGATTGTACTTCAAACTGATATCTATATTGCATACCTCCCAACCGTCGCGGATTCGGCGGGACATTCACGATTTACGGCCGATGTCCCGTCGTCGCGGTACTGCTTACCGCAGTCCCGGCTTCCCGAGACGGTTGGGAGATATAAACCACGATAATATTACGACGAGCGGCGAAAACGGGGGCGTGGCCGGATTTCGCGTCACCCTGTGAGGCCACGCCCCCTTTTCTCGAGGCCACGCCCCCTTTTCCGGAGCGCGCGCGGCTTCGCCGCGCGAACGTCCCGACCTCCCAACTTCAAAAGTTGGGAGGTATGATATTGCAATGTAAAAATAAAGCAGCCAGTATTTACCCAAATCTAACTCTCTGTCTGCACATGGTACATCTCCCCCACACAGTGATGTCACTAGGGTTGGTGTCACCCGGTGTAGTAAGTCATGGTTTCACCCCACTCCCCATATCATACCACATGGAAACTAAGCATTGCAACAGCTATGATGCCAGGAGAGGGCCCTCACCCTGCCCCCCAGGGTGCATGCAGGGGGGGAGCACTGGTATCAGAGCTGTGCCACCCACATAGGCACAGACAATAGTACTGTGATTGTAATTTGTACCTGCAGATTGCAGCCATCCCTGTCAGGAACACCCCACATGCACAGCCCATTCAGACTGCATTGCATTGCACTGGCTTCTGGAATGTCATCATTGTGGCACATTACTTGCCGGAGTGCAGGCTGAGCCTTCAAACTGGTGAGAGGAGGACCAAGTGACTGGGCCCTGGTCACCTGGGCAGGTTGTATATTGTGGTCACCCTGCCCAGTGTATTAATACTGGGGTGCGTGGGGTAAGCACTGGCTGCAGCATGTGTCTCCATGTGGTGTGTCCTGACCTGAGGCCCTCTGGTCGGACTCCAGGAATCCACCGCCGCGGAGGAGGCGCTGGAGACGGAGTGGAGCCGCCCAATTGATGTGACCACGGAATGACGTGAGGTAAGTGCTGCATCTGGCTGCAGTGTGCTGTCTGTGCATAGTAATGATGGCGGGCAGGCACCACTGTCAGTGGTCATGTCAGGGAGGGATGGGGTGGGAGGTGCATAATGACATTGGGGCTGACAGGGGCCGGGGCTGCCTCTGGCGGGTGCGGACTGCGGAGTGGACTGTCTCTCTGTGACTGAGCCTCACTGAGGACTGGAGTCTCGGGCGGCAGCGAGGTGCAGCAGCGCGGCTGATTTTGGTGTCACCCCACTGACTGGTGACACCCTTTTGTGGGCCGCACCCACCTAGTGACGCCACTGGCCCCACCTGCAGTGCACATGGTTTTGTCCATTAGCAAACCAAATGTGCTTTGCAAATGAACCTGAATTAGGCCCAAAGGGGCAGATGTATTAAGCCTTAACAAGAGATAAATCCAAGGGTGATAAGGAGAGATAAATGTCCAGCCAATCACCTGCCAACTGCCATGTTACAGGCTGTGTTTGAAAAAAGTCAGCTGATTGGCTGGACGTTTATCTCTCCTTATCACCCTTGCATTTATCTCTTGTTATGGCTTAATACATCTGCCCCAAAGTGTGACTGGAAGATCCAAAAGTGCTCTCCATAAAGCACAAGGCACAAGACCCTATGACTAAAACCTCAGGGGGAGCATTCCGTTAGAGAATTAAAAGCACCGCCCCTGTGATTCTGCCTCTTCCACTGCTCTATCTTATGTAAATAATCTTTTCCAACAAAATGACATTTGTTGCTGCACTTCAGGCTGTAAATCCATGCGTGTCCTCATCTGGGCACTTGGCACCACAAAGGAACTGTATTGTGCAGTTTTACACTTTAGTGTGTAAATTATCCTTCATACAGTCTGTGTTGAGGATCTACTAATAGTTACTAATACGCACATTTCGCAGAACAGCAAAATGAAGCCCATTGTTTACTGAGCAAGCATGTAGGAATAAGGGTAGGGAGATATGCTTTATGAGGCAGAAAGTTTAAGGAATAAGTCATGCAAAAGTAGGTCTATGTGACAGGGTTAAGTGTTGCGGAAAGCCAGTGTGTTCCTAGGTTGGGAGTTAATGTGTTATGGAAGATAATAAGACAAGACAGGAAGGGGGGGGGGGGGGGGGGAATATCATACACCAACTCTATCTTGTAGAACCGAGTGCCATCCTCCTGATGTTATGCAGATGTGGGGGATGGTTATTTGTCTTGTGCCATTAAGTAATTTTATATTGTGTGTTCAGTGAAAAAGCTTATTTCGTGTAGGAGTGATTGAGATAACCACTGGACGCTTCCATTGTTTGTACAACACAAGAAGTACATTGTGTGCTTCTTCTAAAGTGTGTGCTACAGTCAGGGCCAGTTCTACCATTAGACAGCTTAAGGCAGTTGCCTGGAGGCTCCAGAATCTAGGGGCTGCCCCTGAGTGTATCACAAAATTAAGGATGACTCTGAGAGAGACATCGTTGTTGAACATAATGCAAACAGCAAGTGTTAAACTTCCAAGATGCCACATCCCTACCTCCATACCTGAGGGTCTGAAAAGTCGGTATTGGTGTGTGGGTGGTGGTTAGTGGAAGTTTTGCCTGGAGTGCCGAAAATCTACTGTACGTATAAATGCTTCCATTTATTTCAGACACCTTGCATTTGCAACTCCCTATGAAAAGGAGTCCGGTTCTGAAGTCTGGTTCCGGTTGATAGATTTACTGGGGGAAATTTACTAAGCCTTATTCGTATAAAATAGGCATATTCGTATCCAACAATACGCCTATTTTTTACGTATTCGTATTTTCGTTATTTACTATCCCGAAAATACGTCCATTCGTATTTGTATTTATGGCACATTCGTAGTTGTATTTACAAATATTAATGTATACGCCATCCACAGAAAACGTATAGGAATCACCATTCAAAAGAATAGTGATTCCTAATTTACTAACCGTCCGTATTTTCAATACAGCAGGTAATTATCGGCAATTAGCGGGATACGCCCACTAATTGGAGGCCAAATACGCCCGGAAAATACACTTCATTTTCCAACGCGTATTTGGCTTCAGCCTGCATGGATCAGTCAGATCCATACAGGCTTCAGTGTAAAAAAAAAAGGGATAAATAAATAAATACAAAAACGGTGTGGAGCACCCCCTACGGGCATAACCAGCACCGTCCTGAAAGAGCCGGGCCTGGTTTTAAAAAAAATCAGAAAACCAACGAAATATGGGGTTCCCTGTATTTTTTTTAAAACCAGCCCCAAGGCCGGGCCTGGTTCCCATAATACGGGGTACAAAATAAATAGGGATCCCCCGTATTTTAAGAACCAGTCCCAGGCCCAACCAGCCAGCAGGGTAATGCCACAGCTGGGGGGGAGACTTTTTATACGAGTCCCCCCCCCCCCCCCCGGCCAAAGCATTGACCCTACCGACCAGTCAGCCTGGCCAGGGGCCCTGGGGGAGTGGGGACCCCCCCAATAAAGGGTCCCCCCTCTAGGTTTTACCTGGCCAGGCTAAAGCCTAGTGCTTTCCCCGGAACCCCTGGGCTGTGGGTACCAGGCTAATAAAGTGTAAAAAAATAGAAGAAGCCATTAGGTTTTGTTGTGGAACTAAGAGTCCCAGCAAGCCTGGAACGCATACTGGAACTTGGAGAACCACAAGTCCCAGCATGCGGCCCATTAATGGACTTGCTGGGACTCTTAGTTCCAAAACAAAACCAATAGTTAAATAAAAGTACACTGACACATAATAAAAATAAAACTTTAATACACACAGAGCCCATACATACTGATACTTACCTATCTTGAGCCCGTAGGTAGCCCTCGGTCCTGGTCTGGTGTCAGTGTCCTGGTTCGGGTTCGTTGTCCGAAGAAATCCATAGGGGACCTGTGTAAGGAAATTAAACTCACTGGTCTCATCCGGCGTAGATCACGTCCTCTTCTATCCTGAAGTAGTCCACCAGTACTTGGCAAAAAAGAAAAACGCAAAAACCCGATCCATCATGTTACATCTGCCCCCCTGCAGTGCACATGGTTTTTTCCATTTGAGAAAGAATTTGCCTTTGCGAGTGAACCAGAATAAGGGCCATTATCCAAGGCTTAGGAAATATACCCCTAACATTTGTGGGCTGTTGTAAACTGCTTCTTGATCTAGTTGGTGCACTTGCCTAAATCAGGATGCAAAAAACCATCAAAGATGTCTTTAGTGCTGCATCTTGTACCTTGTAAATGATGCCAGGTTTTTCTCCCTAATCATTGTAATGCTTCTGATGATTAATTACACTGAAAAAAATTACTTTAGTCAGGTTAATCCAATCTTAATTGTGTTCATACTCTGCTTATTCACAGACGTTCTAATCGTGTGCTTCTCAGAAATTTGGAATGCCGCCCTGTATATTTGTTTTGTGTACAGCGCTGAGATGATAAAACAGATGGGTGCGCAGAATGTTTTCACACTTGAATTTCTATCAGTGTGACATGCACCATGCATTAATAATCAGCATCATATACTTTAATTAGCTTTGCCTTTGCAGTGACTGGATTGTTCAGACAGTCACACAAATAAAAGAGCCTTTAATCGTATCATGATCATACACAAAACAGAAATATCCGAAAACTCTTTTGTGGTTATACCTGACTGGAAACACAAACGAAATATAATATTTTGTTTAGTCTAAGAAATTTGGCTTCAGTTAATTTATTCACTTATTTATTAATTAACATTATTAAAAAGCACAAATATTAACATGTTGTTTGTGGTGCAGTAGCTGGGATGCTGTCAGGCTCAACCTGGTTTGGGAACAGTGTAGAGCAGTGATGGCTAACCTTGACACTCCAGCTCTTATTGAACTACACATCCCAGCATGCCCTGCTACAGTTTTGCTTTTTGGCCATGCCAAAACTGTAGCAGGGCATGCTGGGATGTGTACGTCAACAACAGCTGGAGTGTCAAGGTTAGCCATCACTGGTGTAGAGTTACATGCCTCTTTTGGGAAAGCTCCCCATTGGTGGTCCTGGATGATAGCATGACAGTCAATGGGCCAACTTCATATGGTTGACATGCATGAGGTTGACAGTCAATAGGTCGACAGGTACAAAAGGTCAACATGGTCAATAAATCAACATGTAAAAGGTTTATGGCTCTTAAGTTCAACAGGTCAATATAACAATGGTCGATACATATGGTTGCCATGTGGGCTACTATTGGGAATAGTAACCTGAAGAGTGGGCAGCAAAGTAAGCCCGTGAGGCTTCCACTAATTAGCCTAACATGTGGTTAAACATACATCATGACATGAAGAACCATTTGTTGACTTTGTTTGTGTCACCTAGTTTCATGTTGACCTTAACTTGTGGCAACCTTTTGTGGTGTGAACCTTTTTCATGTCTACTTATTGACCCTGTTGACCATTTGACACTGCTTGTTGACTATGTGGGGTGGACCCATTTCTGGGTGACCTAGTGATCCACCTATTCCCAACGTGAGCCAGCAGATATAAAAGGCCTCTTTCGTCAGGACCCTGGGCAACAGCCAAAAGCTGCAAGATGGCTGCTGCTTGCCTGGGTATGCAACACTGTAGTCAGAAACATGCAGGCTATGGCCAGACAGTATTAATTCCCTCAGGGCACATCACCCCAAGATACTCTTGTTTGCTGCACCTTTTATTGCCGCTTGAATTAAATGCTTATAATTTCCCATTGGAATATGTTTTAGAA
Organism: Crinia signifera; assembly: GCF_055691185.1. Taxonomy (NCBI): domain Eukaryota; kingdom Metazoa; phylum Chordata; class Amphibia; order Anura; family Myobatrachidae; genus Crinia; species Crinia signifera. The sequence goes on from NC_139217.1 coordinate 378,010,567, forward strand.
TGAATGAGTCTGTTAATGTTGTCTTGGTGGATTTGGGAAGCGAGGTCTTCACACATGGGGGCAGATGTATTATACCTGGTAAAGAGATAAACTGGAGATAAAGTGGAAGGAGATAACGCACCAGTAAATCAACTCCCAACTGTCATATTTCAAACACAGCTGATTGACTGGTGTGTTATCTCCTTTCACTTTATCTCCAGTTTATCTCTTCGCTAGGCTTAATACATCTGCCCCATGGTTATATGTGGGTCTCTCCCGTATTGGTAATGCCACCAATCAAATCATACTCATAACTGATGACAGTAATAACACACATATTATGTGGTTTATGAGGTATTTACAGATTGAATGAACTGGTAAACAATAAGATAATAAAAAAAATGTTTACTACAGAAGTTATAAAAACAGACGATTTAATAAAAAAATTGGGAAAGAAAAACAAAAGGATTACTGAATACAATTAATAATTACCCTGCAACGTCGGGTAGGCACTGCTAGATCATATGCATTATTTCCCTATTGTGTATAAGCTTGTGAGCAGGGACCTCTTAACTATTTGTCTATCTGTTACAACCCAGTCTTGTTTTATTAAGGTTTTGTTCCCCATTGTAATGCACAATGGAATACGCTGCAGCTATGTAAATATAAATAAAAGAATAAATAATGCAGAATTGATGGGACAAGTTGTTCTGTGGTAACTCTGTGAGAGGACAGTCTGCCAAAAAAACTGGTTAGCTGAATTGTGACTTCTAGGTTTAATACAAATTTTGTTGAGGGAAATCTTCACATCCTTTATATCCTGCCTATTCTCATGTAGAGAAAGGCTGAAGCTTCTCTGGCAGGGGAAGCTGTGTAATTAGTGGTCTAACATGGTTTTAATGCATTTTTTAACAACATTGGTACAGCCTAGAAATGCTACTGCAGCATTTTTTTTTTACTTATAGTGTTTTAGGTTTTATGAAAAAGTAATGTCAGCTACATCACTTTATCATAGCTGCATAGGCCATTAAGCATCACTTTAGCGCTGTTGCCAGACAGTAAAGGCATACAATGAAGCATGTTTATTTATATTACCAGCAGATAAACCAGAGCATTAAATCAGGTCTGTTTATAATATTATTGTCACATTAGCACATTTGATATGCTTTATAGGCATTTTTTTCAATATTTTTAAAAGCAGATCTCCATTAAAATGAAGTGATTGGAAATATGAGCTCTAACGCGTAAAGAACGGAACACGTGTTTGGAAATCTTTCATGTACTTTAAGGATTCCGTTAGATATGGTGTGAACCACAGTGTTGAAAATAGTTTGTTCTATTTTAATGCTCTATTCTGGCCAAAATTGCACTACGCTATGGATAATATTACTTCCATTGCTTCCAGCAGGCAGAGTTGTAACTAGACTTCTTGGTTCCCTGTGACAGAAGCAGAATTGGCTCTCCCTACCACCCCTATACTGTCATGTCCAGGATTCAAACTTATAACCTATTGCATTCCATGTAGACATCCTACTCATTGAGCTTTTTAATCCTGAATAATAACTGTTACATCTATATGAAGCTACTTGTACTTCATCACCATTGCAATTGAGTAGTTCAGTCACCACACATCTAATCTTGTTCAGCCACCACACATCTAATCTTGTTCAGCCACAGAGTTTATGGATTGGCTCAGCTGCAGTGCTTATTATTTTTTCACAAAGTACAAAATGAGCTTTAAATAGTTAGCTGGTAGAGTGTCTGCCTGTAATGCCACAGGCTTTGGGTTCAAATCCTGGGTATTTCAGTATTTTGAAATGTAAAAAAAGGCATAATTGCCTATTTATTGTGTCTCAACTCGGAGATGCCTGGAGAGGAGACTCTCGGCAGCATTTCCCATTACACTAAATGCCGCATTTTTCAGCTCTTCAGGGGTAGCAGGAGTATGCAAACACTACACTCTGTGTGATGGACACATCTGTACATGCATACCCACGTTATTTACCATGTTGTGCAAGTGATCAGTGGTGATATTTATTGAATCCATAATGCTATACATCCCTTCCAAAATCCGCTAATGAACACTATATTGTAACTGAAGAACAGATAGCTTTAGTGCTGGGGAAAACGTTGGAAGGGTTTATTTATTATTTTATTTATTAACAGGTTCTTATATAGCGCACACATATTCCGCAGCGCTTTACAGAGAATAGTTATGAGCAAAAACACATAATGAATTACAGTACAAGACAGTTTAGGACAAGTACATGGTTAATATGGATAGTTGCATCAGGGGACAGGACACTGAAGCAATCATCAGGGTGGCAAAGGTTTATATATTCTATGAAAGGCACATGAGGAGAGAGGGCCCTGCTCGTGAGAGCTTACATTGTAAAGGGGAGGGTTAGACAGACAGGGATGACACAGAAGGGAAAGAAGTGGGCATAAACAGAAGGTTAGGATGAGAGATGGTCAGGTTTTATGCAGGAGGGTGGGAAGAGGTCAGTTTAGTATTTGATATTTGAAGTCTAAAAAAGCGTTGGGTCATCCAAGTGTAGATAGCAGAGAGACAGTTGGAGATACAGTTTGAGTGAGGATAGAGGGAGAGAGATCAGGAAAGGAGCGGTAGATTTCAGTATTATTAGCATAGATGTGATAGAGGAAGTCGAGTGAGCAAATGAGCTCACCCAGAGGGGACATGTAGAAATAGAGAAGAAGAGGACCAAAAGTAAAATGTTGGGGGACACCTACGGTACTATCAATGGAAGTGCAGGAGAGGTGAAGTCATTAGAGGTACAGCTGTGCATTGTCTAAACTGAAAGTGCAAATACAAGCATTAACAGTTATAGTAAAAGTTGTTTGCAGATGTAAAAATGGTGATATTATGGATGAATAGCCAGATTAAGCAGCCTGGATATTAGTATGTTGTGAGAATGAATTGAACTCACTCAAAGCAGTCTTTGGTTTTCTCAGTTGTTGTTTGCTGTCCTTCTGTTTCACTTCAGTGTAATGCCGGTATAACGCTCAACAATTTATATAAATCAATCCTACACATTAGTTGTAATGCTCTGCAGTGCAGGTCAGATATTCTGTTCTGTTTACCTGTTGGAGAAGAGAGAGGAGGAATCAGATGAATCCAAATAAGCTGAAGATCTGTATAATAACCTCGCCGCCTCCCTCTATAATGACGTCCTATCTTCGGCATTGGACTCTGCCTGCCCTCCCTCCTCTATCCCCCTTCGATGCTCCAACCCCCAACCGTGGCACTCGCCTATCACCCGATTCCTTAAAAAGTGCTCTCGCACTGCTGAGCGCTTCTGGAAGAAATCACACTCCCTTGCGGATTATCTCCATTTCAAATTCATTCTTTCCTCCTTCAGCTCTACCCTTGCTCTGGCCAAGGAATCCTACTTTAAGTCCCTCATCCTTTCCCAATCATGCAATCCCCGCAGGCTCTTCGCCACCTTCAACTCCTTGCTCTCCCCCCCTCCTCCAGCTCTTCCGTCCTCCATCGTAGCCGCTGATTTTGCTACCTACTTTTCAACCAAAATCTCCTCTCTCAGGACTGCCATCACTGCTGCCATGACCTCACCCTCTCCCTCCTCCCCTCCTACATCTCCACTCCCCTCCTTCCAACCCTTGTCCTCATTTTACCCCACCACTGCTGCTGAAGTCCACTCTATCCTTCAATCTGCTTCTCCCTCCACCTGCCCGCTCGATCCTATCCCCTCCAATATAATCCGTCATCTCAGTCTGTCAGTCTGCTCTCACCTGGCTCACCTCTTTAATCTTTCCCTATCCTCTGGGATCTTTCCTTCCTCCTTCAAACACGCTCTTGTCTCCCCAATTCTCAAAAAAACAAATCTGGACCCCAACTCTCCATCCAACTACAGGCCCATCTCCCTCCTCCCTTTTGCCTCCAAGCTCCTAGAACGCCTGACCTATAATCGTCTCCTAAGCCACCTTACTGCTAACTTCATTCTAGACCCCCTCCAATCCGGGTTCCGCCCTTTACATTCCACTGAAACTGCCCTGACCAAAGTCACTAACGATCTACTATCGGCTAAATCCAAAGGCCTCTTCTCTATCCTCATCCAGCTTGATCTGTCGGCTGCCTTTGACACTGTTGACCACCCTCTCCTGCTCAACACCCTCCGCTCCTTTGGCATCACTGGCACGGTCTTCTCCTGGTTCACCTCATACCGCTCTGATCGCTCCTTCTCCGTCTCCACTCGGAGCTCCTCCTCTCCTACTTCACCGCAGCCAGTCGGTGTTCCCCAAGGGTCAGTCCTTGGCCCTCTCCTCTTCTCCCTTTACACCACCTCTCTGGGCACCCTCATCAGCTCCTATGGTTTTCATTACCACCTTTATGCTGATGATACCCTAATCTATCTCTCCTCCCCCGACCTATCCCCATCACTCCTGTCCAAGGTCTCCGAATGCCTCACGGCCATCTCAGCCTGGATGACCCAACGCTTCCTGAAACTAAACATGGCTAAAAGTGAACTTCTAATCTTCCATCCCCCGAACATCCCCTCTTCTCCCACTATCTCCATCAGCATTGGTGAAACCGAGATCACCTCCACCGACCAAACGCGCTGCCTCGGTGTCATCATTGACTTCTCCCTCTCTTTCACCCCCCACATTCGTGCTCTCTCACAGTCTTGCCGCTTTCACCTACGCAACATCTCACGCATCAGACCATTCCTCTCCACTGACGCGACCAAAATTCTCATTCATTCTCTTGTCATCTCCCGCCTTGACTACTGCAACATCCTTCTCTCTGGGCTACCTCTCACCCGCCTCGCGCCTCTCCAATCCATTCTTAACGCTGCTGCTAGGCTCATCTTCCTCTCCCGCCGCTCTACCTCCGCCTCCCCCCTCTGTCTATCTCTTCACTGGCTCCCCATTCCCTTCCGAGTTCTCTTTAAACTCCTCACCACCACCTACAAGGCTCTCTCCTCCTCCACCGCTCCTTACCTCTCTTCACTGATCTCTATCCACACTCCCTCCCGTCCTCTTCGCTCCATCGCTGACCGCCGACTGACCTCTCACCTAATCACCTCCTCCCACTCCCGTGTCCAAGACTTCTCTCGCGCTGCCCCCCTGCACTGGAACAACCTCCCACCACCCATCAGGCTTTCTGATTCCCTTACCTCCTTCAAGCGCTACCTCAAAACCCACTTTTTTCGACTAGCCTATCCCTCCTCCTAACCTCTTTTGATCCTCCTATCCTGCCTCCGTTCCCCTCCGTTCCTACTTATCCTATTGTTTTTCGTTCATCCACCCACCTATTTTTAGTATGTTAACTCTTATGAGTAGGGTCCTCCTTCCTCACGTACTAACCCTACCTCTTTACCTCACCTGTACTCCTGTCCTGTTCTTCCCTTTCTCTACTTCATCTTCAGTCTCCTCGACAATTTTGACACCTACTTCTGAACTGATGCTGATTTTAGTTCTACCAGCTATACCCCTATTCATACTGTATTTTTCAACACACCCTGTACGTTACCTTGTAATTTGTTTTTTGTTTGCTATGTACGGCGCTGCGGACACTTTGCGGTGCCTTATAAATAAACGTACTACTACTACTACTAATAACGCCAGTATAACGCTACAGTTATATTTAAATTATTCTGCACTTTAAAAATGATGCCCTTCAAAACTATTATGCACACGGCTACACCATGCACACAGCCTATACCAGTAGAAAGGGGGTTGTAAGGAAAACACTTTGGTGTTCACTGTACAGTTTCTTGAGCAAAGTAAAGACTACATTTCTATTGTTGACTGGCATATTATGACTTGCTTGTGTTACTAATGTGTGGTATAGTTTGCTAATGTTACACAAGCACATGGCAGATAAATTAGTTTGACACCAAAAAGTCAACATGTACAAGTCTGACAATAACTAAAGACCATCACATGAATAGATTGACACGAGTTTTCGCTTGTTTTGTTGTCAGTGTTGACACCTGAGCGCAGTGGTGTAAATACATAGATGTGGGCCCCATAGCAAAAGTTTGTAAATGTCTTTTATATGGGAAATATTGGGGAGTGACAGTAAAAATGTACACTTTAAAAAGAGTGCATAGCTTCCTCAAAAGGAACGTGGCATTGCAGGAAAAGACTAACATTTATTTAGTTGTGTACACCACGTGCCCCAGACATTGGTCACCAGAGAAAAAAGATTTCAAATTCATGTCCCTTGTATTATTTTAATTGTTCCTCCTTTATAGTCATGCCTTTTACACAACATGCAACACATCTTATTGCCCATTATAAGATTAAGTGCACCTTATACCTTATTATGCCCCACAGAATATTGCCCCTTGCACCATATTATGTCCCACACAGTAATGCCAAGCACTAAATTCAGGATGACAATGAAATTATCTTGATATCTTGATATCTTAGCGCTGCAATATATTAAAAAGAATCATTAGAAGAATATTACTGTAACGTGGCCGCGTCCGTTTTCCTATACTTACAATGGGCAGATGGAGACACAGAAAAGGTACAGGCCATAAAAAAACGGTACTGTATCTGCCAAAAAGGTACAGTTGGCGGGTTTGTGGTAAAACCCCTGTCATAGGCAAATGCAGATGGGTTTCCAATTGGCCAGAAACCCCCTCCCCAGGCTGTAGATAAAATCATAACCATCGCATCGCATATGATTTGTGTGTGATTCGATTTAGTTCAAAACACAGGGGAATATTGTACCGTGTATGGGCACCTTAAGAATTTTTTAACTATGAGATCTCAAATATCCCGGAATAGCAATTTGAGCAAGCTGTGCACATATCAGGCGGTGGTGGTAGGGCCTATAAATCAGCATAGCATTATCCTGAAATTGTCACACTTTGCCTCCATAGCTGATTATGGCCGCTTTGTTATTAAGAGAAACAATAGAGATACTGTACAGTAGCTGCTGGCGGTCGCTCTGAATTCTTCACGTGTAGTCTTTTATTGGAGAAGCAGTTACTGTCCCTTTTTCTGTGATGTGGTTGGAGGGACTCTGCCAAACCTCATGAACCGCCCCCGACCCCAGTGATGTCAACTTTTTAAGCTTGGGTATAACTTTTAATGTTCAAACTAAAATGACCCCTTAACATTGATATAATTTGTTTTTATATCTTACCACATTTTTTTTTAAATAAAGTTTTTATTAAGGCTTTGTAACATAAATGGTACTGCATTGTAAATACATGCAAAGATAAAAAGGACAATAATACAGTTGTAGGATTGTACAAATAATTGAGGTGTGTATTACTTGCAATGAAATATAAATTTCACAGAATCTTCAAAAGTGTAATAAAGCATTTGAAACCCAATGGACTATGTCTGAGTTGAGTTATTATATCAGGATTTAAGAAATACTCTTACCACATTTTAAAACATTTTTTTTTAATGTCATTATTTTATATATTCTCATCTTGAAGACATTATAATTTTTGCATTGTAATTTTGCATTTACCCTTTATCCTGAATTTACATGCATGCTGTTCTAGTAGAACCTGTGCTGTGATTGTATTTTAATGTTCTATGTTGTTTAGAGCCTGGTACTTGCAGCAGCAGATAAATAATCTAAATGCAAAATCATTATTATTCTGTAGGCACTTAATCAAATCAGACACACCATCATCGGCCATGCACCATTGTCCTAGGTGATGAATGAGAAATGCTTTCTTAATAGTACACTTTCACTGGCAAGCATTTCCCATTTAAATAGCACAATCACTTTGCGTTAGCTGTTGTTAGAACTTATAAGGTATTGATCATACATGAAGAAGTTTGAGTATGTGTGAAGGCTTTTTGCACTTAAGCTTATCCTGGTGGGAATTCTTCATCACTTTTGGTTCCTCAATGGTCTTCTAATCAAATTGCCAAGTGCAACATTGAAAGGTTTTTGCAGTTTTGCAAGTCTGCTATCAATAGCCTATGGATGCTCTGGAAACACTGATAGGCAAGTGCGTTTCCAAGAGATCCAGCAGATACCCTGTACTTAATAATATAATCCCAAGGCTCCTTGCCTATTCTAAATGCACCATCGATTCGACATTGGTTTTATAAATTGATCCATAGATATATTTAATTGAAAGAGCTGCCAAGATCAAGGGTGTTCAGGCCTCATATTAATTTCAATAGAAAAAAAGATCTAAGGAGAATCAATAATGTAGCTGAAAATATAGCTAAAATGGTAAGCCAAACTGGTATGGAAATATCAATGAGCAGTGAATGTTTACAGAGACCACTGATGTTAACTTCAATTATAGCAACATAAAATGACAATAAAGAGTATATACAGTACACTGACAATGAACATCTGTGCATTAAACAAACGTACTGCCTTGCATTTAATATTATGAATAACGTAATGCCAGCAATAGGCGTGGAGTGGGTTAAACATCCTAGTCTGTGTGTCAACCTTGGGAAGCATGTGACTCAGGGATCCAATAAGGTTGATGGGAATGGCAGGGTTAGCTAGGATGTTAGGGACAGGAAGGGGAGGAGTATTTCTCTTCTTCCTGCAGATTTTCCCGCCCTCCCTTCCCTTGTTGTTTTTAGGGGGTGTGGGTGTGCATTGCGTTGGCAGATAGGCCGGAAAGAGCGTCAGGTTTAATCGATTTAGCATTCATTATGTGTTGTTGTTACGTATATGGCTTGTTTTCGGTGCGCTCGCCTCTCATTGACTTAGGCCTTCGCTGGATCACCCGTTCGGGGACAGCGACCCCACCCGGCCTGGTGGGTAGTCAATGTAGTAGGGCAAGTGGATACCACTTGTTGAGTTAGGCTGGTTATGCTTGTAGTTTAGGGGTGGAGTTCTAGTTAATTAGCCGTTCTTTCTTGGCCACCATTATTTAATTAATTATTATTAAGAAATCAATTTAGCTTAAAAGTTCAATAATAAATCAACTAACAGTACACAGCTCAGGGGCATTGACTTTGGCACCTAGATATTATATACTTCACCCAATTATGCCAATGGAAGCATCACACCCAAGTACACATAAGTCTAGGCTGTTTTAATTATTATTATTTTGCCATATGTGTTTGCAGCGTTTACACACATTCCAACAATACAGGGTAAACCGAACCTAATATTACAGTAACTGAAAACAGTTAATGTAACAAGCAGCAACACAATTTTCAGTGCACAATACAACTGAGATGTAAGGAAGCAAAGGAGTAATTGGCATAGTACTAGGGTTGGGCACCTGATGGATGAGATGAATGATTACAAATAATACTGATTGGTGTGTTTGTGAGTTACTGGGTAGGATGCACTAGCCCCAAAAGTAACATTTTCGGTACTTGTGTAGTTTCACAGCGGCAAGCTATGCTACGCTGTCAGCGTAGCCCAATGGAAGCCTAGCGTAGTGTCCCAGCGGCAGCTCTGCGTAGTGTCCCCGACAGGCAGTGTAGTCACTGTACTGTCCCCACGAGCTGCAGCTCTGTCCCCTTGTCCCTGGCAAGCCTAGTGAGCGCCTCTCACACAGTGCCAGTAACCGCCAGATCTCCTTTGCTTGCGGACGCTGGCAGAGAGGCGATCATACGGGCGCCGGTTGAGAGGCGCTCTATCTGCCTGAGACGCACGAGCGTCTCATACACTTGTGTGTCTCAGTAATTCGTGTAGCGCATGCGCCTCGTGCACAAAGGGGAGTGTGTCTCATGCACAATAAAGGACGCATTTGCCAGTGCTCCATATTACATACTGGCATGTTGCAGAGAACTGCTCTTATTCGTAATTGTCCTTTGTACGCATGAAAATTTGCAGCTAAAACTGCAATGTTTTTGAACGCCACTATGCATGTGATAAGTAACAGGATGTATCGCATTCAAAATTCGATGTATGATGCATATCATCCTCTATTTGGAATTATCTCATTCAGTACAATGCAGTCAAGCTGAATAGGATTCCTTAATTTGTTATGCGCAACATTTAGGGTGATCCAACTTGTATAAGATTACTAGTACTCATATAACATTTTTTATGCTATAACATTTTATATCTTGCAATGTGTATGCATTTTTTATTGGAGGGAGGGTATTTCTTTTTTGAAAATGACAATTAATTATAGATTTGGGCACATCATTTGTTAGCTTGTATTGAGTATTATGATTGAAATCCATTTGGCAAAAAGGATGAGTTCTTTTTTCTCAATGGGATCACCTTGGCAGCTCACAGTGAAGCTGGTTTCTAGCTTTTTTTTATAATGGCACCTCTAGGACAAACATTTCTTATTGAGAACTTCTGCAAAAATTATTTCATTAAATAGTGCTTACTGTTATCCTTGGGTACAGTTCTACGGTGGTTGACAAGATGGTACATCTGCTTGTCCATATATTTTATGATTGCCAGTCACCAGACCTGGCTTTTCCTATCACATGGACCATAAATCATTTTATTTGGTCCCTTTCCACCAACCCATAGCCCCGTTTGGGAATCACTGATATAAGCAATTATACGTATAACATCTAATGAGGCCCTTCTGCCAGTTCTCATCCGGTAAATGAAGATATTGTCAGACATAGATGATCCGCAATCTGTCTGACAATACTCCTAGGACTGCGACATCATTGGCCAGCTAAGTTACCCATGAAGTCTTGCAATCCATCCACCCAGATGCAACAAAGACCAGGAAATCTCAAACTACCAATCGAGATCCTGGCTCTGGCTCTCACCTACAATGGCTGTGATACCTCACCATTTTCAGTAGCAGCTAATTCCCAGGCTATAGATGAAGCTTTGGACCACGTGCCCGGTTCTACATACCTTGAGACCTGTGATGGCATTGACAGCAGCAAGGGAGGGGGAACACTAATTTGACTAGCCACGCTACCATGTATTCCTTCTAGTAAAGGATGATGAGTAAAGCTATAAAAAAGTCCCAAAGCGAAGCAAGCCAATGAGGGTAAACTTTGGGTGTCCTGTTGGAAACTTTCATGATATACCCAGTTCTCTCTCTTTGGGGTTTATTTATTAAGATGGGAGTTCAATTAATGATATGATGTTGCTGTAGGTAACCAATCAGATTCTATTATCTTCTAGAAGTTGCTAAATAAATTTTGATTCTGATCTTCAATATAACTCTCAGCTTAGTAAACAAACCCCTTTATATCTGTAGCTTATATAAAAACTGCCATTTAAGGCAATATACTGTAATCACATCAGCACATTTTGATATTACTGAATATGTGCTGGCAATTGGGGGTGATGTTCTAATCATAGTAATGGAAAACCTTAGATTAATAAATTATCCGAGTTTCTAAAATACTGTACGTAATTTTATATTTTTCCCATATTTATATTTATTAACAATTAAAGGACTGATGTAGGAAACTGACTGTTTCCCTATTAGAGTATATCAAAGTCTTCCTTAGCTGTATTTTATCTGAGTAAGAAACCACTAAAAGCTTTTAAAACATGTACCTCATTTCCTCAGCCATCTGACTACAAAGCATTAATAAGCTGAATCTTGAGGGAAATGAGGTCCCCTGTGGCAGGTTGGTTATAGAGTGTCAAGGGTACTAACAGAAGGGGATGTCTATCAATCAACAAAATGAAGGCATTTTTATTAGGTGGAAATTCTTTTGTGAGTCAGAAACATGTGAGTCATATGCATTCTTTGCTGCAAGCATCTCTAAATTAGATTTAATTTTGCTTTGCTGATAGTAGTGACTATAATGACACTGTTACTGTATACTGTATATCTGTGTTTCAATGGCGAACATGACCAGATACATAGGGGTAAATTTACTAAGATCGAATTGGTACAATTGGATCTGAAATATGACCGAGTCCCGGTGACTGGTCATGGTTCCCAAAATCTGGGGGAACAAGTTGGGGTCTCCGGTATATTGAAAACCACCACTGGGCCCAAACAGTCAGCAGGCTAATGCCACAGCGGGGGGAAACTTTTTATTTACCCAGGATTAGAACCTGTAACCTGTCTCACTGTAGGCACACACCTTACTGATAAAGCTATTTGCTCCTGCACAGTAAGTATGCAGATTCTGACTATGTACAATTGTTAGTTCAAACCCATTACTATGAAGCAGAGTAACTGTATATAGTTATAAATCTCATGCTTCCTATGTATTAGCAAATATCTCAATCATTAAGGTGTCTGCTGCTAGTGGAACAGGTCATGGGTTCTAATACAGAGTGTGATACTTGCGAAAATTATGTTATGTGAGGGGGGTGGGAATCAGCCACAGAAGTGATATCAACTTGTCCTCTGTGCTGGACTGAGCTGACAGTGGGCTAAATCCTAGCACTGTATTTTAATATATATATTTACTTTTAATTGTGCAATGGTTCTGCAGGCATTGTCATCAGGGTAAAATACATACAAACAAGACATACCTTATATACAAATCTGGTTGTATGCCTGTCCATGCCTGTCCACGGCTGCCAGCAGTTTCCAGGAATCGTTGCCAACTAGTGAAGTCAGCAAGGCCTGTGCACGTGATGTGTGCAAATTACGCCCATTACCGTGACTACATCAAAAACAAACCCAGCATGCATAAAAAACAGTATGAATAAAAAAGCAAAAACAGAAACACATCTAAAAACACAGTGTGGATGCGATTATACAAGCCTATGACGAGAGCAAAACAAAGACTTATTAAACCAAGGACAGCTATTAATCCCATCAGATACATAATAACATAATAGACACCAGTTAAGCATTTATAAGTGCGTTGAGACCTGAACGCTCATTAAGACCATCTGCCATCACTGTCCCCAACCTCAGTATCCAACCGTGGTGCCAAATTAGTTCAATGTGAGGCACTCACATTGAACTAATTTGGCACCACGGTTACCACCACAGAGGGATGGCGGCACGTGATCAATCATCCTATATTTAAGTGTGGCTATACTGTAGCTGACTATGCAAAAGAAACCAGTTGGCCGCTAGACCCTTTGGTGTATGCCACTTTGATGGACTGGTGGACAGCCATCCTCTCTTTAAATGCCCAAACTATTTTGCCTATATAGCTGAGGCCACAGGGGCACATGATCTGATACACTGTAAACTTGGTGATACAGGTAAGGGTATGACTGATAGTATAAGCTCTACCGGTCTGTGGATGAAAAAAACGTGTTCACTTAAATCAAATAACGTCAGGTTACACATGTACGCTGAACACATCCCAAAGCTTTTGGGATTTTGGTTAGGTTTTATAACGAGCAGTTGGACTTGACCAAGGTGTCACATAGATTGCGCCTTCATCTGTAACATGTTAGTAACTTGGTTGAGTGAAGGGGTAATTCCGGATCTGATGGTGCTATCGGCCACAGTTCCTTAGATATGGTATTGATGAGGGGGCTGGCTTGATGGTGTTTACCCAGGGTGTCAACATACAGGGGCTTACCTCAGACAGGAGTCACGGTGCCTTCCCCGCTGGCCGCGTGGTGTGATTGGGATGCCAGAGAGCAGGGGCACTCGGTGGTTGCGGTCACCATTGCAGTGCCATGCCAGGTAGGAGCCGGCCTGGTGGAGGTGTGCCTGGTTCTCCTATGTGTCTCCAGTGTGGGGGTGGCCATGTTGGAGACCAAGGTTACTCCAATCCCTTTGCATGGGGGTTTGTCCAGCCAGTCCGGCACTTCCAGTCCTGGTAAAAGGGGAGTGGTCCATAGCTCCCTGCCAATGCTTCAAGTTACCTTTTGGTACAGTATATGGTTCTCTGGCTCTGCACTCCATAGTTACCTTGTCCAATCTGTTGCTGTTCCTGAGTGGTTGCCTTACCTAATGACCCACTGGTGTGCTGCAGAGGAACTGCCTTCCCTTGTCTGGGATACAGCATCTGGGTTTCAGTATCCACTTCCAGACAGCGGGGTCAACTTCCAGCTCCCAGTGTTGACTTCTAGTGTCCGGTGTTGACTGCCAGTTTCCAGTGTTGACTTCCAGTGTCGACTGCCAAGTTTCCAGTGTCGACTACCAGTTTGCAGTGTCGACTCCCAGCTCTCAGCATCAACTCCAAGTCTGCGGTATTGACTCTTCTTCTTCAATATCATCTTCAGAGTATAGTCTTCTACAATATCCTCTTCAAAGTACAGTCTTCTTCAATATTAATGGAAAGTAAGTGTCAGAGTCCAGAGGTGTCTGGCACTTTAAGAAGCGCAATCCTGCTCAGTAATTTGAATGTCCGTGCAGTTTTTAGTACAAAGTATAAATCATTTATTTAAAATAACACATATAATGGAAACAGCTTCCATATAATGACAATTAATTAACAATTGTGCACAATATAACATACAGACAAGACAAACAACATATAACATATAATAAAAGCTGAAAAATAGCTGGGATTGCCGTTTTTTCAGTCAATCAATTAGAGCATATATGAGGCTTTTAGATTGATTCTATTATAGGCAGTGAGTGATTTCTCATAATTACCAGTCCTGCATACACTTGAGTCCTATGGTAGTTGCGCTTTTTAGTGGTGGGATAACCACAGGTCAGTCTCTCCAAGTTAATTTACCAGAATTGCACTCCGGAAATAGGCTGTTTGGGGACCTTCTCCTGCTGGACCAGCCAGCTAGATGGTTATTTGTAATCCACAGATAACGCGCTGACAGGATACAATGCAGGACCAGCAACATGTGGGGCTCAAAAACGCGTTTCTCCGCCTGTTACTGCAATTGGCTGCTTCCTCAGTCTCAATATTTTCAATTCAATTCTTCAATGTTATCTTCAAAGTACAGTCTTCTTCAATATCATCTTCAAAGTACAGTCTTCTTCAATATCCTCTTCAAAGTACAGTTTTCAATATCCTCACAGTACAGTCTTCTTCAATATTATCTTCAAAGTACAGTCTTCTTCAATATTATCTTCAAAGTACAGCCTTCTTCAATATCCTCTTCAAAGTACAGTCTTCTTCAATATCCTCTTCAAAGTACAGTCTTCTTCAATATCCTCTTCAAAGTACAGTTTTCAATATCCTCACAGTACAGTCTTCTTCAATATTATCTTCAAAGTACAGTCTTCTTCAATATTATCTTCAAAGTACAGCCTTCTTCAATATCCTCTTCAAAGTACAGTCTTCTTCAATATCCTCTTCAAAGTACAGTCTTCAATATCCTCACAGTACAGTCTTCTTCAATATTATCTTCAGAGTACAGTCTTCTTCAATATTATCTTCAAAATACGTTCTTCTTCAGTCATTACTTCCAGTTTTTACAATAGTTTCTCGGTCCACAGTCTCCTAGTTACCACTACAAACTATTTCTCAGTTAACTACTGTACATTGATATTGCTCAAGTTCTATTTTATTATCATTGTTGCTTCATTACCAACTTAGAACTGTACCTCCAGTTATTCGTTAAAACCTTCTGAAACTGACACAACTCTATGCTGTTTAATCCAGTACTATTGTACATGAGTAAGCACTACTTGCGACCACCAAGCTTTTGCCATCCAACCAATCTCACTTCCTCAGCTACCTCCTCCCCCTGTCAGTCCCACCAAAATCCTGTAGTTTGACACGGCAGAAATTACAGTACTTGTGTATTATAGCGGCGCCCATCGCATCGCATACCATAAGGCATGCGATGGTTTGCAATGCGACGCGATATCGCGCGATATTGTACAATGTCATACAATTTTAAAATTGTATGACATTGTGTATGGCATACAATGCCATACAATGCGATGCGATGCGATTAAAAATTGTATAAGCACCCTAATGGGTGCTTACAATGTGAAATGCACCCCCACGCCACCCCCCCACTATAAACGTGAAGCGAGCCACCGAGCCCGAAGCGTGGCGAGCGTATGCGGATACCTTCACAGGTATCCGCGTCCCCTCACGGGGCTCGCTACTCTCGCCACGCTTCGGGCTCGGTGGCTCGCTGCGCTCACCACACTTTCTATTCTCAACTCCACGCCGACGTGGATAGTGGGGGTATGAAAAGGTCGGAGGACGCGTACTGCCGCCCCTCACGAGCTCGCTGCGCTCGCCACGCTTCGGGTTCACATTTATAGTGGGGGGGGGGGGGGGGGGTGGCATGGGGATGCATGGGGATGCATTTCACATTGTAAGCACCCATTTTTTTGTCAGTAACACAGCCATATCCATGCTTAGTACTTTGAATTTGGTAACCATAGTGTCCATCTGGGCTTTGGCTAATTTGGGGTCTGTATTAATGCGTTTAACATGCATCATTTGTGAGTGTGGTAAGCTCCTATAGCGGATCTGGGGTGACAACTGGTATAGTGAAGGATGTTGTTCCTGTCTGTTGGTTTACTATCCAGGGTGGTGGATAATGTACCAGCACAGGTTTTGATGGTCACATCCAGGAAATTAATATCAATGGTACTAACTGCAGAAGTAAATTTCACTGTTTTTATTGAGTTCCATGTGGGCTAATAAATCACTCACCGGACCTCCCCAAATTAGCAGTAAATTGTTGATATATCGTGTATTAAACAATATTTGACCAGCTATGCATGCATCAGAAAAGAAAATCTGTTCCTCCACCACAAACATAAATCCAGTGGGGGACGATGGGGCTACTGATGTGCCTATTGTCCACCCTGTCATTTGTAAGAAGAACTGTTAACCATACAGGAAAAAATTCCTTTTGCAAAACCACTTGAAGCAATTCAATAAGTAAATCTACATTGGGTCCATCATAGTTCAGATTACCACTGAGGAAATGTCTCATGGCCGCCATCCCCAATTCATGGGGTATTACAGTATACTGTATATACTGCACACATCTAGTGTGCATAGCCAAATTTTACCCTAAAATTTTGTTAACACCGATAATTATGATATATATGGTTGGATGATGCTGTAAATGAAAATGGATGTTCGTTGTAATTAGGAACCTCTGCCCGTTATTGTGGGCCTTTCGGGGGGTCCACCATTGATTTGTGGACCTTGGGGATGGTATAAAAGAGGGGGACTAATGGAGATGCAGGTAACAATGCCTCCTTTACCGAGTTGTGTAACAAACCAGCATCTACGGCATTTTGAAGGAGATTAATAAATTCTAATTTGAATTCCATTGATGGGTCTCCAGGGAGGATCCGATACGTAGAGGTGTCATTCAAGTGGATCATCACTTGGGCATCATATTTGTCCAAATCTTGGAGTACTAGCGCTCTCCCTTTGGCCCTTATTCTGAACTGAGCGGTACGGCCCGCGTGCGGCCGTACCGCCGATGTTTTCACTCTGCACATGCGCAGAGGTCAATCTGCGCATGTGCAGGCGAAATCGCCGCACATAAAGTTTCTACGCCGCAAAGGGGACGTATAGGGGCGTGAGGGGCTTCATACCCTCATTTCCCTATGCATACGCCCCGCGTTTCATGGGCGTTCCCATGCAAACGCGGGGCGTATGCATGGTAATGAGGCTATGACGCCAGTGATGGGGGCGGAAAGCTGACATCGCCGGATGTCAGTTCTCCGCCCCCATACAAGCTTTCACACGGACGATTGTCCGTGTGGTCTCAGCTTGCGGGAGCTGGTGGGGCGTGCGGCCCTGCCTTCGATGGTCGCAGAGCATCGAATGCAGGGGGCAGCTCCCACCATGGTGGAGGCGTACGCCCCACCATTTTCATGCGGATCGCCAGCCGTCCGTGTACGGACGGCCGTGGCGATCCGTATTGTGGGCGGGGATTGGTTTGTGCGGCCGGAGCACCGTATGCAGCTCCGGCCGCACAGATCTGAATAAGGGCCTTTATCCGCTGCCCAAAATACTAAAGACCGATCTTTAGCCAATCCCTCCAATGGCTTCCACTCTTGACGGCTAAAATTATTGCGTGGACTTTTAAATTGCATAAGTCCAGTACCAACATCCTTGTTTAGCAACCGCATATAAGTCTTAATGGATGCATTAAAAGACTGTGGGTCAAACAAGGACCTGGGTCGGGTAGAGTATAGCCACATTTAAATATGGGATGATTGATTACATGCCGCCATCCCTCTGTGGTGGTAACAATGGTGCCAAATTAGTTCAGTGTGAGGCATGTTGGATGCTAAGGTTGGGGACAGTAATGCCAGGTGGCGTTAATAAGCATTCAGGTATCAACACACTTATAAATGCTTAACTGGTGGCTATTATGTTATTATATATCTGATGGGATTAATAGCAGTCCTTGGTTTTGCTCTTGTCATATGCTTGTATAGTCGCATCCACACTGTGTTTTTATACGTGTTTTTGCTTTTTTATTCATACAATTTTTTATGTATGTTGGGATTGTTCCTGGTGTAGTCATGGTGATGGGCATCATTTGCATGCATCACGTGCCCGGGCCTTGAGCAGGTGCATGATGACATCACTATAGGGTGCCAACTCCTGTAAGTGTCTGGCAGCCGTGGACAGGCGAGAAACCAGATTTGTATATAAGTTATGTCTTGTTTGTATGTATTTTCACCTGATGACAAAAGTTGCAGAGGCATTGAAACGTTTCACAAATAAAGATTAAGTTTTATTTGCAAACATACTTCATATTATTTTAGTAAAAATATTATTTATAAATTAGCCCCTTAATCACATCTGTAGCATCTCTGAAGCAGTTCTGTGGCACACATTCATCCTCATGGAAAGCTTGTATTTCTATACAAAGTAGGTAAATATGCCATTTACTATCAAGTGATAGTTTACGTTCAGTATACTAAAAAAAACACACATTGCAAGAACTACAGCTAAAACATTATTTGTTGGTTATTTGTGTATTTGTTTTATTTGTGTTGTTAATGCTTTTAGAATAATGTAATTTGATACTGCTTGTCTAAGCAAGCATTCTCAAGATGACCAATAAACGCCATGAATTCAATTCTGTTAAAAGCAAAAGTTAGTTTAAAAGATAAAGGAACCTATCACAAACTGCCCCTTCGTTGTGATAAGCGAAAGAAAGTATTCACTCTTAATTATGGTGATAATAAAAGGTACATACACAGAGAGAAAGACCGACAGACAAAAAAGAGAATAAAAGAAAAAAGTAAAAAAAGACAAAGAGGAGACATACATAACTGGAGAGGATGCACATAGAAAAACACTTATACAGTAATAGAAGCTGGGAGAGATCATGAAGTAATAATCCAATGGAGAAGCAACCGCAACAGAGGTCAGTGGAACAAGCAGAGGTCAGGGGATGAAGCTTGTGTACAGGGGTTGTTGCACCCACTATAAATGCCAAGCCTTTATGTGCCGGCCAGCTATTTCTGCAGTCACCCTTGTCACACCATTGTAATCCCCTGGGGACTATGTGGACAATCCCAGTTTTCAATCAATGACTTTGAAAAACAATAATCTTTGGTAGTCTGCCACAGGCCCCACACTGGCGCATTGAACATCTACTTTGTCCATGCCACATTTCAGGATATCCCTAATCAGTGGTGGCTCCAGAGCTGGGGCTGCAGTGCACTTCAAAATTGAAATAGGGGAGCCACACCCACTGCTAAGGGGCGATGGGCTGCAGGCTTAAATGCATTGATCAATTCATGAACCATGAACTGAACCCCTAGTATTTATTTGATTATTTGTATATTAAGGTGAGTTAGATTATTATGGTCGGTGTTGAGCCCCCTGTATCTGTATTCATTAGAGCATGTGGTCACAGGCCACTGCACCACAACCTGGGAATGGCGAGTGCAGTTTGTACCCCATTCGTAGGATTGGCGAGTACGGTGGGAACTCGGCGGGGCGGCATTTACCTGCTCGTTGGGCTCCAAACACTCCCAGCCCAGCTAGCAGTTCTGAATCAGGCCCATTGAGTACTGCTGACGATTTGTTCCCAATGACACAACTGAAGAATTCATCCCTCTATCGGCAGGTAAGAGTCATGCCCCCTATGGCTCACCAACCTGAACAGCATATCCATTCTTTAGCACCAATGTGTCAATGGCACTGATTGAATGACACCGAAAATAATCCCTCCTAATAAATAGCTGAAAGGAAATAAAAATGTGCTTTATACATGTGATGCTGCTAGGCATTCGTGTCGTTTTTGAGATTTTGGAAAGTATTATTAAGTAGAGAAAACTATGCCAAATGTGTTCCGTCTGTGTAATTCAAAGTGATGGGCATTACAGCGAGGCAGCAGAAGATATCCGTGAAACCTATAGCAGGGAAGAAAACAGTAAGCAGAAGATCCTAATTGACAATAAATTGAAAATGTAATTGCCAGTCCCGCCGAAGCACTTGGATCGCTGTCAGGCTGCAAGACAAGAATTGCCAAGAGGGTGAGCAAAAGTAATATTCCCCTTATATCTGACTGTGACTGGGGATGTCTGGAGACTAAGTGCAATGTCGGGCTGGATTACGGGAAGGAATATTGATTAAAACGAGAGCTAGGAGCTTTGGAAACCTAAAAAAAAAAAAAAAGATTGGTTCAATTAATTAACCCTTTGGAATCTGTGAAACAAAAAAGACCTTTCAGAATCCTCAGAATTTATGTGTTTCAACCTCCTATCTCCCTACTTTCTTGATTAATGAAGCCATCAATAATATACTGAATCCCATTCGGTTGTCACCTTGCCATACAATTAGCAGAATAAAAGTGTCTCTCTGCCTGGGACCATAATCAAATAATTGAGGTCATCGGTTCAAATAAGGCAAAAACAGATATTTGTGGATCAATACTCTAATTCAATTCTTTTCTTTGACATAATGAAAAATGATCTAGCCTAATCCAGAACGGATACAATACTATTGTGCTCACTGCAAAGTGCATAATCGTTTGTGTGCAACACAAGCCCTGCTAAGGATATAGGCAGTGTCATGTTGTAGTCAGTGGTGTAGAGAACCAGAAATGCATATTTTCTGATAGTTTGACCATGCCAACATTACATTACATTACAATGTAATCATTAGAAGCAAGTGAAAAGGCGATGACACAATGTTCTAGAATCCATGGTGAAGGTAGTGATAATAGACAAGGGATAGCACTTGTTCTGCCATCATGAATAATTTTAAAATCACTTGTTTTTTCCATTTAAGAATTAAATATTATTATTGTTATTAGTATTATTATTATTATCATTTATTTATATGGCGCCACAAGGGTTCCGCAGCGCCTTACAAAACATAGATGAGCAAGGAACAAAACAAGAAAAATTGGGCTCTTTAGTACAAATGCAAGTACATGGTAAATAAAAATGACAGTTTCAGCAGCGGACACTGATGCAATTATAACAGTGGCAGAGATATATTCTAAGAAAAGCACACAAGGAGAGAGGGCCCTGCTCGTTAGATCTTACATTCTAAAGGTATCATGTTTAGTAAGCAAATAAATTAGTACATGGATTTTTTTTTAGATGTGCATTGTTTATTAAAACAAAATAATGCTGCAAGTTTATAGATAATTAAAATAACCACCTATGTTGGCAATAACTTGTTTTACATTATAAAGAATTTTATTTAATCACTTTGTTCAATAGTCATACCTGAGCTACCCCCTTTTTTTTTAATAATCCCTAATCCAACTCAATATTTTGGCCAATTTCCTTCATCTTCATTTTATGAAGTTTTTTGTTTCATTTAGATTTTTTTTTCCATCTCTTGAAGTCTGTGCTGTGTTGCTGAAGAACCATTCAGTACACCACTAACATGTCTCTTTTGTAAGTTCTTGTGTTGTGCACAAATAACGCTTCATGTAATCAATAGTTTATTGGTTTGGGATATTGTTTTATGTTTGCAGCCACATTTTCTCTCCCATTTCATTGACAAAGATCTTGATTTGCTGTGAAGCCTAAGGTGCATTGGAACACTAGATTTACTGAATCCCACAGTCAGCAGCATCTTTGATTTGTGTTTTTAAAGAGATACAATTTTAGCTTTTTTCTTCTATGGCTGTAGCATCCATATTGAAGGAATAAAAACTAACAATTTGTAACCATACTAAAGAATAATGTTCAATTGACCAAATCTGACCTCTAAACTTGCCTAAGCTTGACTGCAGGTGTACAGAACCAGCTGAATACGCCTTTATAATTTCTCAAGGCCACATCTGCGAGCCTACGCAATCTCCAGTAAACAAAGCACCAATCTCTATATATTATAAACAAACAAAACTGAAAGCGCAAAATGTGACTTGGTCCAAATAGATTTGCATGCCATTGTATGTATGACAAATTTGTCATCTTTGCAAATGCAAAGCTTATGAATATTTTAGTAGACAAACAAATCCAACCCTTGAGTAAATCGTGTGCTTGCCCGTTGATGAAAACTGTATACATAATGCAGAATGGCTTCATTTAAACATGCTAAATAATATATAATCTGTGTATTTAACTGAAGTTCCTCCCCCAGATGTTTGTTACAGTACAGTACTTTGCTGTATAACAATACATTGTACATTATTATACAATGTAACTACCATTACACTATATTTGTCATGTCCATTAACATTTCTAAAACCATTATCCCTGGTTATCTGTAAATGTTACAGTTGCATAGTCATAGCAAAACCATTAATTCACTGATGATACAGAATAACCACAACTTTCCTGTAGGGAAGCCAACTGGTAAGATACATGCTACTCACTTGGGATATATTTGGACCTGCCTATTCTGAATGTACAGTAGTTATGGTTCTCTTTAGATCACACAGTGTCACTCCTTGGGCTAGATGTGTTAAGACTAGTGAGGAGATAAAGTGGAAGGAAGGTGATACACCAGCCAATCAGCTGTGTTTGAAATATGACAGTTGGAAGTTGATTGGCTGGTGCGTTACCTCCTTCCACTTTTTCTTCACTTTATCTCCAGTTTATCTCTTCGCCAGGCTTAATATATCTGCCCCGTAATGAGGTATATACAGTAAAATCCTTACAGTACAATGAACATGTTACTTACACCAGTGGTTCTAACGTGCACTGCTGATGAGAAAGGGTGAGTGGATACTTATTACCAGGACCTGATGGAGGGACCCAGATCCACCAATACCCACCCACCCCCCTTTTTGTCAGCAGCAGCTTCATTCTCCAGCCAGCGCATGCTACTCCAGGGTGTGGTATGGCAGCCGGGTTTCCCCTCACATGAACACATGAGACTAGTGAATAACAGTTGAAGTGGTGGTGGTGGCTGTAAACTAGTGTGGACATATCTAGCTCTGGTGACGCACTTAAGAACAGCTCAAGGCACACTAGTGTGCCACAGAACAGTGGTTGAAAATCGCTGCTCTATAAAGTATATCTCTACATACTGTAGCTCAGGGTAAAAAGTAAAATGGGGCAATGATCACCTCACATATTTCTAATGAAATGCCTTGTCTTTGAGTAATCACTATAAAAAAAAAAACAGCCAAAAGTTTGCATACCCTTGTATCAGGTGGACATGAATTTTGGTGATAGTATTTTGCAGTGATTATACATACATACTGCATACTGTAGTACTGTGTTCTCTGTGCACCATGCTAGGTAATGCCTACAGTACGGTACCATGTTTGATTACAGAAGCAGTATTTACCGCAGCTACTTGTTCTAATTTGTCTACAACCTCAGACCTACTCGCATTACACTGACAATGCACTACAATGTGTACACGTGTAACCGGAAAACAATGAAGGCTGATAAGATACAAAGTGAGGAGACTAGCAGGAAAACAAAAAACTGCAATGGTATACTAGATTTCCGTGCACTTATCAAACACTGCCATAGACCATATGTTATCTAATTGTACAGCTGCCTAGAATGCTCAAGGCAATTTGTGGCATTCAGTTGTAGTGGCATTCCCAAACCTAAACATACAGTACTGCAAGTGGGAAATATTTTTACTTTAATTCACAAAATCCAAAGTGACGCCAATTAATGTTTTTACCATGAGGCAAAGTGGAATGCTACTGCATACTAAATATACCAATTTTAAAACTTAAGGGGTGACATTTAATAGGATGAGAGATTCAGAAAGTGAGAGATTTGGTAAGAAATCTCCAGTTTTTTAAAGCGGCAATCACTTACACTTCAAAATCAAACTGGTTCTGCAGTGTAAATGATTGCCACTTTAAATAAAATGGAGATTTCTTACCAAATCTCTCACTTTCTGAATCTCTCATCCTATTATATTTCACCCAAGGTGTGTACATGGTCGACGGCCATGCTATTCGATCCCGATGCGGATCAAATTGCACAGCAAGCCATGAGACATGCATGCAATTTTGACAGATCTCTACTATATAGTCAATGCAGCCCTGTCTATCTGGCTTCAATTTGTGCTGTGCGGGGGCGCGCACCGGGATCACAAGGTTAAAAAACCTGTGCGATCTGCTTGCGATCCCGATGCGATTTTGTCTATATAGTAAAAATTGTATGCTGAATTGTACCGTGTGTACACACCAATACTTGAAACATCATTTGATAATGCACATAAATTAAATATTTGTTGATGATCGCTATGAGACCTGCCCTTACAACTTACAAACAGAGTAGAGTAAATCATAT
This sequence comes from Crinia signifera, assembly GCF_055691185.1. Lineage (NCBI taxonomy): Eukaryota > Metazoa > Chordata > Amphibia > Anura > Myobatrachidae > Crinia > Crinia signifera. The sequence continues at coordinate 378,034,944 of NC_139217.1, forward strand.
TTGCTCTTGAGACATTTTAAGGGCTACTTCTGAGAAGTTGGATATTATTCTCTATTCTTTGTGACCCTATGCATAATGTAATACATGAACATTCCCGGCCGAGGTTTGCGCATGTCAATACCCCGGGAGCGAATGCTCAATGGTGGTCAGGAAGGGGGCGGGCATGGGATGGACACAGGGGACCACTCCTTGTTTTATGAGCTTGCCCACAAAAACGGTGGGTGCGCTCATGGAAACACGGGTGTGCCCATTCATCCTCGAGGAAGGGTGACTGACAACACATGATGTTAGCGCCTACACCCAATTCGGTGGAGAGCGGCCATCTGTAAAGAAAGTATAGACTTACTTTTCAAAATGATAGTTACCCATTGAATGATTTTTCCTCCATGTGACCACTCGCATGCTAGTGCAGGGATTCGCTGGGTGCGGGGGGCAGGGCTTAACTGCTCGCTAGGCACAGAACTGAATGTTGGGATAAGAGATGGCTGGGTTTAAAGTTGAAGTGGGTCTTGAGAGTTTAATAGGGAGGTGGAGATTCTGATAGGTAGGAGCCAGTGTAGGGCTTTCAAGAGAGAGGAGGTGGACGTAGTACATTTGGAGAGTGAGATGAGCTGGACATGCTAGTGCAGGGATTCGCTGGGTGCGGGGGGCAGGGCTTAACTGCTCGCTAGGCACAGAACTGAATGTTGGGATGAGAGATGGCTGGGTTTAAAGTAGAAGTGGGTCTTGAGAGCTTGAGAGTTTAATAGGGAGGTGGAGATTCTGATAGGTAGGAGCCAGTGTAGGGCTTTCAAGAGAGAGGAGGTGGACGTAGTACATTTGGAGAGTGAGATGAGCTGGACAGCAGCATTGAGGATGGATTGGAGTGGAGAGAGGCATTTGTCAGGAAGGCCAGAATGGAGTAGTCCAATTATTCCCATACATTGCAATAAAAGTTTCTCATTTCTGTTCTGTCTACTATAATTTGTGTCATGTAGAAATACATTGTGCATATGTTTACTGTCAGCACTCTGTACATATTACAATGTCATCAATAAATGTAACACGTCTCTCTCAGTCAAAACATTGTGTTTCTAAAACATGTTCTCATAATTATTTCTTAGTGGGTGCAATCAGTGAAGACATCAGTAGGGGAGGCTAGGACTGGTTTAGATGGATATGCATAAACATGTTATGCCTTTAATGACAATCTACCAACGTAATAATAATTGAAAGCATTAGCCAAAATAATTAACAAAAATACATATGAAGATGTCTTTCTAAACACGACACTTGCTTTTCAACTCAACAATGGCATTACACATTCCAGTTACCTTCCTGGCATCTTGAAATAAGGTGGTAGTGTCATGTTCCAGTACTTCAGCTGGCATCGCCTCATACATCATTGTGAGGTGCAGTTCTCACCATATATATAAATTTCTATTTGTAAGAGAGAATAAAAAGGTAGACATTAAAAACTTAAATTATATTCTTACCCGTTACCTTTTTTTATTGCAACCCTATTGGTGCGAACAAAACAATGCATACTTTGTTTATGTATGGATTGAATATAAATAATTAAAACCATTATTCCTGTTGAAGCTGAAAAATTATGAGAAATGCTGTCCTTACCACTTCCCCTTCAATAATAGCCTCACAGGCACACCCCCTCCCCCTTCAGTGATCCCCTCACAGACACCACCTCCCCCTTCAGTCATCTCCTTAAGTCACCCGGCCACACTGAGCTACCAGGGACCCTCCAGGGTGGCAGGATCGCATGTTGTCCTTTCACATGTGGTGTATCACATGAGAACCTGTCCCCTGCCGCCTGGAGGGGTGCCGAGTTGAAGATCGGATGGGCAGCAGATTTGACCTTCGGTTTGGGTCCGATGCACACGGGACCGCGCATTGGATCCAACGGGGACATCAAACACCTCCGATTTGAACAAAATTTCTCAGCCCGATCCATCGGGATCAGGACAAATTGGCCAAAATCGTACAAGTGTATGGACACCTTGCCCTACCCCTTTCAGTAATAACCTTGCAGGCACCCTTTCCCAAGTTCTCTCACATTCTGATTCTCTCACCCTATTACATTTCACCCACAGTGTATTACTAGACTACAATCTTTTTGACCATTATTATATTTTTCACAATTTTGTTTATATTTTAGTAGTTTACTTGTTATGTCACCAATGGTACAAGAAAAACAAGTCTTTATAAATAAAATATCCATCTTATAGAAAAACGGACTTTGTTATAGTGTGCGGATTCACATGATTCACATTTCTTTTGAAGACTTTAATTGGATGGTTCATAGTCATTAGATTAAAACAAAGCATTTAGCGCTTAACTCCAGAACAGACACAGCTAGCCTACAATTTTCATGACAGGGGCTGATGAGAAAATTAAATATGAAGTTGGTATTTAGGTGAAAGGGACACTTAAGTAAACCCAGTGATTTTAAGAATTCAGAGAGTCAACCTTTCAGGGATGCAGGGAACCCCATATAATTAGTATTTTCTTTTAGCAGAGTACTCTGTTGTTAAATAGACTGTTTTACAACTTAAATCTCCATAATTTCTAGAACCTGAAATTCTAATGGGGCATACACACAGGGTAATTTAAGCCCCATTTCTATGCGACCTGATTAGATTGCTTAGAAATGAAGCACAAATTGCTGTGTATGCCCCATAGCGATAGTTTTGCGCGTCCCTGCGCATCCCTATCCCTGGGCTAGATGTTTCAAGCATGCTTGAAATATTTAGTCATCACTCATGTTATCGCTATTGAGAACACAGGCAGTGACAGATCGCTCAGCACACATCGCTGTGCGCTCTGTGCTGAGCAATTCAGTGTCGCTCAGCACAAATCTCAATGCCAATAATTTGTTTTGGCCCTTCTTATAGTTGTTACTGCATGTTTACAAAATTGTGTTTTGTACCTTTTTTAGACTTTTTTATATTGCTGTTCATCCTTATGAATACAATCTATATTAATTTAATAACCTGCAACGGCATGAAATGTAACCTAATGATAACTCCTTATGCTCTGTAGCTGCAATGAGCAATTGGTCTGTCAGCTAACAGTACAGCATGTGATACGCTAAAATAGAAAATAAATAGAAAATTTAAACCTCTCAACCCTATTTTTTTTTCTAAAAGAATAGCAATTCCCAATTCTATAAGCAAGGAGAATGTGTTTGACCGGGCTCAAATAGTTCAAAATGCCAACTAAAGCACTGTACAAAATAAGTTTGTTCTGTCATTGTAAAAAATAAAATAAAAATAAATGGTGAAATTTAATAGGATGAGAGATTTGGTGAGAAATCTTCAGTTTTTCTTAAAGCAGCAATCAGTTACACTGCAAAACCTGTTTGATTTTGAAGTGTAAATGACTGTCGCTTTAAAAAAGGGGAGATTTCTTACCAAATCTCTCACTTTCTGAATCTCTCATCCTATTAAATTTGACCCAAAGTGTGAATGGGACAACTCTCCATTTCAGATAATAAATGTACTGCATGGCATGCTAATTAAGCATCCTATCAAACCTCCCATTTGTCCCAATTTCCGCCAGGCAGTCCCATTTTTTTTTATTACTGCTCCGTTTTCCCACCTGCTCTGGCTGCTGTGTAGCATTTTCTGGGCACTTCTACCACTCTACTGGACTTCTGGACTGTTGACCTTATGCCTGCCAAGCATACCACTCCATGTCCAACACCCAAACCGTGCCTCTTTCTGTCTTGGTAAACTGCCAGCAAATCATATTGCTCGCTGCCACCAGACAGCAAATGAGATTGCTCGTTGCCACCAGACAGTATCCTAAAAATGTTGAGGAGGTATCAAGTTGATCAAAGGCTTAGTGACTCCTACCTGACAAAGTCAGTATGATGTCAGTGGGTGACCTCAATAAAGGCAGGGCACATTTTAGCACTTTAATATTGGGCATGAAGCCATGCCCAGCTAAATCTGGAAAGCTACCTATGGGAACAAATTGATCACGCCCACTCTAGTCAAGTTCTATGTGCAATTAAGTCTTGTTGGACTCTTAATATAACTCCTGGAGTGAATGGACCTATATTGATCCGCTCCCCATTAAGCTATGGGACTCATCATTTAAGAATTATGCCCCAGCTTCTATCCTTGCCTGACCTTACATGGTTTGTGTCATTTTTATTTTTGGGGAATATGGTTACATTTTCAAGGTGGCGTCTCATGCCAAGAACAACAAAACATTGTATACAGGGCCTGATTCATGTGTATAAGTAAAACAAAGATGCAAGCTTCCACTGCAGGTGGGGAAGATTTAACATGTGCAGAGAGAGTTAGATTTGGGTGGGGGGGGGGGGGGGGGGGGGTGTTCAAACTGAAATCTAAATTGCAATTTAAAAATAAATCTTGCTAACATTTGGGAGCTACATGCAAAAGCAGCCAGTATTTACCCTGCACAGTAAAAATCTAAATGCATTTGCTCAAACACAAAAAAAAAGTCCCAAGGCGCAACCAGTCCTTGCAGCCATGAATCAGAAGGCCGCACAAGAGACCTCACTGGAAAGTACTTTTGGAAGGAAATACCGATTCAGTAGGCGCTGGACTTGTCTGTATAGATAGATCCCAGTAGATGATGAAAAGTACTGTAGTTCAGGGTAATCCTAGATAATAAAGTGATTTAAACCCATAAAGGTTTCTTTTTCTTTTTTAAAAACTATGAAGAAATGAAGTGGAAGTTCAAATACCCAAGGGGCAGAAATATGGGAAGCTTCAGATGCGTACCATACTCACTCTGGTGTAGACAAACTGAAGCATATAAAGGTTTATTTTTTAGTCGTGCAATATCGATCACCAAGTAGATAGTGAAAACAAATATAGATTACCCTGAAGTGGTAAAAGAACGGTACATATATATGCTTACCGTACTCACTATATGAAGAGCATGATCAAAGCATATAGCGGTATCTTTAGGGACCCAGTATTCTATTCTTATCAGATAGCCTCATATGTTTGTAAATCGGCCATAAAAATAAGAGTTGAAGTGGTCTCAGTAAAAAACTGTTTAGATTATATATGATGAAATCACTTCTATAAAATTATCGTATTTTTGATTTAATCATATTCCTCTATATTTGTTTTCACTATCCACTTGGATAAAAGGAAAAGAAACCTTTATGGGTTTAAAGCACTTTATTATCTAGGACTAACCTGAACAACTACTTATCATCTACTGGGATCTATCTATACAGACAAGTCCAGCGCCTACTGAATCGGTATTTCCTTCCATAAATGCATTTGCATGACAACATGGTTTATTCCAGATATATAATTATGTTTGTTTTGCTTTACTTACATACATGAAGCAGGCTTACACAATACAGTAATTTATAATTAGAGGGAAAAAAATGGACTTAGACATGTTGAACGGAGACAGTGTGAAAGTATATTTGGATTGTTTGTCTTGGTACACTTTAAATCCTTTACATTTGATGATCTATTCACTAATTAAGAATAAGTGATCTATATTAAATATAATGCAATTGTCTGTATTTGTGGATTATATGCATTGGTAAACCTCTTTGTTTTTCATGACCTGCAGTATTGATTTCTATGTCATTATATTAATTGTCTGTAAATCCAGCTGCTATACTATCTTGGCTTTATCTGTGCTAAAGTTCAATTATACAATGGGAATACAATAATACTTTAAATCAGTCACTTTATAAACCACAAATGCCAGCATTTTCTACAGTATTCAAAATCTATACTTTACAACTGCTTTTCATTTTGCAGAAAATATTTTTAGTTAATTCAACATTGAGCATATGGTACTTATATGTTAGTTGGGCGCCCACTATAGTTAGTACGCTCATACCCCCACTATCCATGTCGGCGTGGAGATGATTCTATATAGTGTGGCGAGCGCAGTAAGGTAAGCATAGCAAGCCCCGCGAGGGGACGCGTAAAACTAACCAAATAGCTTAGTGGGCGCCCAAATAACATATAAGTACAGAGCATACTTCCTACCTGTCCCATTTTACAGTGGGACATTCCTGCTATTTGGAGACTGTCCAGCTGTCTCTCCCACTGCTGTCAATAAACGCAGATGGGGGCAGTTGGGAGCCGGAGATCACCGCAGTGGTGTGCATGTCTTCTCTTCAAGGCAGGGAGGGGGCCAGGAAAGTGCTGGCCTAAAATAGCAAAAACGGGTGGTTGTGGTGCGAGATGACGCTCTCTTCCATCCAGTGGCTCCACCCCCTTTTCGAGCCGGGTCCATGGTTGCCAAATGTTGGGAGGTATGCATTGAGATATAACATTGAGATATAACATTTTTATGGACAGGTAAGGTAGATGTGAAATTAATTGCTATTATTGATGTATTATTGTTTTGCTTTTATAATAAGTTACAGCATAACATGATTACCTAACACACTCTCAGGGCCTGATTCTGGGGTGAGACAAACACAAGTGACTTTATGCTTTGGCAAAACCATGTTGCACTGCAGATGGGGCAGATGTTGTGTGCAAAGAGACTTACATTGGAGAGCGGTGTGCCACTATGTTTTCAATCATGGGCGTTTTTACACGTTTTTGAGTACATTTTCACCCATGCCACTTCGCTTTTTTTGGGGGGGGGGGGGGGGGGGGGGGCGCAAATCAGGATGGGTGATAACGGATGCCAAAAACAGGCGTGAATTTGCTAAATCCAATATGGGGTAAATTCACAGATTCGCCTAGTTTTTGACAATACCGTATTTTTTGCCCAGGCAAAAAAAACAGCACGAGGATTGCATAGGGCAAATTGAATTAGCTCTAAAATGGGGCAAAGAATGGCAGATTTTTCACCTGGCAAAAAATTTGGCTGGGATTGAATACCCCCCATACAGTAGCCTTTAAGAATGTTGTGGATAACTACCTTTCTGCAGGAAAAACCCTTGACCAATTACTGTAAGTGCAAAATGCTATTCGTTCAGTAATAAATCTCCAATTCCACCACAAGACATCATACAGTCTCAGTGACTTATTTATAGTGGGATTTGCATGTGCAGTGCACATGAGCCCCTAAATTCAGTGTGTGTGTGTGTGTGTGGGGGGGGGGGGGGTGGAGTTGGGGCGGACATGTTTTCTCCTCCTGTTTTTTCTTGGAATATACAGTATATATATATAAAACAAAATAATGATTGGCGGCACTCAGAGGTCTTTTCAAATGTATATTTGAGCAGAAAAGCTTGACGTTTTGGAGCTTGCACTCCTTTTTCAAAAGCGTGTGGGTGAGACCCACACGCTAGTAGAATCTACTCTCCTTTCTTGCAAGAGATAGAGGTCCCTGAGAGAGGTTAGCCTCATAGGGCTTACAAGAGAAGGACAGGAGACATATCATATATTCTTTTTGGTGTAATAATTGTTCACCGACATCGCATCTCCTAATCGTTTCAATAAGAAATTTTATATTCGGACTGTATACAATCCCCTGATGAAGTCTTAGCACGAAACGAGTTGGTATTCTGTTGTACGGCCAGACGGTCAATCAAACTTTGAAGATTTTAATAAATTGTTATCTTGGAGAAATGACCTATGGACTATCAATTGAGTAAAGGGCGCTGAACCACATTTGGGAAGTGTGTGTGTGTGTGTGTATTTATATATATATATATATATATATATATATATATCTGGCACCCTAATAATTGCTTCAGTGTCCTGTCCACTGATGAAACTGTCTTTATTTACCATGTACTTATTCCTTATTGCCTTGTACTGTAATTCCTTATTTATTGTTTTTGCTCATGTACGTATTGTTAGGTTCTGCCGAAATCTTGTTGTGCCATATAAATAAACAATATTAATTAATACAATAATATTTGAAATACCTACCTGATGCCCCCCCTCCCCCAGAGACCTGGTGCGGTGTTAGTAGCGCTTGCAGAAATCAGTGGAAAAATGGCCACTATGCCATTATGTCAGAGATCTGCCAGCAAAGAGAAGGGGCCTGGACAGGAGGCTGCACATGAGCCTACTCCTCTGTATACGGCCTGTTTGAATTCCTAATGTAGATCCACTAAGTTCCACCAAGAAGCAGATGATGGTCACTATTATTCTAGAATCATTATAAGGTGACTTTAGGCAGGATGCTCTAACATGAAAATGCAATAAAACCCCTGTTACCGGGGATCCACCACATTTTCGTATATTCCCTAAACCCCTGCATCGGGGCAGCGCTGCGGAGGGAATAGCCAGCAAAAGCTGGTGAAACTGTATATAATCCTATTGGTTTCTCTCCGCATCGCTGGCAGGAAGGATCTGTCAGGGATCCCTCCCAGCATGCCCCATGGCCATCTCCGTCACTCTGCGTATGTGCAGAGGGTCTCCCGGGTTTTGGACCCGGAAGTCCAGGGACGGTGCTCCATCGCAAAGGACAGCTCTTATCACAAGAGCTGTCCTTTGCCTTACCAATCGCATATGTTAGAGCATATGCGATAAGTATCGATGTGGTAGCCAGCGGAGGGGGGCGGCGGATTTTAGAACACTCTACACTTTGCCTTTACAGGGTTACATTTTAAGCCCACCAGCATTCATGGATATCTACAGTACACTTGATCTTAGCCAAAAGGCAATACTGCAGTCAATAATGGCAGGAGGGGATAAACTAACTGGGAGACATTCTGGGACACACAGCATTAAGGGAGGGATTCTCTAAAGCAGAAATGCGGTAAATACCCCGTTATCAGGGTTTTTACCACATTTCTGTATTCCCTGTTGCCCCTCCGCAGTGTCAGCCTATGGGCTTCTTACCGCAGCGCTGTGTGAGGGATCCGTCAAGGATCCCTCCCAACATGCCCTGTGGCTGGACCCATTGCTCTGCGTAGACGGACTCCCGTGTCTCAGACACAGAAGGCCAGCGTCGTGGCCACATCGCAAGGCACAGCTCTCATCGCAAGAGCTGTCCCTTGTGTTAATAATCGCATATGTTATAGCATATGCGATTATTAAGAATGCGGTGGTCGGCGAAGGGGGACGATACAGGGCAGTGGATGTTAGAACATCCCGCTCCAAAGCTGGAGTTCTTGGTAATATTACAGTGTACCTTATCTGAACTGGCAGTGCATTCTGGGACTTGTAGTTTTGACACTCTGAGACACACATCACTTTGGGACACACACACAGCATTACATCCATTTGTGTTTATTTACTTAGATTGAAGTTATACTGAAAATGGGATGTTGCTATAGACAACCAGTCAAATTCTATCTACTGTATTACAGTATCTTCTAGAAGGTTCTAAATAAATAAGAAGTAGATTCTGATTGGTTGCTATAGACAACATCCCATTTTCAATAGATTTCCCATCTTTGTAATATTACCAGAGACTATGGGGTTTACTATGTTCCTTATTTGAACCTGCCGAGAATTCTGGGACTTGTAGTTTTGCTGTTTTTTACCTGGATTTCTACAATAAACTATGGCTTCCTTCCATCACTTGTGAAATACATTTTTACATATTTATTCTTATCAGCATGTTATATTATAATCTGCGTTTTCATTGATGTAATACCACTTGATGAAATAGTTTTCCATATTATTTCACATATAGGGTTTTAATGCATAATATAAGGCAATAAATGAATAAACATTTTCCTTGGGATGGTATCTAGTTGCAGACACTTGAGGTGCCGACGGTCAGAAGTCAGATGTGCAGAATACCGTCACCCAGATGATAAGTATTTTTGCCTTACTCCCCTGATCCTCCCTTCCTGCAGCCTAACCCTAACCCATCTTCACCCTTCTTGCCTGACCCTAACCCAGGGGTGGCCAACCAATCATCGGCGAAGAGCCGAAAAATCTGTTTTTGTAAGAGCCGATACGCCAGTTTCATCTATCCGGCCAGCGCGCCATATCTTTCAATCTCATGCGCTGTTCACAGAGAATGGGATGCGCATACATGTGAGACAATTGCCCATCCCTGCAAGGAAGATATGGCATGCTGGCCAGATAGATGAAACTGGCTAAACCTGTAAAAAAATAAATAAAAAAAAAATATATATATATATATATATATATATGTGTATGTATGTATGCATTGAACATCAAGTACACATTTATATATATATATATATATATATATATATATGTATACACACACAACACACACACCTTTTTCTTTTTAATGAAAAGAGCCCTGCTTACCACGGCGCAGCCAGGAGGGCTCAGAATGGTGGGCGGTGGTGCAGCAGTAGGAGCCGGAGACGTAGGTGGTCAATTGTCCCAGCACCGCCAGGACACGGCAGTGGGAGGCGGAGCACAATGAGTGACCCGGCGGCCGGCACATGCGCTGTCACGCTAGGAGGATACTGGCATCAGCGTCTTCCAGCACCATTTACAGGCTAATGAAAGACGTCTTCCTAGCGCGAAAGCGCATGTGCCAGCGGCCGGATCACTCTTTGTGCTCCCACTGCCATGGCCCTGGCGGCGCTGGGGTGATTTGAATGCCAAGCCGCACATTGTGAGGGGATTGGCCACCCCCTGCCCTAACCGATCACCTCCCCAGCAGCCTAACCCTAACACCCCCTCCCCACTCAGCATAACCCTAACCTCCCCTATACTGCCTAAACCTAACCACCCCCTTCTAATCCTACCCAGCCCTGTAATACGTGATGTTCTGGATGCTGATAGTTGGGATTCCAGTGCCGCCATTATAAGCGGTGTCTAAGCTCCTAGTATCAGGATTCCATTGTCGGTTGCTGACCGGATCCCATTTAATACATATATGATGTCTTGATCGACTGCCTTACAAGTGGGACTTTACGTCTTTGAGTACTGTAGTTATTTAATTTTATTATTATTTTTCTTGTATATTAAGCAAAGTTCTGTGTGTTTTTTTTAATCGGTATCAGCCAATAGATTGCAGAATCTAAAATCAGACTATTCTGCTCAGGGCCCTAAAAAAATACTTGTTAACTGCAGCCTGCAGGTTGCCTGCGGTAAATGACCCCCGCATTGCCCACTTAGGGCCAGATGTACTAAGCTTGAAAAGTGATAAACTGGAGAGTGATAAACAACCAGCCAATCAACTCCTGCCGGACATTTTTCAAACCCAGCCTGTAACATGGCAGTTACGAGCTGATTGGCTGTTGGTTTACCACTCTCCATTCTATCACTTGTCAAGCTTTGTACATCTGGCCCTTAGAATGGTACTACGCTCTCTTTTGTGCCGACATAGCTGTATTATGCAGTTTGTGCTGCCTTCACAAGTCCTTTCTGCATAATCATGTGTTTCTTATTGCGTTTTCTAAAGACCATCCCTCAATAACAGGAAGTGTTGAGGATCAATACCAGCAAGTGCTGAGGATATAGAATGAAAGGATACAGAATGAGATCTAGAATAAAGCCAACCTAAAGGTCCAAACACATCTCTAAACACTGTGTGACTGCTTGTATTTCTTGCTACTTCAATTTTAACTGACGCAAATATTAACTTAAGTTGCTGATCTGTCCCTTTTCTGCTAATATTAACGAAAATAAACTGTATTTGTTTTCACGTTCTAGTGTTAGTTTTTTCTGTACAGTTCTAACTGGAACATTTTCCAGCTCACACTAATTTTCTGTTTCAGTAATTTCTAAATGTTGTTGTAACCAGACCCTCAGTAGCTTGTCTGACTTCTCTGTGCTGTTTGCTGTAATCGCTGATGTGTGACTAATCTCTGTGGATCAGTCAAAACCAAGAGAGTGCTGCAGATTTACTGTTCCATCCATGTTAGTCAGTCAGCTGTGGACATCCGAGCATGAAAGGAAGTAGGATTATGCAGAATGTAAACACCCCAACCCTTACCAGTCATGACATCAGGGTCCAAACAGTGAACAGTGCCCACAATGAACCTCCATTTACAAAGCGCTATATTCATAGTTACCTACCCTCCTGCATTCTGAAGGAGACTCCCTGAAATAGCAGCAATCTCCCTCTCTCCCTCATTAGTCTAGCAATCTACCTTGTTTCTCCTAGCCCACATTATGTAGCTGTTACATTTTGGGGGGGAAAAGGAATGAGAGATGGATAGTTACATTGAATCATCAGCACCATTTCCCAGAACTTTACCAATTATAGTAGCTCTTACTAACTGCTTTGGGGCTCATCTACATTTGGATATAAGCCATTTTAAAAGGTTCCTCTAATATATAGCCGTGCACACCCACTCTTCTAGGTGCCACGTTCACAATCTCTTTTCACATTCTCACCATATATGGAACTAAACACGCCCTTTGGGTGGAGCATGACACGCCGTCTCAATGGGGCGCTGTGCAAAATTCTATCAGCAACTATAATCTCCCTGAAACTAGTTTTCAAAAGTAGGCAAGTATGGCTATATTGTGTCTGTGTTTTCACCGATGCATATATTTTTCTCCCAAAGTACAGTAGATGGGTTAGTGCAACAAGACCGCAAGATAGCATTTTGTTGGTGAGGGAGAGTGAGGAGGAACTCTTTTATATATGTGCATTAATTAACTGCTGAGCCACCGAAGGGAGACAGCTCCAAATGAAAACACAATGGGAGTATTCAATCCTCCCCACTGCTATTTCAGATGGCATTAAACAGGCACCTCGGCAGAACGGACCCGCCTTTAGAAGCAGTCGCGCCTGTTCTGACGAGAACGTCCGTGGACTGTCGAGCTACCAGCCGCCGTATATCGAGGATCCACAGCCGTATCCTGCTTCCACTCCCCCTTTTCGGCATTCAGCAGATGGGACATTGAATCCTGCCTGCCGAGAACGGGGCCAGACTACATTTCATTCGGGATCAGTATGATTTCTCGATGGTCAGGATTCCGGTAGTCGATATCCTGACACCGGCATCCTGTACGCTGGCAACGCCGGCGGCTTGGAAGGGTTAGAAACCCCCTCCCCTAACCATGCCCTCCCACAGCCTAACCCTAATTTCCTCCCTTAGGGCGAAATGTCCTAATCCTTGAAAAGTGATAAAATGGAGAGTGATAAACCACCAACCAATCAGCTCCAACATGTCATTTTTCAATCTGTGACATGGCAGATAGGAGCTGATTGGCTTGTGGTTTATCACTCTCCACTTTCTATTACTTTTCAAGCTTAGTACATCTGGCCCTAAATGCTTAATGCTAACCATAACCTCTCCCCTCCTGCAGTCTAACCCCCCCAGTATGTGCCTAATCCTAACACTCCCATCCCCGGCTACACACTCACCTCGCCCGGCGGTCGGAAAATCCGGTCTCATCCTTTGGGATTCTGGCACCAGTGTCCCGATCCTGGTCAGTATTCCAGTGTCGGGATCCTGACCAGCCCCTTTTTGATTGCCTGTATTTTATAGAGATGAGCGGGTCCGTATCCCCGAGATCCGACAGATCCGAATATCGGGGATCCGGGCCAGATCCGAGCCGGCTCGGGAGTTCCCGCCTGAATTCCGGACCAATAACGAGGCCGAACGTCATCATCGCGCTGTCGGATTCTCGCGGGAGTGGGATCTTATAAAAGACGCACGCGCGCCCCGCCATCTTCACTCCAATCTTGGAGAGGGAAGAGGGTGGTTGGGAAGCTCTGTGTGCTCCGTGCTGTGCTCTGTGCCATGTGCTCCGTGCTGTGCTCCGTGACCTGCCCTGTGCCCTCACTGCCCTGTGCTGTGCTCCGTGCCATGTGCTCTGTGCTGTGCTGTGCTCCGTGACCTGCCCTGTGCCCTCACTGCCCTGTGCTGTGCTCCGTGACCTGCCCTGTGCCCTCACTGCCCTGTGCTGTGCTCCGTGACCTTCCCTGTGCCCTCACTGCCCTGTGCTGTGCTCCGTGACCTGCCCTGTGCCCTCACTGCCCTGTGTTGTAGACTTGAGAGTCAGTGACTGTTTATAGGCCTGAGCCCTGTAGTGTGATTTAACTAACTAGGTGCTGCAGTGCTCACACGCAGGGGCTGCAGTGTCCACTGTCCAGGGGCTGTCCTGTGGCCCGTGCCCTGTTGTGATTTATTTAGCCCTAAGCCCTGTGTTGTGATTTATTTAGCCCTGAACCCTGTGTTTTTTGTGATTTAACTAACTAACTCAGTGCTGCAGTGCTCACACGCAGGGGCTGCAGTGCTGCTGAGTAGTACACTGTGTACAGGGGCTGCAGTAATACAAGGGGCTGTGTCCAGTGTGACGGCCTATATCTTATCCATTGTCCAGTGTCACAAGTCACTCATGACATATATCCTGTGTCCTGTCCTGTGTGACTACTGACGACATATCCTGTGTCCAGTGTGACAACATATATCCTGTGTCCAGTGTGACGACATCTATCCAGTGTCCAGTGTGACAATATATCCTGTGTCCAGTGTCACAAGTCACAACATATATCCTGTGTCCAGTGTGACGACATATATCCTGTGTCCACTGTGACGACATATATCCAGTGGCCAGTGTGACATCTAACCATTGTGTGACGGCATATATCCAGTGTCCAGCGTGACATATATCCATTGTCCAGTGTACAGGAGCTGTGTCCATGGGCGGTGTCCAGAGGCTGTGTCCAGTGTGACGGCTGTGTCCATTGTCCAGGGGCTGTGTCCAGTGTGACGGCTGTGTCCAGTGTACAGGAGCTGTGTCCATTGTCCAGGGGCTGTGTCCAGGGTGACAGGCTGTGTCCAGTGTCCAGGGGCAGTGTCCAGGGGCTGTGTCCAGGGGCAGTGTCCAGTGTCCAAGGGGCTGTGTCCAGTGTGACAGGCTGTGCCCAGTGTAAATTAAGACAAATAAATCAAAGTAATAAATAAAATAAAAACACATTTTTGGAGGATGATGGAGGAGGAAATAGTGGGAGTGCTGAATCTGCTACCACCAGTCATGACAAGGCCGATACCTCTTTGTATTTGCTGTTTGGAGCATTTCTCTTTTTTTGGGATAGTTTATTAAACTGCCACCCGGTCTGCCCCTGCAGTGCCTCTCTGCCAGGTTGGAAGTGTAAGGTCCACATGTATGTGATGCCGACTGCTGTCGCTTAGCTTAGTCATCCAGCTACCTCGGTATACCCTTTTGGCCCAACTACAGTAAATGGAAACAATTTTGTAAGCAGTTAAGTGATCAAAATTGACTAGAAATGAGTGGAAACTAATGTTATTGAGGTTAATAATACTTTAGGGGCAAAAACAGGCCCAAATCCTGTTATTTTAGCCATTTTTAGCATTTTTTCATAAAAATCCAGATCCAAAACCAAAACCCACAAGGGTGGTTTTGCCAAAACCAATCCAGATCCAAAACACGAAGGGAGATTCAAATCCAAAATCAAAACCCGAAAAAGTCTCCGCCGCACATCTCTAGTATTTTAACTGCATCTTTATCATACTCCTTGCACACTGACTTTTTCTCTCCCCTCTACTGAACGGACAATACAGGTGTTGACAGCCCCATTATGCAGTAAATTGCATCTGCTTTTAGAAATTTCACTCATAATGGGGCCAGAGCAGGAACTACTCTCCTGGGAGTCTGGGGGACTCCTCAAAATCCATGAGTTTCCTGAATATTCTGTGAGAGTGGGCATGTAACTTACCATTTATGTATACAGCAGTAACTTAACAGGACCGATAGTCATGATCTTCAGAGATAAACTAGCATGTTAATGGAAGTACTGTAGGAGACTACAGCTGGAGAATGAGGCAGACAACTGCGCAGTGCAGGTAGTTATTTGCACTTACTATAGACTGCGGGTATTTGTTATCGCACATACTGTACATTCACTGTGACAGCAACCAATAAGCTGTAAAATGATGAATGCCTATGATTGGTTAGTGTTCTTCATTTCCAGGATCTGGTGTCTTTGTTTGAATAGCAGCACATGGCTAATAATGTATAATTATCCAAGAGACATTGTAACTGCGGCATATTCTTGGCTCTGTAACTGGAGTAGCTTAGATGGTTTTCGTCAATGTTTATTGATGCCAAGTATTTCTGCTGACACTTATAATGTAAACCTTACCAAGCTATGTTTTAAAAGCTGCATTGCACAGCAGGTATTAGCTAAAAGGGGATGCATGGTGATGTAGATTAAAGTGTGTGTCATCATTTACATGTCATTTAAAAAAACATATCAGTAATTGAATCCTGGCAAAGGTAGCCTGGGAAATCTGCGCCGTCGTCAATGGAGAAAAGTAGAGTAATGAATTCAATGACTTACAGTATGCTTGATTCATTTGATTTTTTATTCCTAAAAGTGGATGTTTGGAAGCAGTACAACAATAACTCATCAGAATAAAATGTATTGTTCATTAAAAAAAATCATACTCAATAGCTATACTAAAATGTACTGCATGGAAAACTTGAAATATAGAATGTTTTATATAAACAGATTATTTGACATAAATGGTTCCATATTCAAAGCAGAACTGCTACGAGCTCTGATTGCTAGCTATTCCAGGTATTCCGTGTTCGCATCATGAGTGAGCATTGAGACGGGTTCAGCATGATTTCTCAAGGAACGTTTTCCCAACAGTCATTATACAGACACCCATTGACCGATATTCAAAATACCGACACGGTCATTATGCTGACATGTTAAAATGATGAACAATCAAAATGCCAACAAATAACTTGACATTTGTGTTTTGAAACCATGACACCCTACAGGACTGACCAATTAAAAAATAGGAATTATGGGATTAAGTGGAAATAATCACTGGCACTTTTAGCCTCAGTTCACAAATTTCACATAAGGGTTCTTTACATACAAAAATGGAATCTCAACCTTGCACCAGAGTGCATAGCCCACTTTTCTCCCAGAAAACAAGAGAGACAGGAAAGACAGGCCGATAAACCACAGAGGATCTCACCAGTGCCACTCTTGATCGTGTCTCGCTCCCTTCTAAGGCCTGTCTATTGTCCCAGAGGCCTAGTATGTGACACCTGGTGGTCTAGAGAGTGGTAATAACATCCCATGGCCAAGGTTGCCCATCGGTACTGGAGGAAGAGACTGCAGTAGGGAGCTTTGTTTTATAGCTCTTTTGTTTTCCTCCAGTACTCTCCAGTCCTCAGTTTCTTTCTTCTGCCACTCACCCATCCTGGCCAGTACTGCCACTACTTTAGTTTTATTCCCACCGCTTCAGCCTTCTGCAATGGTTTCTTCTTGGACTGGCTCTTTTTTCTTAATTTCTTCTTCAGGAAGTCTTCACTCCTCCCACTCAGCCGCCGAACTGAGCTGTCATGCCCTGCATCATCTAATATAAGATTGCAGCTGTGATTGTCTGCTGATCCATGAGCAGCAATTGCCTTGAGGCCACTGCCAAATTCAAAAAGCAACTGCTTATTATTGGTCACTGGTGCATGAGCTGTGATTGTTCATGCCTGGGCTGAGTTTACACCATTGCCTCTGCTTAACTGGGATCAGGCACTCTATCCTAAAGCTGTGTATAGATGGGGCAATTCTGCCAGGCAACTCAAAACCGCCTAGAAGGTTGGAAAGATTTGCCCCATGTGTATGCTCTGGGCGATAACCCTGCCTTGTCGCTATCGCTTCACCCAGTAGACCAGGGCTGGGCAACACTGGCCCTCCAGATGTTAATGAACTACACATCCCAGGATGCTTTGCATTAGTTTTGCTATGTGGCCATGCTGAAACTGATGCAAGGCATGCTGGGATGTGTAGTTCATCAACATCTGGAGGGCCGGTGTTGCCCAGCCCTGCAGTAGACTGTGCAGGCAAGTACATTTTTACTAGATACCGCACAGTGTATCTCACTGCACACATGGGCTGTGGCTGGGGATTGCAGCCGGCTATCTCCGATGGCTATATCTTTCTTGATTTTGACTAGGCGCTAGTACACCCCTTGACACCATCCACGGACTCTACGACATGCCATGCTACACTTGGGGGGTTATTCACATTCAATTGGTTCCCCACGTGTTCGCACGGGGGACCGATTGTTTGTTACTGCGTATGTGCATAGGTTTTTATGTGCAGCCGCTGTGTGCGAGCGCCTACAGCGATAGCTGCACACTAATCGGATGCCTATTTAGCAAGCATTTAGATAATAAAAGAAAATGAAAGAGAAAATGATTTATTCCCCTGGCAGTGTAGCTAGGTGTATTAGTTGAAAAGTACAGTAAGTGATATGCAAGAGGCACCACATAATATATACTGTATATATTCATATATAACTGTTTGTATACTGTTTGTTAAGGTTGAATCTAAATTTGGTTGCAATAGCTCATACTGGATTACTTAGATTTTATATTTCTCTATTAATCATGGTGATAGAGGAACACTTCAGAATGACCTACTTTTTGTTTTCATAGATCAACTCAGGCACCTAGGGTAGACAGTTCATTTTAAAACATACATTAACAATTTAAATTATGTTTTCCCCCACAAAATAGCTCAAAAATTGTAAGGGTTTTTTATTAATTGTTAAGTTTAAAAATTATTTTAATAATATAATATTTTATTTAAAAATAAAATATATAGGGGGCATTTTGCACTACCCAATCCCCCAATTTGCCCAGTGCAATAGCTTTTGCTACCCCATTGGTGATAGAAACCTCAGTGGTCGTAAATCCCTAAAATAATACACCCGATTTAAGTAATAAAAAATACATGTTTTATAAACCACCAGCCCCCCTCCTTAAATAACTTATAGCCCCCCACCTTGAGACCACTGTATTTTTTGTTATCATTTAACCCCCCATCCAACATAATTTGAGTTGATATTATTTCTCACCCACCCCCACTAGTGATGTATCCCCCATGGAGTATAGGCATTCTTGCTTTCTTTCACTCCCTGCACTGTGCTGCACATGTGCTCTAGAAAACCATCTGCACTGCATTCTGGGGTGCTTTCTCCGGGATCACTCAGGAAGATCCAGGAAGCCAGGAAGACACGGCAGGTAGCGCATCAAATGAGTTGCGACAAATTCAATTAATTTTCTCCCTGGCTCTGGTCATATGCGACTATACCAGGCAAGGTTAACGTAAAGGGCTGCAAACTGAAAATATTAACTAGGGTATTCTGCTCTTTGTTAACAAATATGCTTTTTGGAGTTAACAGAAATCATTTCTGTACAAATTTAGTCATCGGCCCCAGGTGCTCTTATTGGAGGATTGTTGCAACAGAAGTGGGACCATTTTCCAACAGGCTACTACATCTGCAGCAACCCATCTGTTTCCATCATAAAAGCAGCATCCATTGCTTTGTATGGGGATTGCAAAACTGGGCAATTTCCAAAAACCTGTTTTTTTAGAGTTTGGCCTCATTTGTCAACGAGTGATAAAACTCGTGAGTGATGAAACGTGCTACAAATGATAAATGGTTCTCTAGCCAATTAACTCCTAGCTGTCGTGTGCTTCACAAATAATAGTTGGGAGCTGATTGGCTACCGCACCCTTTTATATGCAACAAGTTTATCTTTAACAAGTTTTAGCACTCGTTGATAAATGGGCCCTCATAAGCAGCAATAAGTACATGAAAGTCATCTACCATGTTGACGTATCCTGGATAATGATAAACATAAATAATAGAAACACTCCAGCTTACATTGAATGACAGAACTTACATTGACTGTGGGTTTGCATTTATCAAATGTACAATTTCCTTAACAAATGTGGACCTCATAGACTGGTGTAAACAAAAAACACACAGCCACATACACCTGAAGTAAACATAATCTCATATACAAAGCTCTGGGCTCAGGCAAATATATATCATTATTGTTCTATTTACATTTCTAAAGCCTTTTCTATTATATTTCTGAGTCTATTGTCCTCATGCACAGCTAGCTGTTACCTTCTAATAATAAGGCTTCTTTGCCAACACGAATTTGAATTGCAGTTGTTGGAAAAAAAGGGATATTGAACCAATACAACTTCTGTTATTCTTTTCAAACCACTCCTAAAGAAAGAGGTCACATTGTACATGGAAGACACTTCAATTGAGTGCTGTAAAAGGAAAATGCTTTATTAACTTATATTAATACTGCAAGTGGAATTGTTTGCTCTTTTACTGAAAAGCAGCTCTGAATAGACTATGGTCAAAGATTTTGAACATTCGATTCCTGGCACCTATTCGGGTAGACCGTAATAAAGAAATGAGTTGGGGAATATAAAGGTTAAAAAAAATATTTAAAAAATGTATAATGTATTTTAAATCTATACAGCGCATTGCAGAGGTATTCTCCATTTCTATTATTTTAATGAATATAAGTTCTACAGTGAAATGATGTTTCCTGCAATCAGGGCAGTTGAGAGTCTGCTATGGCCCATGTATTTCTCTGGGGGCATGGCCTAATCATGGGAGGCGTGGCCATGCACCCTTAAAATAAAATACAGATATATTAGTACTTTAAGTGTCTCTCTGGCCACAGTGCAGCATGTGCTGGGTTGATGAGAACAGCTGCTCCAGCTCATGCTTGTAGGTAATGGGTGGAGGAACAAGGCCTCCACTTGGCCCCTCTGTCAGACTTGGGCCCACATTATTAGTACTCTCCCCCTGTCTTAGCCGCTCAATAGTTTTATTTCAAAGTACTAAAACTCCAACCATACCTCTCAAAATGATAAAAATAGGATTTGGAACACTAGGGATAAGGCCTGTGCTGCCCTCCAAACAGCCCCCCCCCCACACATACACCGAGCAGGCACCCCCAACACCTAATGGGCACCCCCTCTGTGAAAACCAGCCTCTATATGGTAGACTATATGTCTATATGGACAGGGTGCTTATATAAGCTTAAAAACTGGGCAGGGCGCGGTACTCTGCAAAAGAGGGTACACTAATAATACCGAGATGAAATGAAAAATACAAATATGGTCTCTATACATTATAAATATCCTTTTTTTGTATTATAGTAATCATTTTTATAGTCAAAACTCTGTTGTCTACTGGAGTATGACAGGTGAGACTCTGTCTACCTTGACTGCACATTATGGCCAGTATTCAATGCCGGTGCGAGCGGCCGGCAAGGGGGTTAAACTGCGAGGATCACAGAAAACCAGTGATCCTCGCAGTTTAACCCCCGCGCCGGCCGCTCGCACTATGCAACGTTCCGGGGGAATCCTCGCAGTCACAGAACGGCGAGGATTCCCCTAAACTGCGAGAGCCGAGGCTAGTGCAGCAAACTCGCTGTAATTGCCTCGGCTCTCGCAGCTTTTGGAGGCACATTCGCAAATTCCCCCTCGCTCAAAAAACGGAGCGAGGGGGAATTTGCGAATGAGGGGGGGTCAGTTGAATACTGACAGGGTGAGCGGTGACTGCGAGCAAAAAGTCCTGCTCGCAGTCACCGCTCGCCCACGGCATTGAATATATGCCTATGTTTCAAAATGTGACAGTCAGTAATGACTACAGCTGTGCACCATCAGAATCAGAATCAACTTTATTGGCCATGTATACTTGCGCATACTAGGAATTTGACTTGGATTGGACAGCAAGGTGATTTGGAAAACGTGGACCGTTGGTAGATCTCAAGGTCTGGTTTGGCCACCCTTGCCACCATTTCAAACTGGTTTTTAACTTTGGCCAAACTGAACTTTGGTTTCCCCTGAGCATAAAACATTTTCACACATTACTGCAGGCTACTGCATTTCTAGCAAACACCAAAAATGCAGGCTCATTTTGAGTAATGGCTTATTTCACTGATAAACTGGGACTGGGACACTCATGCACTTGAATGTTTTTTTTTTTTTAGCTCTTTCCTCTTTTATACATTTGTATAACTTAATTTTTTTAAACCCTAACGTGTTTAGTCTTTATATTTTTGTATCCTTCTTAATATGTTACTGTAGTATAAAACAATGTGGCATTCAGAAAACAAAGTTTGAGCTGGAGTTTGAAATAAAAATATTACAGAGAATACAATTTCCATATATTATTTGTTATTCCATAAAATCAAAGAATTGGTCAAGACTTGGAATCAATTTAAATGTACTTTCCCAGTAACATTTAAAGTAGCAAGCAGAAGATCTGTGTCAATAGGTGTACTGTATTAAAAGATAGACATTATAAAAGTGGCAGTAGCACCCATGGATTACGGTTGCATAGATCCACACGTGTTTTAAAATTCCGAGAAGAAGAGTAAAACTTGGTCTTGAGCTGAAGGCTTCTGTGTTGAATGTTTTCCAATTTCCTTGTATTATTTATGTTAAATTATGTTTTATATATTATTTGAATACAAGATATAATTCATTTATTCTATTTACCTTCAATCACATTATCAAAGTACCTGCATTTAGATGTTAAAGTATTTTGGCACTGTCCTTATTTATTGTTGCATTCTCTAACTTTGGCTAAGCTTTCAATTGCTGTCAAAACATTTGTTATGTGGTCTCTCTCTCACTCACTCACTCACACACACACACACACACACACACACACACACACACACACACACACCAAATAAATGGTGGGACAGTACATGGACATGAAAAACCTCAACACCAGTCACCAGAAAATATCCTTGAATGTACTGTAGCAGTGGCGGCAAGGGCGTAACTACCATATGTGCAAGGGGTGCAGCTGCTATGGGGCCCAGAGCTGAAGGGGCCCATCTTTGCTGTGTAGTAATATGTTTTACATACATTTATCACCATCAGTTGCTAAATAGGGGGCCCTTACAAACTTTTGCTATGGGGCCCACGAATATATAGGTACACCTCTGAGTGGGGGGAGAGGGAGAAGATGGCAAACATTGAAAGAGAACAGGGGCTGAGAGAGAATGAGGGTGGGGAAAGAGAGCATGAGTGTGAGAATGGGGGAGGTAGAGAAGGAAGTGTAGTAAGATACAGAGCAAGAATTGATTGGTGGGTGGGATGTAGGAAGAAAAACAGCAAGAGAATGAGGGAGTGATATAGAATGTGTGTGGGGAAAAAAGAATGAGTGGTGGAGAGAAAGATAGATAATAAAGGGAGGGGGCATGGGGAGAGGGATAATGGGTGGGGGAATACTGTGAGACAGAATGGAGGGAGGAAGAGATGGGGGGAGACGTTTGCAATGCTAGCTAGTGCCACAGCGAGCAATAATTCTGAAATACATGCATAAATATATGGAGATGAAAGTACTACGAGTGTAATATGTTTGCAGTGTTATTTAGACATTAGCGTTACCAATATTTTGCTGCATCATCAAATCAAATGCATTGAACAATATATTTGAAAGTTAAAAGGATCATCTGTGGTCTCCAGGTCTGAGATAGATGTCCCAGATGTCAAACCTCTCCATTTACTTGCATCCACTGGAGTCCTGGTTAGAGCTGTATTCCACACAGGTTTCACATTCATGCATGCACCACACAACATGTGAGTCCCCCTTATGTGTTCCATAACTTTCCCCCAACCTAGACGTTTCATTACCTTTAATTAGGTTGATGCTTTTTTGTAAGACTTCAGGACCTGCACATGTACAAGTTAGAAGAGATAGTTAGATCTAATACATCAGAATCATTACTATGTGGGTATTTGGATATATTTCACGTAGAATAGATCCGAGCTATTCAATGATCTTTTTTTCCCGACTTTCGGAAACATTCCGAAAGTCGGAAAAGATCAATCTGCAGCAGTGAGACTTGGACAATATTTTCGATTATTGGAAAGATTGGCTAGAATTGAAAACCGCCCTATATACTGTACCACAATAGTTTTTATATATTTTTATATAAATAAGATCTCTAGAACAATGGGACATATTTTTATATTGGAAAGATGAAAAAAGATCAATAACATTTTTATTTACTGATCCATGGAATAGTAGTTGTATGGACTTGTACGTCAAAATGTGAAAAACATATTAAGACTGCTATTTAAGATACAGTATATAAACTAAAATCAACCAAACCCCATTAATAAACAACAGCAACAACAAAACAAAACAAAAACACAAGAAAGAGCACACTAAATCCGTTTCTGCTGACATTTTGTTTTTTCTTCCATGTTTTTTATTTTTCTACTTAATTTGGTTGTATAGCAATTATTGTCAAGGTAATAAAGAATCGTATTACTCACTGTTAATATATTTAATTATTAGTCTTGACTAATGCCCGTTTATTGTTGAGAAGATTTACAGAAAAATAAAAATATTTTTGTCTTTTACGCTGAGATTTAGTTATATATGTATTTTTTTTTTTTTTACCAAGGCACTGAAGAACAATGACCGACACAGTGATTGGAAACTCTTCTAGCCGCTGGGTGTGTCCCAATGATAGACAAATGGCCCTCCGATCCAAGTGAGTGTCCTAACTGATATCTCTTTGATTTGTAAGAGTTCTATCATTAAGAGTTGGTGACAATGACTCCAGTTGATGATATAATAGTTAAAAAGAGAACATTTCTGTATCTTGAAAATGATTTTTTTTCTACAGCAGAAGAACAGAGACTGAATGGAAAAAAGCTGCAGGATATCGCCAGCGTGTAGAAATTGTTTAAAAAGATTTGATTAATTTGTTGGGAATTAAAATTCATATAGACATATAGCTAGAAGCCTAAAACTCAAAAGCCAAATTGGATAGGACAAGAAGGAAATGAAATCTGCGTTTGTCTGTAGCAGAGGCTTTGAAACAGCACAGACATTTAGGAAAATTAAAATGAACTTTCTGACCCCCTTGAGCTCTGAGCAGATCATTGACAACTTTGTTTAAAATAGAGACATTTACATACAACTTGTGGTTGATCCAGAAGGAAATAAGAAATGTGACAAGATGTTGAGGAAGCAAATGTCAGTAATGGAAGAGGATATGCATTTCAGAGGCATGTGAACTCATTAAAATGTTTCTTTGGGCAAATATTGATTAGACTTTATCAGGGGCGGTTTAAGAGAGGAGAAGGCTTGTGTGCAGGCTCCATGCTGGCCCCCTCCTCTCTGGTAGCACAGTAGACTCAGACAGAGTCTACTGCGCATATGCAGGTCTCTGGTAACAAATTTCTGGAGACGTCTTTACTGCGCATGCTCAAATCCCAGGGAAAATGGATACTGCGCCACTTTCTCAGGGATTCCAGTCAAAGTTACCAGCCTAGTACTCTGAAGGGGTATTTATATTTACATGGGTGCAGGGTGTGTGGTGTGGGCACCCCCAGGCCTAGGGACATGTGTGTACCTCCACCCTGCACCGGTACATGTGTGTACCTCCACCCTGCACCGGTACATACATACATACACCATTGACGTTATTTATATATATATATATATATATATATATATATATATATAATGTCAATGGTGTATGTATGTATGTATGTATGTATGTATGTATCAATCCATGGGGCCCCACATGTCCAATCAAAGGCACTCACCAAGTTGAAGACAATAAGAGCTTTTTTATTTACATTACCATTTCCAAAAAGTGGTCAACTTTCATACAAGTAAGTGATAGGGTTGACGTTTCGACCACGAATGGCCTTTGTCAGGACACAGCAGCATGTACAACCATTCAGCTCCAAAGACCAACCTTACCGACCCTATCACTTACTTGTATGTAAGTTGACCACTTTTTGGAAATGGTAATGTAAATAAAAATAGCTCTGATTGTCTTCATCTTGGTGAGTGCCCTCGATTGGACCCGTGTGGCCCCATGGAGTGATATATGTGGAACAAATAATTTTGTTACCTTAGAGAAGCACCTCGCTAATGTCATTGGACGGCTGTGAGTGCAAAACCATCTATATATAGATATCTATCTATATCTGTATATAGATATATATATATCCTACCTTCCCGGAGTGGGTGGGAGGCTCACAAAGATAGAGTCCACCTCCCGGCCACCTGAAAGGTGGGCAAGTTCCCCATAATGGCTGAAGTTTGCAGAATCTCCCCTTGGCAAGAGAGAGTCCGTGTTGATGATGTGGATCGCATGATAGTGGCCCTGTGCCCCACTGTGCAATGCCTCTAATACAGGCATTGTGCAGTGGAAGGCATGATGACACCAGCCTCCTTCTGTGAGCCCCAGCCCATATTGCATCACATCTAACGGCTCCGCCGACTGCTTTCCTGAGCTGGCTGTGCTGATAAGATGGCAACCATGAAATATATATATATATATATATATATATATATATATATATATATATATATATATATATATATAGACTGGAAATAAGGCGGCACTCGTCAGACTTCATTTGCAGTGAATTCAAAAGTAGTTTATTCACTGCAAATGAAGTCTGACGAGTGCCGCCTTATTTCCAGTCTATGAAGGTATCATTCCATGGAAGGCACCGGAGCACAGTATATGCTGAACTTTATCTGAGTGCCGGGGTACATGCTGCTATATATATATATATATATATATATATATATATATATATATATATATATATATATATATATATATATATATATATATATATAAGCTTGCAGGGAGCCAGCACTCTGCTCCAATCAATTAGATGGCCCTGTGCCCTCGATGATGCTCAGTTTGATGAGCTAGTGCAGATAAGTCCAGGGATCGCGGCACTCGGGACTTCAAAGAAATACAACTCACAGCCTGGTGTACGATAACGTTTCTGTCACCACGGCCGGACTAGGAGAACCCACCTCAGTTTCAGAGGACGGAGGAGGCTGGGCAATATGTCCTTGAAACTTGGCTGGTTGTATATAGGTCTTGCGCATATAGCCGGACTAGCGGGTTTGGCTGAGACTTCGAATGAAGGCGCGGAGTCTAACTGCCCAGCGGTCTTCTCCAGGGACCCCCGCAAGGGGATTTGGCTTTCGCTGCGTCTGGACAGCAGGTCGCGGCCCCTCACCCGAAGTACCCACAGGATCCGGGATGGCAGAACACAGGATAACAGAGGGAATAACCAGACAGAACGGGGACTGGAGATGAGGAGGATAACCTGGATACTGGATGACAGATAACCGGAGGAAGCTGACGGATGCAGATGACGAATTGACCAGGATAATAACTGTAACTGAAGATAGCTCACTTGGCGAAGAAATAACTTAAACGAAAACCTGCCGACTTGGCAAAACTGAAGAAACTGGCAATTTGCAGAGGATAACTACTGTAACAGAAATAGCCGACTTGGCGAGCAGGATGGATGAAAGGACCCGGACTGAATGATGGACACACAAGGACTCAGGAGCGAGGAGGGACGAGAATCAGGAGCTGGAGAGCTGGATCTGAGGAAAGCAGGAACCGCAGTACCATGGAAGGAACACTGGAGGCTGCTGTTGCCACTGACGTTGTACCAGCACTGAACTGAAGGAGCTGCTGGGTTTTATACCTTACCCAGTGCAAAGGTCAGCCCCTTCCTAGGAGAAGGCACAAATAGGAGGTGGCCCAGCCGGTCATGTGATCCGACCAAGATGGCGGCGCCGGACGCCGGGAGCCGGTGTGAATGACCCCACCGGAGCCGCCTGTGTCCTAGACGCACTTGCGCCCACCTGCCCGTGGATCCCCCGGAGCCCTGCACCAGCGCGCCGAGCGCCGTGAGTCGGCGAGCGAGACGCTGCCGGACCCGCCGGCGTCCTGGACGCACCTGCGCCTACCTGCCCGTCAGACGCACGCGGCCCGGCACCACCATGACGCCAAGACCGGAGGACACGACCGGGTGAGTAGACGGAGCCAGGCCTGGCACCTAGGGGTCGCATGACAGTACCCCCCCTTTTAGGAGTGGCCGCTGGACACTTTGCTGGGTTTTGGAGGAAGAATTTTTTTACCAGAGTTGGAGCATGGACATCCTCTGCTGGTATCCACGATCTCTCCTCAGGACTGTAGCCCTTCCAGTCTACCAGAAACTGTAACCCTCCTCTAACTCGGCGAGTATCCAAGATTTTCTTAACCTCGAATTCAATCCCTCCCTGGGTCTTCACAGGTGTTGTCTTGGGTGACAACCTCCGAAACCGATTCAGAACAAGTGGTTTGAGTAGGGAAACGTGAAACGTGTTGGAGACTTTAAGGGAGGACGGGAGCTTTAACCGAACCGCTACTGGGTTGATCACATGGGTGATAGCGTATGGGCCTATATATCGTGGGGCCATTTTCATGGTTGGGACCCGAAGTCTGAGATTCCTGGTAGACAACCATACCCGATCCCCGATGTGGTAAATGGGAGTGGCAGACCGTCGGCGATCTGCGAACTTCTTGTACCTAATGGAAGCCTTCCGGAGAGCAGCGTGAACATTGTTCCAAACATTAAGGAAGAAGCGAAGGGAGGTTCTTACTGCTGGGACCTCGGCTGCGGGCAAGGGAGAGAACTCTGGTACCCGAGGGTGTGTGCCGTGGACTATGGAGAAGGGCGTGGCCAGACTGGAGCTGTGATAAGCATTGTTGTGGGCGAATTCGGCCCAGTGTAAGAGCTCGGCCCAATTATCCTGGGAAGAGGAAAGGTACAAACGGAGGAAAGTTTCGAGGTCCTGATTTACACGCTCTGTTTGCCCGTTGGTTTGGGGATGGTATGCCGTGGAAAACTTGAGCTGGATGCGGAATGCAGCACAAAGCGCCCTCCAGAACCTGGCTACGAATTGTACCCCCCGGTCGGAGATGATCTCCTCGGGAAGGCCGTGGAGACGGAAGACATGGGTGATAAAGAGGTTGGCAAGAGAAGGAGCGCTAGGTAATCCTTTTGAGAGGTACAAAATGAGCCATTTTGGAGAAACGGTCAATAATGACCCAGATGGTGGTGAATCCTCCGGAGGGTGGCAGGTCAGTGATGAAGTCCATCGCGAGATGGGACCAAGGACGAGAGGGAATGGATAGTGGACGCAGTTTCCCTACAGGTCTCTGTCGAGAGGTCTTGTGCTGAGCACATGTGGGACAGGAAGAAGTAAAGGCCAAAACGTCTTTTCGAATGGATGGCCACCAATATGATCGCTGCAGAAACTCCAAGGTCTTCTGGGAGCCGGTGTGGCCGGCAAATCGAGATTGATGGGCCCACTGCATTATCTTCTGACGTAACTCGGAGGGGACGAAAGTTTTACCCGCTGGGGGAGTAATGACCTGAGTAGCGGCAAAGACCTTGGAGTCTAGTACGGGGGACATCGGGGTATCTTCCTCTGAGGGAGAAAAGGATCTAGATAGGGCATCGGCCTTGGTATTTTTAGATCCCGGACGAAAAGATAATTTAAATTGAAACCGAGTAAAGAAGAGAGACCAGCGGGCCAAACGAGGGTTTAGACACTGGGCTGACTGAAGATAGAGTAGGTTCTTGTGGTCTGTATACACGATGAAAGGATGTTGCGCCCCTTCCAGAAGGTATCTCCACTCCTCTAGCGCTAGTTTGATGGCGAGAAGCTCTTGTTCTCCAATGGGATAGTTGCGTTCTGCCGGAGAAAACTTCTTGGAGAAGAAACTACATGGATGGAGTTTCCCATCTTCGCCGTATTGGGAGAGGACTGCCCCGACTGCCTCGGAAGAAGCGTCCACCTCAAGTGAAAAAGGTTTGGTAACGTCTGGTTGCCGAAGTACTGGAGCGGAGGTGAAGGCACGTTTAAGAGTGAGAAATGCTTCATTGGCGTCAGGTGACCATCGGGAAGGGTTGGCTCCTTTACGGGTAAGGGCTGTGATGGGGGCTACAATTGTGGAGAACCCCTGAATGAATTTGCGATAATAGTTCGCAAACCCCAGGAATCGCTGGATAGCCCGGAGCGTCGTGGGTTGAGACCAATTCAAGATAGCAGAGACCTTCTCGGGATCCATTTGCAATCCCTGGCCAGAGACGATGTACCCGAGAAAGGGAACTGCGGTTTTCTCAAAGATGCACTTCTCTAATTTACAGTATAATTGATTTTGTCGGAGCCGTCGTAGTACCTCTCTGACTTGGTTGCGATGGGAGTTCAGATCACGAGAAAAAATGAGAATATCGTCGAGGTAGACGACTACTGAGTGATAAAGCAGGTCCCGAAAGATTTCATTAACGAAGTCTTGGAAGACGGCCGGGGCATTGCAGAGGCCAAAGGGCATAACTAGATATTCGTAGTGGCCGTCCCTGGTGTTGAATGCCGTCTTCCACTCGTCTCCGGCTCGGATTCGAATGAGGTTATAGGCACCTCGGAGGTCTAATTTCGAGAAGATTGTGGCACCCTTGATCCTATCAAACAACTCGGGAATGAGCGGGAGAGGATAGCGATTCTTGACGGTAATTTCGTTGAGTCCTCGGTAGTCGATGCAGGGGCGGAGAGTACCGTCCTTCTTTTTCACGAAGAAGAAACCCGCCCCAGCTGGAGAGGAGGAAGGACGGATAAACCCTTTTTTTAAGTTTTCTGAAATGTATTCGGACATGGCTTGAGTCTCAACTAGTGAAAGCGGGTATATATGACCCCGAGGAGGGTTTGAATCTGGAACTAACTCAATAGGACAATCCCAACTCCGATGGGGCGGCAGAGAATTTGCTGCTCTTTTGCAGAAGACATCCTCGAAGGCCTGATACGGAACGGGGACAGATAGTTTGGCATCAGAGCTTCGCACCGGCACGACCTTGGACAGACAGGAGCTGGAGCAGCGAGGACCCCAGGAGAGAATCCGCATAGTCGTCCATTCGATATGCGGACTGTGTAAAAGCAACCAAGGGAGACCCAGTATCATCACGAAGGAAGCTCGTGGAATAATCAAGAATTCTATATATTCACGATGAAGCGCCCCTACACCGAGCTCCAATGGCACTGTCACTTGAGTGATTAGGCCATGCGGAATAGGACTGCCATCCACTGCCGTCAGACGTACTGGCACTTCTAGGTCTCTCGAGTGAATATGTTGTTGCTGAACGAACTAAGGAAATGAGGTTCGCGGCGGCACCGGAGTCCAATAACGCGGAAACCTCCACAGTTTGAGCTAGCAGGAGATGAACAGGGAGTAGAGATTCAGGACTGGTTGGAGATGTCTTTATCTGTCCTAATCGAGCCTCTCCAGAGCTCATTAGGACCGAGAGTTTCCCGGACGCTTGGGGCATCGGGCAATCAGGTGGCCAGCCTCACCACAGTAAAGGCAAAGGTTCTCACGGCGCCGACGTTGCCTCTCTTCTGGGGTTAACTGGGCCCGATTCACCTGCATAGGTTCTTCGGGTGGTAGGGCTGGCGTCGAGGGTGTACGAGGAATTGGAAGAGTGTGGGAGCGATCTCCTCTAGATCTCTCAGCTTGCCTTTCTCGATAACGAAGATCAACTTTGTTGCATAAAGAGATCTGTTCTTCTAAGGTGTCGGGCAGGTCTCGAGTCGCCAGGTCATCTTTAATGCGCTCAGAAAGCCCGTTCCAGAAGGCAGAGAAGAGGGCTTCGTTGTTCCAACTTACTTCGGATGCCAAGGTTTGGAATTGGACCACGTACTGCGCCACGGTGCGATTTCCCTGACGTAACCGCAGAATCTCCATGGCAGAAGAAGAAGAACGACCCGGTTCGTCAAAGATTCTGCGGAACTGGGTGATGAAGTCATGGTAGTTGGACAGGAGTGGATCATCTCTTTCCCACAGTGGAGACACCCAATCCAGAGCGGTACCGGAGAGCAGGGACACGATATACGCCACACGAGTCTTGTCAGACGGGAAGAGACCGGGCTGTAAAGTAAAATGTACGTCGCATTGGTTCAAGAACCCGCGACATAACTTGGGGTTGCCGTCAAACTTGCTTGGAGGAGGCAGATGTAGTTGGCCGGATGCAGGAGAAGGTACGGGTGGACGAATCGGTTCTGTGGGAGCTTGAGCAGGAATCGGAGCCTTTGGAAGAGAGGTCTGAAGGAGATCCTGACGATGAGCGATATCCCGTAACCCCTGCGCCAATTGTCTTTGGGTCTCTTCGAGACTCTCCATCCAAGCCGCGATCTGTTGGAGTAAGTCAACTCCAATACCAGGCCCTGAGGTGGCATCCATGTGGCTGGTACAAACTGTCACCACGGCCGGACTAGGAGAACCCACCTCAGTTTCAGAGGACGGAGGAGGCTGGGCAATATGTCCTTGAAACTTGGCTGGTTGTATATAGGTCTTGCGCATATAGCCGGACTAGCGGGTTTGGCTGAGACTTCGAATGAAGGCGCGGAGTCTAACTGCCCAGCGGTCTTCTCCAGGGACCCCCGCAAGGGGATTTGGCTTTCGCTGCGTCTGGACAGCAGGTCGCGGACCCTCACCCGAAGTACCCACAGGATCCGGGATGGCAGAACACAGGATAACAGAGGGAATAACCAGACAGAACGGGGACCGGAGATGAGGAGGATAACCTGGATACTGGATGACAGATAACCGGAGGAAGCTGACGGATGCAGATGACGAATTGACCAGGATAATAACTGTAACTGAAGATAGCTCACTTGGCGAAGAAATAACTTAAACGAAAACCTGCCGACTTGGCAAAACTGAAGAAACTGGCAATTTGCAGAGGATAACTACTGTAACAGAAATAGCCGACTTGGCGAGCAGGATGGATGAAAGGACCCGGACTGAATGATGGACACACAAGGACTCAGGAGCGAGGAGGGACGAGAATCAGGAGCTGGAGAGCTGGATCTGAGGAAAGCAGGAACCGCAGTACCATGGAAGGAACACTGGAGGCTGCTGTTGCCACTGACGTTGTACCAGCACTGAACTGAAGGAGCTGCTGGGTTTTATACCTTACCCAGTGCAAAGGTCAGCCCCTTCCTAGGAGAAGGCACAAATAGGAGGTGGCCCAGCCGGTCATGTGATCCGACCAAGATGGCGGCGCCGGACGCCGGGAGCCGGTGTGAATGACCCCACCGGACCCGCCTGTGTCCTAGACGCACTTGCGCCCACCTGCCCGTGGATCCCCCGGATCCCTGCACCAGCGCGCCGAGCGCCGTGAGTCGGCGAGCGAGACGCTGCCGGACCCGCCGGCGTCCTGGACGCACCTGCGCCTACCTGCCCGTCAGACGCACGCGGCCCGGCACCACCATGACGCCAAGACCGGAGGACACGACCGGGTGAGTAGACGGAGCCAGGCCTGGCACCTAGGGGTCGCATGACAGTTTCAACCCTTTATTAAGGCTTTTCTCAAGCCCTGCAAGCTGTTTTGAGAAAAGCCCTAATAAAGGGCTGAAACGTTAACGTACACCAGGCTGTGAGTTGTATTTCTTTGAAGTCCCAAGTGCCGCGATATATATATACATAGATACAGAAGTACCAACACACTCGCCATTCCTAAGAATGGCGCAAATAGCACCCACTTCCCAGGATGGGGTGCATTGGCCTGTGACCACACACTCTAGTAAATACAAACACAGGAGGCCCAGCACTCACTACAGCAAACTAACTCACCTTAACATTCAAATAATCAATTAAATAAATAATGGGGTTTTAGTTCATGAATTGATCAATGCATTTAAGCTTGCAGCCCATAGCCAAAGGACCCCATTTCACTGCAAGTCCTACACCAACCAGTTGTTAGTGTAGGACTTGCAGTGAAATGGGGTCCCTTGGCGATGGGCTGCAAGCTTAAATTAAATGCATTGATCAACTCATGAACTATAACCCCATTATTTATTTAATTGATTATTTGAATGTTAAGGTGAGTTAGTTTGCTGTAGTGAGTGCTGGGCCCCCTGTGATTGTGTGTGTGTGTATATATATATATATATATATATATATATATATATATATATATAGTTGAATAGCCGGCACTCCTCTGCTTTAAAATGTGCGATGAGCGCCCAGTGCCTTCCCAAGCTCTAGCCCGGCAGGGTTGGCAAATATAAACTGGAAGACTGGCGGCGCTCAGACGACTAGAAATAATAGGAGACCACACAGGTTCAAGATCTTTCGAGATTTAATCTCGTCATCAGGATCCTGATGACGAGATTAAATCTCAAAAGATCTTGAACCTGTGTGGTCTCCTATTATTTCAAGTCGTCTGAGTGCCGCCAGTCTTCCAGTTTATATATATATATATATATATATATATATATATATATATATTTATTTATGTGTGTGTATGTATGTATGTATGTATGTATGTATGTATGTATGTATATATATATATATATATATATATATATATACATACATATATATATATACATACAAATACGAAGAAAGGGCACTCAGGGACTAGTTAAGGGTGAAAGTGGACTGGTTTATTCAGTCAAGGAACGCCTACGTTTCGGGGTCTCCCCCTTCGTCAGGACAAGTTAAAGGGGACGAAGGGGGAGACCCCGAAACGTAAGCGTTCCTTGACTGAATAAACCAGTCCACCTTTCACCCTTAACTAGTCCCTGAGTGCCCTTTCTTCGTATTTGTATCTACAAATGGCTGCAAGGCCACTATTGCTGGCACCTGGGCATCCTACCATCCTCTGGCTACACTCAAGTCCTGTTGTGCTGGTTCTTTCGTCTGGTTATATATATATATATATATATATATATATATATAAAATAGTCCAGAAGGTAGGAGGCACTCGGACGAAAGAACAATCAAAGTCGGTTAATCGGATAGGCATAACTGTAATCAGCGCCAAGCGCTTTCGAGGTTAACACCTCTTCATCAGGGCACAGCATGCACAATAATACCATGCACTTACCCCACATAAATAGCCCCATCGCTGTCCCCGTTCAAGCTCTGCCAGGCGCCAGCCTCCCGCCGGTCAGGAAGGAATCATCTTCAGACTTCGGGTGATGCATATTCCGGAACACAGAGAGCGTTCCACCTGTGTCTGGCTTGCGTTCCACCAGGTCCCCGGCAACTATCTCCCTGCTACCGCCATATGCCAGCATCATAGAAGAGAGAGAATAGGACACATTACAAAAAATAATTAGACATAAAAACTCAAAACTGAACATAACTGTTATATAAACATGGAAAAAATAGACATTAATCAAAAATACATGCATAAAGCACTACATCGCTAGAGATTCGTGTGAGCATCAAACATTACTATATTCTCAATCAGAGGAGAACATCTAACCAGGACCCATTACATAAGGCTATTTCAGTTGATCTTCTCATTTAAACCACCAGGATTCGTAGTGCCTAGGCATACTATCCACTGGGACTCCTTGATCAATAACTTTTTTTGCACGGTCACCCCCACGTAATGACTGGGGGACCTGATCAATCATGAAATAATATAAAGACTCAAGGGGATGATTCATAATTAAGAAATGGCATGCTACTGGTTGGTCAGTTTCATGACCACGTAGAGCCAAATTAATGGAGGATCTGTGTCCCCCCATTCTTTCTTTAAATTTACATGTGGTTTGGCCCACGTAGTAAAGCCCACAAGGGCATACCACAGTGTAAATTACATATCTCGAGGAACAACTCAACACATATCTGATATCATATACCTTCCCTGAAAGGGGGTGTTTGAATTTTTTGCAGGGAATAAGCAGTTTACATGTAGCACAGTGACTACACTTGTAACACCCAGGAGGTTTAACATAGGTATTGGGGCATCTTGTTTTGCCCATCCCTGTGATGTCGATCTTAACCAGCCTATCTCATAAGTTCCTCAAGAGTAGGCCACTATGGGTCTTGTGTTTTTGAAAGCTGGTAAATCCTTGTCCGTACTAATGGTTGGCCAAAGGGCTTTAGTCGCCCTTTGTATAACCGGATTGGGTGTTGAGAACTTACACACCAATGGGATCATATCTTTGTGGCTCCTCTCTGTAGGTAGTAAGAGCTCACTCCGATCTAATTTTAAAACCTCCTCTTTTATTTTTGTTAAAGGTTCTTTTGAGTAACCCCTTAAATTAAATCGCTCTACCACCTTGTCTAGTTGTTCAGGGACTAAACTTTTATCGCTTGTTATTCGGGCAGTTCGAATCATTTGTGAACGCGGGAGTCCCCTCTTCAAGGCTGGAGGGTGGAAGCTTGAGGCCTGCAGAAGAGTGTTATGATCTGTAGTTTTACTAAAGAACTTGGTGGTAATGCGGCCATCTGTAAGTTCTAAATCCACATCCAAGAAGTAGATCGGAGTAGTGAGTAGGGAGATAGTTGCCGGGGACCTGGTGGAATGCAAGCCGGACACAGGTGGAACACATTGAACGCTACCTGTGTTCCGGAATATACGTCACGGAAGTCCGGAGATGAAGTCTTCCTGACCGGCCAGAGTATGGCGCCTGACGGAGCTTGAATGGGGACAGCGGTGGGGGTATTTATGTGGGGTAAGTGTATGGTATTATTGTGAATGCTGTGCCCTGATGAAGAGGTGGTAACCTCGAAAGCTATTACAGCTATGCTTATCTGATTTAGTGACTTTGATTGTTTTTTTGTCCGAGTGTCTGCTACCTTTTGGACTATTGCATTATACTAATTAGAGTGCACCGGGAAAGTTGCTCATATATGCGTTAGAGTGCCGACATAAGTGAACTATATATATATATTTTGTGTGTCTGTCTACATATCCATTATGCATACGCATCATCTCATGAACGTTTAAGAGCACATCAGTAAAATCCCATGAGATTTAATCTCAATTTGTAGAATGTGTATATAAAAAAAATGAAAATGAAAAAAAAAAAATTGGGTAATCTTAATAATTTGACTACATTATGATAACATTTGTAAAACAGTGTGTTTACACCGATACTTTGAATATTCCCTAGATACTCTTACTACTGTAAATACCAACTAGTGAATTTTTATATGGTATTGTTTAATATGTAAATTCCAATGAAAAGTATATAACATACAGTACTAGTCAGTGTTTCAAAAGTCAGGCATATCACAATAGACCTCAGGATTACTGGGATCTAGATATACTGGGGCCTCATCCTTGGAGACCCCATTTGTGATATTCCAGTCCACCAGTTAACCCTAAATGAGAGGCAGCTGAGAAGCGTATGATTTATAAATGCTGTAAATTGCATACAGTATGTCAGCCGCGACAATAGGGTGACCAACTCATCCCTTTAATTCTAGACACATATTAATTACACAGGTTCTGTGGCAGTTTAAAACCAAGTGAAATGGAGTCTTGAAGTGTGGCAGTTTAAAACCAGGTGAAAGCCAGCCACAGAACCTGTGTAATTAATATGTGTCCCGGATTAAAGGGATGAGTTGGTCACCCTAGCCGCGACACATGCGCAGTTTTTAAAAACGAGCTTTGTCTGCATTAAGAATTGCGCCTGAAGCCCTAAAAAGCTGCAGAACAGTATTGTTTTCATTATTCATGTCCATGTGTTTTTTTGATAGCTGAACAAAGCGGTGATGGATGCTTGTATAGAGTTGAATGATCTCTGTGGAGAGATGTGGGCATATGGCTGATTAGCCAAAGTGGATTACAGGATACTAATACAACATTCTTGACTTTCCTGATCATTGTTCCATTATTTGTTTTGGCAAATTAGCCATGTGCACTGTTCCAGGATCTCTCTGCGGACATCAATTATCTCTATGTGAGCATCTATCTCCCTCCATTCATATATCAGGAAGAGGCTTGTGTGCACATGGCCAAAATAATGTGAGAACAGGTAACATCAGTACAATAAACTGTAGATGTACACTTTAGTCTTCTATTTTTACAGTAGAATTATCTTTTTTGGCACTGTAATATTGTAAGAGAGCCCATCCAATTAAGCGTTTAAAAAATTCCTAGGGAATTAATTCATTTACTTATTAAATTTTACAGGATTTTGTTAAAAATGTGCATATTTTATTACGCAGGAAAATGCCATGTTAGGAATATGCTAGCTGCACATCAAGAAGTGCAATTAGTTACGAGCTAACAATTAGCATTTTTATTAAGATATCAGCTTTATGCCAATACTTATGACTTGATAAATCACTCCAGTTTAAGTTGAATGATTTCCCTATGCCTCCAGACAACCTTAATTCAATTAATCGCTTTATTTTATCGGCTTTTGTCAGGAATTAATAAATTACGTTCTACATTGTACACATTATTCATTTATAATTAGTTGGAGTTAAAATATCTAATTTATTTAATGCCAGTCCTGCTATGAGAATACTTTTCTAAAGGAGAAAACATTTATCATTTTCTAACTCATTTTGGGCGGGATGTTATAACATCCGCGGCCCCCCTTCGCCGGACATCGCATTTTTAATAACGGCATATGCTATAACATATGCCGTTATTCATGCAAGGGACAGCTCTTGCGGTAAGAGCTGTCCCTTGCGATGCGGTGCCGGCGCTGGACTTCCGGGTCTGTGACCCGGGAGTCCATCTGCGCATGCGCAGACCCCGGCGCCGGCCGCAGGGCACGCTGGGAGGGATCCGTGACGGATCCCTCAAACAGCGCTGCGGTAAGAAGCCCATAGGCTTCTGCAGGGATTCGCCAGCTTTAGCTGGCGATTCCCTCCGCAGCGCTGACACTGCGGAGGCGCCATATAGCATATAGAAATGCGGTAGAAACCCCGAAAACGGGGTTTTTACCGCATTTCTGCTATATAGCATCCCGCCCTTTGAGGCATTGAAGCTCTCAAATGATTAAATTCATCTTTATAGAAATATTTACATTCACTTGTGTTTTTATTAATTACTAACTGAAAGTTATATTAGAAGTTAGGGTTATCCACATTGATATTTAGAAAAGTAAATTGATTATTAAATTATTTAATCATTTGACCAGTTCCATGTACTGTAATGTTGTTTTTTAATTGAGCATGTTTTTTTAGTCTCGCACCCAAATTTTGATTATTTTGTGCGCTCTCCCGATAACCACAGTATCCTTTCCTGTGCCCAGGCGGTCAGTGATCTCCCCTCTATCTTTTTACTGGGAAAGAAGATGCCTATAAATGAGGAGGCTCCTGGGGGATGTGGTTCTCCCTTCTTCTGCCTCCAAAATTTGAATTAAGTAAAATTAAGGCTGCCATACATCTACAGATCGATTGTCAGATTGGGCTGGTTGGAACAAAAAATTGGTAATGGATGAAGAGTAAATGAAAGTTGACTATTTGCTTTGAAATGCTGGAAAACTGGCAAAAACTGTCACTCATCCATTACCAGGTTTTTGTTCCAACCAGCCCAATTTGACAATCGATCTGTAGAGGTATGGCCACCTTTAGTTTATATGTTATATTTGGGTTTAGTTATGTAGTGAGGGACATAATTCACTTCTGTTTGTCCACATATGTTATGATTGGCAGTGGCAAGCACGAGATTTGCCTATTACAGTGACCATAAACAATTTAAATTGGTTCTGGACCACCAATCCAAGGCACCCCTGGAAGTGTCCCAAGGCACCCCAGGGGGGCGACGGAGCACAGTTTGGGAACCACTGGTCTAAACAAAACTGACATATCCACCTTGGCTATATTGATCTATATATTATCAGAAATAATAGACTGGGCAAACTTTTAAACATGGTTTGAAAAAGTGAGTACCTGACTTAATCCTCTGTGCTTGCATCATTAAAGAAGGTTGCCAGGATTTTGTCACAGCTTAAATGTCTATATCTGTGCAGTTCTGGGATACGGTCACTAGGTCTATAAGCAGATGGTCGACAGGGTCATTAGGTCGACACAAGCATTCGGTCGACATGGGGAAGGTCGACAGTCAAAAGGTCGACATGGGGTTTTCACTTTTTTTTTTGAGCCGACATGTGCCGACAGGCGGTATTTCATGGCTACCATCTACTAGGGTGTGGTTGTAGAATAAAATAGTGTGCCCAAAGCATGGCGAGTGCAGCGAGCCATGCGAGGGGAAGCAGTGCTATGTTTCAGTGTCCATGTCGACTGTGTCGAAATTCGTAAAATGTGAAAAACCCCATTTGACTGTCGACCTTCCCCATGTCGACCTAATGCTTGTGTTGACTTAACCCATGTCAACCTAATGATGTTGACCTAATGCTTGTCGACCATCACGCTCAATGCCCAATGATCCATACCCGCAGTTCTCAGAGATGAGAGTTTGGAAACTCACAAGTAGGCCTGACTCGCCCGCTGTGTAAATGCACATATGCAGATCTCTGGGGAAATTGTTAGGCTGAAATTTTGCTGGTGATTTCTGCACCGCTGTTACCAATGGCGTGGAACACTGGAGGGATGAGTATTTAAGAAATGAGTGCGGCATGTAAGTTGTGGGCCCCACTGGACTGATGAATTCAGTGGTGACTCACCAGGCTTTGGAACTCTGGCAGTATTTTTGTCACTTTTTGCACAAATGAGCTTGTGTCAGCAAATATACTGTATACAGTTTAAATGTTGTGAAGAGTGAAGAGGTCATAGTAAATTACTACATACTTGCCTACTCTGGGGCAATCCCCTGCACTCTTGGAAGGCTGGCCACATCTCCTGCATCCAACCCACTTCCTAGTGAAGTGGTGATGCAGGCAGGATAAGATTAATATGGGAACCCACTCTCTAGTGAAGCGGTCAGGATAAGAAGATTAACATGGGCATCCTGGTGCTGAATTGAGGGGGCTGGACAAATAAATTTGAGTTTGCATCAAGGCACCACCCCATACCTGTGGACTGGAAAATGACTTAATTTTGGTGTAATGTCCAAATAATGACAGCCCCACAAACTCCATACAAATATGGCCATGGAATGCCACCTATATTCATAGCACTGTGAGGCATCAATGCTATCCTAAGTTGTATTCCTAGGTCCAATAGTGCCAGGGTAACTTAAAGCCATTAATTACAGAGGAGTGATTAATTTAACAAAACTAAAATAGACCTATAGCATATGCTACTTTTTAGAAATCATACTTCTTTCCTATGATTAATGGCTTAACTTGATATTTTGCTCCCCCAAGCCAAAAAAAGTCCCCCCTCCCCAAATATTAACATATGTATACATTTTCTTTCCTATAAAATGATGGCAAAGGGTCTTGTCCACAGTTCCTCCTAAACACACAACTGTTCTTTTTGTTCAAATAAGGAGTGTGTGCATGGACACATTCCATCCCCCAGCACTCCCCTCCATACCCCTAGGCAGACATCACAAGAATGTACATATGTGCGTATACATCACACTCCGCTATATGCACACGCCCACCAAGTGTTGCGGAACAGGTATCAGCTCAGGGGTAAACACAGGGTTATGAGGGATTTTTGTATCATACAGACAGATACACACACACACGTATCACATCGCATGTAGCCGAGTTTAAATATATATAGAGAGAGATAGACAGCTGACACAAACACACACAGCATACATACACACTGCCGACACACTCATAGTATACTTACAAACACTGTTGACACACACGCAACAGTAGTGTTATATAGCACCCAAATTAAGTAACCTTCTGATACTTTAGGTCTGTCCACAATTCATATAAACAAGAATAAATTTCTTAGTATAAAACATTTATTAAAATACAAAAAAATAAAATGCGTTTCACAGCAGTTCTTTGTAATTGGAGTGATTGTCTTAATTCATAGATGAAACATGTACCCGACGTGTATCGTCTCACTTGTAGACTTCATCAGGGGTGTTGTTTTTTTTACAAAAATCTCTTATATCCATTATTAAGGTCTCTCTGGTCTGAATAGGCGCAACCTCATAAATAATTAGTGAAAATTCAAATGCTATCTGTAAATAGTGAGGATCTTATAATCACTGTGAGTAATTTCACTCTTCTCAAATACTGTAAGTGATTTCACTCCCTTCTGTGTAGAGGTACATGGTACGTACAGTACCTATCCAAAATAATAATTTTGATTGACCAACAAAGCTTCAATGGGTAGATCCAGAGAAGGCCAAAGGTTTGGTCAATCAAAATGTAAACCATTTCTGGAATCAGTGGAAATTTTTTAGCAAAAAACAATATTGTAGGGGAGATTTATTACTTTATCTTTGTAGTTGTATAACCAATAAAAGCAATTTGTTTCTGAGACAATGACATTGTTTTTACATATTTATTTTTCTTTCCTTCTCTGCTCACAGTGAAAAAGGACAGTAAGTATATATTTTTTTTTTGTAGTGTTTGTTGGACTTTATCTATTACTACTCATTGTTGGGAGTGTGGTATAGAAGATACACAATGTCTAGCTAGACAGTCACTAGTCTGACCCCAGAAGCTCAACATGCATTAGTTTGATAAATGGATCAATAGGTAAAAAGTTACAGTGGGTAAGGTCAACAACAGGGTTAAAGGTCGACAAAATGGCCATCACGAAAATGGTCAACTCAGTTTTGTTTTGGGGTGTCATTTTGTATGTTTCATAATTTGTGATCACAATCAATGGAAACATGTACCCTTATGGGCTGCTTCGCTTACCATGCATGTGCTTGCTACAGGTCACTGGGGCAGATGTATTAAGCCTGGCAAAGAGATAAAATGGAGAAAAAGTGGAAGGAGATAATGCACCAGCCAATCTGCAGTGTTTGAAATATGACAGTTGGAAGTTGATTGGCTGCTGTGTTATCTCCTTCCACTCTATCTCCAGTTTATCTCTTCGCTAGGCTTAATACATCTGCCCCAATATTCCCAATCATAGTCAACTACATAAATCAAGAAACATTTGGAAAGACATGTAACATTTCTGTTCTGACCTTTTGTGCCAGATCCCAATTGTTTG
Source organism: Crinia signifera (assembly GCF_055691185.1). Lineage (NCBI taxonomy): Eukaryota > Metazoa > Chordata > Amphibia > Anura > Myobatrachidae > Crinia > Crinia signifera. Next base: position 378,077,222 of record NC_139217.1, read on the forward strand.
CTGCTTGGTCATTACAGTCATGTCACATCACTGTCTATTAGTTTGTGTTAGTACCGGTGGAACTCTAACAATACACTTCTATAGAGTGAATGTGATGAAACTCGTGTACGTTAAATCACTCACAGAAGCAAGTTGCTGAGATGAGGGTGAATGATGGCGATGTTTAGATGCTGGTCAACAGCACAGATTCTTCCTCAGCTGGAGCCTTAAGCTCCATACACACTAGGCAATATAATAAAATATATAGCTCAGAAGGGAATTCTTGGAGATATAATTTACTATCGTCTAGGTTGTACACTAAAGATCGTTAGCGATTGTTAAAGACAGCCATGCTGTGACTTCAGCATGGCCCCGTTGCTCCCCCCTCAGTCGCTCATTCCCAACTGTCATCTGCAAGTTTGTATGCACTTGTTTATGCCAGCTCCCCACCGGGTCCCCGCTGCCAAGAATATCTGCATCGGCGGGGATTGTTTAATGTGTATGGGGCTTTAGAACATAATATGTTGGCTCTACATTATATGTTAGATCTACATGTTCACTAAATTGGGTGCACTACAGGTATATTAATGAATTGGTATTTTGACAAAGGAATGGGTTTGCGGGCTGGTTTGTTTGTTTGTATATTAGAATTTAGAGATTTCAGCTTAAAGCTGTTTTTATAGTGCCAGCAAATGTCAGTTTATACTTTATAGTAATCTGTTGGATGTTGAATGTAGTAAATAAATCTATAAGTTGTCCAATTATTTTCCTATTTTTTTCAGTGATGTTGCACAGTCAAGAAGTACTGTAGCAGGAATTCATTTTGATACTACTACAATGTTTCCTTTTATTACTAGAGCTATATTTTTAATATGCGCATGCGCACAATGAATTATGCACATGTGCAGGGTCCCTGGGCGAATGGACTCGGCGACTTGCATAGTTGGCGATCTGTTCACACAGACCAATGTGGGGTGGTGGAATCGGGTGTGGGAATGCCCATCGTTTCATTGGCATCCCCATGAAAATGCTGGGCGTTCCCATGGAATTGCGGGCAGGCGGAGGTGTGCCTGGGGCAGGTGGCTGACGTCACATGACGGAAGCCAGCAAATATAAGTCAGTCTCCACTGACTTATATTTGCGTGGCCTGAATAAATCATTTGATGGTCGGTGGCTATAGAATGATTTCTCTTCCAGCGGAACATGTGAGGGGATGCGTCTTCGTGACACATCCCCTCACATGGTTGCGAGGGGATGCGGGGGTGGTGATTTAGTGGGGCAGTGAGACGGGCCCTTTGAGACAGCTTACCGAGTCAACCAGAAACAGTGCCATGATGTTTTAATAATTCACATTGTATCCACATTGTCATATACATCAGTTCCTGGTTGGCTGGTCATTATGTCAGTTACAAGTCCAGATGTGAACCCACTATGCTTCTAGACCAGTGGTTCCCAAACATTTTGAATTAGGCACCATAGAGTATCAGAATCTTTTTCACGGCACCTACAAGGTGTGTGCAGCCTACAGCCATCCACTACAGCTCACATCCAGGACAAGTACATTGTCACAGGACTACCTGCAGAAGTCTGCCCGAAGGACACAGGCCCATCCAGGTGCTTGTTTACAGGGACATTGGATCGGCCAACGGAGAGGCAAACTAGATGACTGATGAATTGCGGCTGTTGCGCCACAATCTGGATTTTCGGGCTCTAAGAGGATGCCAGACACTTGCCGAGCTTTGTTTTAGGAAAATAATTAAGATGATAGGGCTGGAGAGCTCGCTGACGTGTGCTTTTTATTCCCAACTTGGCCATGAAGCCCCCCAAGTTCTGCATCTTTTTTTTTTTATGGCGCAGCATGACGCACTGGGTCCTTGTTAAGTTCAAGCCAGATAAATAAGTTTTAAATACTGTATGCATCCAAATGTAACATTTTTATTTATTTATTATTTTGCAATATGTAGGGCGGTGGTTCCCTTTAGCAGGAGACAAAAGAGTTTTTTCTCTATCCAACAAAGTGGACAGTGTTTTTACATGTCATACAGTAGGAGATACCGTTCCTCTGCCTGTTCTTCCAGTGGGACTCCTTTTGCTTATTTATCTAACACACTTATAGGTTCTGTTTGACTTATGTAATAAAACCAATAAATGTTTGATAGAGACACATGAATCAGAGTCAGCACTGATATCCCCTCACTCTCATGAATAATGTAAGACAACAATGAGGCTAAACACGCATTTCTTTAGACAAAATATTGAAATGATGAAGCAGAAGTCAGAGAAGCTTTGAAGTGACATTTGTATTGTAACATTGCTTTATCAGCTGGACCTGGAAAAGGTCACGCAGGCTGTTGTTATGGAGGCAGACATTGGAATGAAGGCATGCTGTGTCTGTTCTCCTAGTTATCAATACAAACCATGAGCTGCATTTGCTCAAATACAAATAAGTGCCATATTTTACAGTTAGGAAATTACTTTTATTGAATGGAAAAGAAAACTTAATGTCATTTATTTTGTCCATGGACATAGTTTGATTATTACTGTCTTCTGAAATCCTTTCAAGGACATAATTTGGATACATTTGCACTGTCTGGAATACTCTAGTGAGCCATTTTGTACTACATATTGCAAAGCTTATAAAGACAAGGAGATCATGAGGAACTGGTCAGTCTCAAAGAGGATGTGACATGAAAAGCTGCTATAATGAAATCATTAAGTCAAGATAAATGATACAGTATATTGCAGGGCTGGGCAACACTGGCCCTCCAGATGTTGATGAACTACACATCCCAGCATGCCTTGCATCAGTTTCAGCATGGCCACATAGCAAAACTAATGCAAAGCATCCTGGGATGTGTAGTCTGGAGGGCCAGTGTTGCCCAGCCCTGGTATATTGGAATCATATAACATTGAGAAAATCCATCTCCTTTGCCCTTGCCCACCCACAAGAAGCAAAAGTTTCAGAACCCTATGGTATTGTAGTGCAAGTACCATCATTGAAAGGCAGGAAACACTGGGCGGCCCCATGTGAATGCCCCCTGCCCGCCTCCATCCCCCCCCCCCCGTGTGATCGCCTCAGCAACTGTGCAAGTCGCCGAAGGTGTCCGCACAGCAGCCCTGCACATGCACAGAGCGCAAACATCGGTCCCCTGTGCAAACATGTCGGATACCGATCAAATCAGAATTGGGCCCTTAATTTCTTACATAACTTCAGAGATACGTTCCTTTCTTGCATGTGTTTTGAATATTTTCATGCAAATACTAAAGCTTATACCTGCTATGAAGGCTTTGTGGATGGCAGGGACAGGCGCTAGATGACAAGTGGAGGCAGAGGTGGTTAGGACCTAATGAAAAGCACATTTGACAATTTGCTTATGGGTAAAAAATAAGTATTGTTATGGAATGTTTATGCAGCATTTATTTTTTACATGCTACATTTACTTTACAGTTCTTTCAAGATTGAAATTTAACAGTGATAGCATATTCTCTTTACTGCTCTTGGTACATCAAAAGAAAACGACAGTATATACTGTCTTTTATTACATCAAACTGTCTTGTGCCCGGGAACAAGTATAGGAACAGAAATGGACTTGATCAAAGGATGGTCAATGTAAGCAGATTATTTTATGTACAGCAACTAAAGTTTTATAAAAAAAATGGATGGATGGGAACAAACCTGAATACAGTAGTGTGTGGTAGCGCAATCTCCTCCAGTTTCCTCTTTCAAATGTCAACAGCCATTTTCATTCTTGCAGATCTTACTTAAAAAGTGGAAATAATACATGCTGAGGGCAAACCAATGTTTCAGGTCATCCTGAAAAATATTGCTTGACTGTTTTATTTAATAGAAAGCAGAGAATTTGAGCAACTTTACATTTCTTATAAAGGCTCCTGCTATGATTGGTCACCTCCTTTCCCTGAATTCTATTACTTATTGGGTGAAATTTATGTGAATACGGCAGATGCTGCGTACAAATTCATATGACAGGCATTGGCTGTATTCTCTAATCTGCCCTATTTACAGATTGGTATTTCCCCGATGGTTTAGGAGACCGTAGTTTTCACCATTCGCTTTTCTATTTGGCAGCCGTATATACGGCCGCCAAATACAAATACGAGTCGGCAGCCTGCACGGATCAGTCAGATCCATGCAGGATGCAGTATGTAAAAAATAGTAAAAATAAATAATTTAAAAAACTATGTGGGGTCCCCCCCCACAGCAGTAACCAGCCCCGGGCGCAAAGAGCCGGTCCTGGTTTAAAGAATTCAGGGAACGAAAGTCAAAGGGGTTCCCCCTAAGTTTTAAAACCAGCACCAGGCTCACAACCAGCCCTGGTTCCCAAAATTCGGGGGACAAAATGAATAGTGGTTCACCGTATTTTAAGAACCAGCAACGGGCCAAACCAGCCAGCAGGGTAATGGCACAGCCAGGGGGACACTTCTCATATAAGGTCCCGTGGTCAAACCATTAAACCCCTGACCGGCCAGCCTGGGCAGGGACCCTGGGGAAATGGTCCGTGGGATTGATCCGTGCAGGCTAAAGCTAAATATGCCTAGAAAATTATGATTATTTTCTAGCCATATTTTCGGATCTATCATCAGCCATATTTTACATGGGTGCCGGACGGGGTCCGACAGTCGGGATCCCGACAGTCATTTACCCAACGTCAGGATCCTGACTGTTAAAACACCGACAGACAGGTTCCCAACGGCCACCGGCTATTCTCCCTCTTGAGGGTCCATGACCGCAAGGGGCTTTGTTGTGCTTGCCATACTGTCTGAGTCCGGCCAGTCGGGATCCCAACGTCGGGCTAATGACTGTCGGGATCCTGACTGTCTGAACCCTATACCACACCCATTTTACATATGGCCAGTTAGTAAAATAGGAATCGCCATTCGACTGAATGGTGATTCCTATTCATATTCTATCGATGGCGCATGCATTCTTATTTTGAAATACAAATACGAATATGCCTGGAATACTAATGGCCGTATATCAGCCATAGAAAATTTACGGCCATACACGGCCAGAAATGGCTACAAATGGGTGTATTCATAGCTATTTCTTCTTAGTAAATTTCCCCCCTTATCTCTTATTATTTGTTTGTGGTTTAGTGTCTAAGACTATTATGTGGGCTCACTGTATTCTTACATTGAGTCAATCCTATGCACTACTACATGTCGGTTTCATGGCCCTCTTGCACTTTGAATGTGAGTGAATCCTGTGCACTACTGCAAGTCAAGCAAATTCAGTATATTATTGGTTCATATGTTTCCTTCTTTTGGCCAATAAAGGTAATTGGCTACATATTTCAAGTCTGTCCTTTCTATCTTCTGGTCTGACCATATGTTCCTCTTTGTGTAATATTGCTAAACCATGTAATGGTGTAGGGGACACCAGAGGATGAGGCTGAAGAGAACTGGGTAAAAGTCGCCGGAGATTATCCACAACTGGCAGGATTTCTGGTATATTATTTCCTCCTCTGCCCATTCAACTGTGCTACTCTGGATTTGCCTCCAGGTGCCTGGTATGAACTTACACCAATGGTGGTAACTCTGAACTTCTTCAGTAGTCTTGTTGTTGTCTAGCAACCGAGATGTTGCGCCATCCTCTCACAGGGTCAATGGGTGGCACCTGTTGTTGGGCAAAAATTAGGACCACTGCATATTGGTCCATTCCAAAAAATCAAGCAGATTAATCTTCTTATCTTTCATCTTCAGTTACCCCAGTAGTTAAGAATTTATTATACATTACACTGGATTTTTTTTTTTAAACCTGCTTTATGCTCTAAAATAGTTTGCCAGTCATATCCAGTCATGGTTCAAGGTCACAGAGAATTTGTGGTAGAGAAGATCCTTGACTCACCTTTGTTCAAGGGCAGGTACATTTCCTAGTCCTTTGGAAGGAATATGACCCTGAAGAAAGAACGTGAATTCTAGATATATTTTTTTAATGCCCCTCTCTTCAAGAAATCTTTTTTCATGGACTTCCCGGATAAACCTGGTTCTGGGGGTTCTTTAACCCCTCTTTAAGGGGGGTACTGTTACAAGCCACTATGTGACTTCCAGTTGGCGCAATTCTTGATTTTGGCATCTGGAAACTAGGATGTCAGGATGTCACACCAACCTCTCAAAGGGCTGATGGGTGCCACCTCTCGCTGGGAAACCAGGGTGATGGGCTGTCATTGTGAACCTGGTTTCCTAGCAAAGCTGTGTTTTATTCTATAATTTGTGCCCTGGTTCCTCATTCTAATTTCATTCTGGTGGTGGGTTCTTATTTATTGAAGCCTGGCCAGAACCTTCTGATGGATTGTAGTTTGTTCAGAACCTCCTGAATGGTGGATTATAGTTTGTTTCTTCATATACTGTACCTTGCTCTATCTAGGAATCTGTACTCAGTGCTGATCCCATGGATAGATTGCCCAACTGTTGGATATTCTGCCAGTTTGCTATGCTTGCTCTTTCCTGTCTGTATCATGTGTTGTTCTTGTAGTAATCCTCTATCTGATTGCTCAAAAAATTTAGTATTACCACTTGCAATTATATTGTTGCAGTCATCACAGATGATCCAATTTTAATGGTATGAGTTATAAAATTTGCGCTGTAGTTGCTGAATGCCCGTAGGGAAAAGGAGGCTTCTTATGATGTCACTGGCCCTCCCTCCCAAGGGCTGGCTAATGCCTGCATTTTATGGGGCACTCCTAGAAAATGCAGGGTTACCGCCCCCAAATGGACGCAGGGTGTCAATCACAGCCCATGCACAGTCATCCCATAATTTGCAGCAAAGTAAGCAGGTCCGAATTGGGCCCTATATCATCAGTTTGGTCCAGAGGTTTCTAAACTGGGTATCTCTGGGTAATTGCAGGGATGCCCTGGGTTGGTGGTCCAGGATCAATTAAAAATTTTTATGGTCAATTTCATTCACAAAAACCATTGTTTCTGGCTTCCAATCATAAAATATATGGACAAACAAGCGAATCCTGTCCCTCACCACATTAATGAAACTAAGGATAACATATCCACAACTAATTTCATTTAATTTTTCTTTTCTCCAAATTTGGCAATAAGCAACTTTTTGCCTAGGGTTGCCATGTAAAAAATGGTCATATTCTAGGGTGTAATTCAAAAAAGTTTAGGAATTACTGCTTTAGTCTTTCTAATGGGTGCGAACAATAAGAAAAAAATACAGTTTAATATAAACCAGACAACCCACTATTACAGCCTGGCCCTGCCTCCTACTGTAGACCATGCCTCCCAAATTTTAATCCACGGCAGGAGGGACATCCCAAAATTTAGAGGCATAGCCTGGTGGCAAGGGTGAGTGGCCTACAAATCGCTCTCACTCGAGGCCACGCACCAATTTTGCCGCTCTGGGGGCATGGCCAGCTGCTCTGTAAGCTGCAGGCCAGCCCTTAGCCCCTCTGATTGCCTGCATACGCACACCGTCTATTCACCGGGTGACAAGGCAGACTCCCACTGCCCCCACCGTGGGGCACTGGAACGTCCCCAAAATAGTATTGAATGTCTCAAGGATTTTAGTGTTGTCTTGAGTTGAGAGTTTGGCATTGAATTATTGAAATGCATAATGAAAAGGATTACTGTATTCTTTAAAAATGCATGTGTATAAAGCAGCATATATAACATTCTGAGCCAAGGCCCTATGGCTATTCAGAAGTGTTAGCATGGCCTGTTTTGCTATCTGAATTTTCAGACAGTGCTCTCGAATTAAAGATCCTCCTAAAGCTACGGTGAAGGCAGTGCTGGTACTTCCATGGTTTCAAAGAAAGGGAAATAAGAAGCAACCCTAAACCATTGCACCACTGGGACTCCAGCAGGGGCCCTTAGAGACCCTATTGCTACTACTCCTCCGTATATGTAGACCTTGAAGGTTATGTAGGAGCATAGTGAAAACAGTATGTCTCTCCTGCAGAAATACTTACCGTGATTTGCAATCTAATGTAAACAGCTGCTCATTACTCCTGCAGTACTGGAGTACTTAGCTCATCTTCTGTACCTTTTCTCCATTCCAGTGTATATGCATGCTTTGGTACTGTATGTTGAAGAATATGTGCATGTTATTTGCTGCCTTTCATCAAAATGTAATTTTTCCTTTTTCAAAGACATTTATTAGGGGGAAGTTTAATAGGATGAGAGATTCAGAAAGTGAGAGATTTGGTAAGTTTTTCTTTTAAAGCGGCAATCATTTACACTGCAAAACCAGTTTGATTCTGCAGTGTAAATGATTGCCGCTTTAAAAAAACCTGTAGATTACTTACCAAATCTCTCACTTTCTGAATCTTTCCCCCTATTACATTTCACCCAAAGTTTCCAACATGGTCTTATCAGTTCTACTAATATATACATTAGTAATAATTGCAGTAATTAAGGAGTAGCATGAGACAAACAGATGTATAACGGTCAGTTTGGGGTTTATTTACTAAGATGGGAGTTATATTGAAGATAGGATGTTGCTAAGGGCAACCAATCAGTTTCTATCTATTATCTTCTAGAATGTTCTATATAAATAAAGAAGAAGATTCGGTACTCTTTACCTAGAAGGTCGCCCATCGCTGGTTATCGCGGGCATCGCATGTACTAAAAAATCGCATGCAATGCAACCGACACGATGCCCGCGATTTCCCATAGGGAACAATGTTAAATGTCCCAATTGACCCGATTTTCCTGTTCAATGTCCCAATTGACCCGATTTTCCATAGGGTACAATGTTAAATGGCCCACAGAGGCCAAATAGGCACCCTGAAGTGTGAAATGGCCCCCCCCAATTGTTAACGCCACCCCACGATCAACGTCAACCCGAAGCGTGGCGAGCGCAGCGAGCCCGCGAGGGGAGGCGGTACGCGTCCTACGACCTTTTCATACCCCCACTATCCACGTTGGCGTGGAGTTGAGAATAGAAAGTGTGGCGAGCACAGCGAGCCACCGAGCCCGAAGCGTGGCGAGCGCATGCGGACACCTTCACAGGTATACGCGTCCCCTCGCGGGCTTCACAGCTGTCCGCGTCCGCTCGCCACGCTTCGGGCTCGGTGGCCACACTTTCTATTCTCAACTCCACGCCGACGTGGATAGTGGGGATATGAAAAGGTCGTAGGACGCGTACCACAATTGGGGGGGGCATTTCACACTGCAGGGTGCCTATTTGGCCTCTGTGGGCCATTTAACATTGTTTCCTATTCAAAATCGGGTCAATTGGGACATTGAAAAGGAAAATCGGGTCAATTGGGACATTTAACATTGTTCCCTATGGGAAATTGCGGGCATCGCGTCGGTCGCATCGCATGCGATTTTTTGGTCGCATGCGATGCGACCGACGCAATTTTTTTTCCCTAACGATGCCCACGATCAAAATCGTGGGCGCCCTTCTAGGTAAAGAGTACAGAAGATTCTGATTGGTTGCTATGATCAACATCAACTTAAATGTTTGTGTATTCATTTTAATACCAGCAATTGCGCTTTAGGACCTTTGTTCCAAATTTATGTTTTCAATTTGATCTGATCGCTTATTTCCATGCTGATTTTAAAGAATGAATTAAATTATGTTTTGGATATTTTACTCGCAATTGAGCGAAAACACAGAACATGGAACCTACTGTATCCTGAATTTCTGTGTTTTCTCGATTGTGGCCATGAAAAAATGTCACATCCAACTAAATTTGCTTCTCTTGACTCCGGCAGGAGAAACAAAATTCATGATATTGCCGTTTATTGTGGATAATTGAATGACCTCCTGGGGATAAATTAGTAATACAAAAATGTACTCATCTATGCAGTGTGATTTATTGATTTGTAAATTTCCTCCTGGTATTTCTAGGCTAGATGCCGAATGGTCTGTACACCCAGCAAATCAGGGAGAGCGGCAAAGAAAACATGAAGACCTAACTGATGAAGAAAAAGAAATTATCAACCGAGTGATCGCAAGAGCTACCAAGATGGAAGAGCTGGAGCAAGAGCGGATTGGGTAAGATGATCTGCATCTGTGTATTGAATCCAATTTTGACTGGCATATTAATGGCATTCAGCATGACAACAGTTACTGTGATCATATAATATAAGTGAATTGATAAATACAAATATTTAGGGAATTGTGGAACTTTTTTTTTCAATGAGCTCCAAAATGTAAGGTTAACTGTAAAGATCAGGGGTGGTCAAACCGGTCCTCGAGATCAACCAATGTCCACGTTTTCCAAATCACCTAGCTGATGCATTCTATTCCTACTATAGATCCACAGGTTTGTCTGAAAAACATGAAATGTTGGTAGAAGATCTTGAGGACAAGTTTGGCCACCCATGGTGCAAACCTATTTCCTTTTATCACCATTAATGCTGTGTACACACGGGGGTGATAGGGGCTGAAATCGCTGGGAATATGGTCGCTGAGCGACCATATTGCCAGTGATTGGAGTGTGCACCAGCGATAAATCGCCGGGTGCACGCTCCCGTTTTCCTCCGACCAGCGCCCTTCCCGTGCCTCTTCACCCAGCAGTGTTTAAATTTTCATCTGCGACCATCTCTGGTCGCAGATAAAAACGGGACACGGGGCAATATAATTGCTGAGCAATATATTGCTAGCAATATATTGCCAGCGATCATATTGCCCCGTGTGTACGCACCTTAAGACGTTTAGAGCAGGTTTTTATCCCATTAGATAAAACGTTGTAATATCAGCAGTTAAGGAGAGAGGTCTTATTAAAATATACATAATAATCATGAAATTTATTTTGGATGCACTGTACCTTGGAGCTGTTATATGTTTATTATTTGTACACTGTAAGTGTATTTCCCTCTGTATACAGTATATATATGAAGCTAGACAGTGATAGAAATGATGGTCTGGATTCAGAGGTGGATGCTAATCGCATTGCTCCTCCATCTTTGTACACAGCCAATCTATGAAGATCCTGCATCTTTTGTGTAAAGACCCGACCACCACTGGCATTTTAGATCTGACTTTTGCATACAGATAAGCAGGACATTGCTTGCACTATCAGATCTCAGCCACTGTCTTGGCTGCAACATGCTCACGAAACGGTTGCATCACAGCTGTGTTTTTGTAGCCATCTCCCAGAAACGGCCCTTATCTGTCATCGCCCTGCGTCTGAGCCCACGCTACAAACGCCATCTTAACTCCATCGCAGTGTAGGAGCAGTGCGACTCAGTTGCACGCACAGTAGAAAATAATTTAGCAAACTACAAACATATATGCATTGCATCTACCCCTGAATCATGCCCTTTTGTATGTCACTACTGTATGTTGGCATGTAACGACAGTTGTGAGCCCACCCACCAGTGTCAATGATGTTGCTTGCAGAGATTCCTGGCAGAACGGACATTTAATGTCTCCAAACTAAGGTAGCCCATTGAAGACTTTGCCTTTGATGGTACCATCTTGTCCTTCCATCAACAGCAAGTTCCCTTTGATGGCTACAATCTTAATGTTACACCTGCAAAATGAACACAAGCAAGGCTGAAAGCAGTAGCTGGAATATATGCCATATGGTGCCAGCCAATCATCAGCAACATCAGTAAAAAAAAAACTTCCAAAAATGACAGCCATGGATTTCAAACCGTTGTGGTCAATGGCCATCTCTGTTTCAAATGCTAATGTTATTTGCCCATCTTGCTCATCAACCACATAATACTATTCTTTCCAAATCCCCACTTTGTTTGATTCAACACATTCCACCTTCTGATGAGACACTCCTGATAATCACCCTTATAACAACATTTTTTACCCACCAGAAAAACCGTACATCGGCGCCCCTGATTTAGGGGTCTATTCATGAAGCAGTGAAATATTGAGCCAGCAGAGAAGTTGCCCAATCAGTAGCTACATACAATTTTATAGAATGCACTTGAGAAATGTTACTTCACAGCTGATTGGTTGTCATGGCACACTTCTCCACTCTTTTCACTGCTTCATGTATAGACTCTCATTATAATATTCATGCAATAATGAATCTAAAACTTTACATATTGCATATTCTATTGCACAGCTTGCAATCTGCCTATAATTTTAAGATTTATAAGTTCCCACTTTATGGCATGATGAAACAAAAAAAATATATTTGCTATATATATATATATATATATATATATATATATATATATATATATATATATATATATGTGGGGTGTCTCCTTTAACAGAGAGTGATCTGCACACCAACTTGAAGAAAAAAGCATTTTATATTGATGCAAGATGAATCAAGCACATGGCATTACATTGGAATCAAAACAAAAAGGTGCAGGTTACTTATCCATAGCCCATAACATCATTGTAGGGGACCCGCCACCGACTTCCAAAGCCAGGATACCCGACAGACTGTTTCGGTGGTATGACCACCTTCCTCAAGGGTACAAGCATAACTGCAATGCTAGCCATATATAAAGGCCCTGACGGCGCCAAAATCAGTTCAAACAGCACTCACCTGTCACTTAATCTCACCTGGTACACCTGTGCGGTGAAACGCACATGACACGCACTTCCGGTATCAAAATCCGGATGAAATGGAATAAGTCCCAAATGACAATTGCTAAGATATACAATCACCTGTATTGCACCGCCAGCTGACCCTCCTGCACAAGCACAACACCGCTCACCCCCTCCGGCATGAGCGGCGTGTCCGGCTGTCAGATCGCTAGCGTGTGCTCGCCTATCTGCCGCTGACACGCATCCCGTCAGGTCGTGGAACGCACGACCATGACGCCTACGTCAGCACAGGCAGGGCGAACCAAACAGGACATCCTCAAACGTCAACGCTGGACCGCCCACAGTCAGATCGTGGAACGCACGGCCATGACAGGGGCGCCAGTATAGACAAAATATATGGAACATAAAAGCAATATTACAGGTGCGGGGCACTCAATAATTTTAAATAAATAACAAGGTCCCAAGGTGGAAAATAGACTTATAGTGAGTATAAGGCCGTCTGTCACTGATAATGGCACACATCATTTGGCCCAAACATTGGGAGTGCTTTCATCTTCTATATACCAAATATCATCATTCCAAAAAATGCCGTACAAAATATAACACATAAATGTTATAATAGAAAAACCACACCTCACCATTGAGTGTGCCCCAATCAATGCAATAAATGTGATAATCAGGAGAGAAAGAAATAATATAAGTATAAAGTGTGCCAATATGGCAAATGTTGAATCAGTCTAGCATCAAACAGGTTGTGGTAGCCTACAAGACCACCCAATATAATACATTAATCACCTATGACATAAATACATAAGCAGTCCCACTACAGAAAGACATTCAAATTAATTTCCTCATTCAGGCCCTCCGGAGCTAGAGAATTCAAATTATAAATGAACTCACATTCCTTCTGTAAGAGGGTAAGGTGTCGGTCACCCCCTCTTTTGGGGGCCCGGATTTGAAAAAGAGGCATAAACTTGAAGTCCTTCATAGTATGGCCAACCTCAAAAAAATGTCTAGCCACCGGTGGGGTGGTGTGGTCACGAACAGTCATAGCCTTTTTAATCGATGAACGATGCATTCCTATTCGTTCCTTAAGCATCCGGATCGTTTTTCCGATATACAGGTATTTGCAAGGGCAAATAATGACGTAAATGATAAATTTACTATCACAGTTCATGCGATGTTTTAATTTGAACTCAATGCCAGTCCTGGGGTTGCAAAAGACATCACCTGTTAACATATGCTGGCAATTGACGCAGCCACTACACTTGAATGCACCACTCTTGCATCCAAGCCATGTACCTTTCTTTGGGGCTGGGCTGATGTCAGAAAACGTAATCTGATCCTTGAAATTGCTGCTTCGTTTGTAGGCAAACATCGGGATTTCACTACAAAAAGTGCCCATAACTGGGTCAGATTCCAGTATATGCCAGTGCTTAAGTACCACTTCCCTCAATTTGGTTGAAGCTATAGAGAAAGTTGTGGGAAAAATCATCCTTTTGATAGTCTTATCCCTCTTGGGTTGTGTCAACAACGTTACTCTGTCCAATAGAAGACATTTTTTGATGGCCTCTTCAACTTCCAGACGGTCATAGCCTCTGGAGACAAAGTCATCACCCATCGCCCTCAATGCTGTAGGTAATTCATCAGAATTCGAGGTAATCCTTACCACACGAAGAAGCTGTGAATAAGGCAACCCTCTTTTTAATGCGGGTGGGTGAAAGCTTTCTGCCCGTAAGACGGAGTTGGTATCAGTTGGTTTCTTGTAGATTGAAGTAGACAATTTACCAAGATTAACACTCACGTCTACGTCAAGAAAACATACATTTGTGGGACTGCTTATGTATGAAAACCTGATGGTGCCAGGTAGTCCATTAAGGTGTTTCATAAATAAGTCCAGTTTCTCAGGGCCTCCGGTCCATATAAAGAAAATATCATCAATAAATCTCACATATGAGTTGATAAAAGAAAAATATGAGTTATTGTTCAAAATGTGAGATGTTTCATAGTCATACATATACAGATTGGCATAGGCCGGGGCCATGTTAGAGCCCATGGCCGTGCCCTGTAGCTGCAAAAAAAATGAATTATCAAAAAGAAAATAATTCTTGTGTAAGATGAAATCAATTAACAACAAAAAATATTCAACCGGAGGACCCTGGTATGCTGGACTTTGGGTGACTATCCGTTTGATGGCATCAATACCTGCAATATGATTTATATTGGTATACAGGCTCGTGATATCGCATGTTACCAACAAACAATCGATAGGTACACAATCAATTTTGTCAATTCGACACAAAAAGTCAGAGGTATCCCGTAGGATAAGATCAATCTCCAGAACTATCGCCTGTAGATGAAAATCCACAAATTGCGATAAGTTCTGGCATAATGAATTACGTGAGGAAATTATTGGCCTCCCCGGGGGCTTTTGGAGGGTCTTATGAATCTTGGGCAGTATATAGATCAATGGGGTGACTGGATACAATTGAGTTAAGAACTCACAAGTGTCTTCATCTATCCATCCATTAGTCACACCCATTGATAATATACTGTCCAATTCTTTAGAGTAGGTAGGTGTGGGGTCAAAACGTAGCGGCTTGTAGCATTGATCATCCGCTAATTGCCGTTTGACCTCTGCACAATAGTCACTCATATTCATGACCACCACTCCCCCACCTTTGTCCGCTGCTCGAACAATTATATCTTTATTAGAATTAAGGGCTTTAATAGCCTGTTTCTCGGCAACGGTTACATTAGAAAAAGACATTTTTTGTTTAGACATGTAAGGTATTAGATCACGTCTAACTAGTCTAATGAAGGTGGCGATGGATGCATTGTTGCAGGGTGGATCAAACGAGCTTTTTTTCTTAAAGACCTTGGTGTTAGTGGTGGTATTTGATGATCTAGAAAAATAATCTTTTAATTTTAACTGCCGGTGGAACTTATGCAGTTCCACTTCACAATCAAAAGCTCTTTGTTTAAATGTTTGAACAAAGGATAAACCCTTCGCTAAAACCGTAGTAACGTTGTTGACACAACCCAAGAGGGATAAGACTATCAAAAGGATGATTTTTCCCACAACTTTCTCTATAGCTTCAACCAAATTGAGGGAAGTGGTACTTAAGCACTGGCATATACTGGAATCTGACCCAGTTATGGGCACTTTTTGTAGTGAAATCCCGATGTTTGCCTACAAACGAAGCAGCAATTTCAAGGATCAGATTACGTTTTCTGACATCAGCCCAGCCCCAAAGAAAGGTACATGGCTTGGATGCAAGAGTGGTGCATTCAAGTGTAGTGGCTGCGTCAATTGCCAGCATATGTTAACAGGTGATGTCTTTTGCAACCCCAGGACTGGCATTGAGTTCAAATTAAAACATCGCATGAACTGTGATAGTAAATTTATCATTTACGTCATTATTTGCCCTTGCAAATACCTGTATATCGGAAAAACGATCCGGATGCTTAAGGAACGAATAGGAATGCATCGTTCATCGATTAAAAAGGCTATGACTGTTCGTGACCACACCACCCCACCGGTGGCTAGACATTTTTTTGAGGTTGGCCATACTATGAAGGACTTCAAGTTTATGCCTCTTTTTCAAATCCGGGCCCCCAAAAGAGGGGGTGACCGACACCTTACCCTCTTACAGAAGGAATGTGAGTTCATTTATAATTTGAATTCTCTAGCTCCGGAGGGCCTGAATGAGGAAATTAATTTGAATGTCTTTCTGTAGTGGGACTGCTTATGTATTTATGTCATAGGTGATTAATGTATTATATTGGGTGGTCTTGTAGGCTACCACAACCTGTTTGATGCTAGACTGATTCAACATTTGCCATATTGGCACACTTTATACTTATATTATTTCTTTCTCTCCTGATTATCACATTTATTGCATTGATTGGGGCACACTCAATGGTGAGGTGTGGTTTTTCTATTATTACATTTATGTGTTATATTTTGTACGGCATTTTTTGGAATGATGATATTTGGTATATAGAAGATGAAAGCACTCCCAATGTTTGGGCCAAATGATGTGTGCCATTATCAGTGACAGACGGCCTTATACTCACTATAAGTCTATTTTCCACCTTTGGACCTTGTTATTTATTTAAAATTATTGAGTGCCCCGCACCTGTAATATTGCTTTTATGTTCCATATATTTTGTCTATACTGGCGCCCCTGTCATGGCCGTGCGTTCCACGATCTGACTGTGGGCGGTCCAGCGTTGACGTTTGAGGATGTCCTGTTTGGTTCGCCCTGCCTGTGCTGACGTAGGCGTCATGGTCGTGCGTTCCACGACCTGACGGGATGCGTGTCAGCGGCAGATAGGCGAGCACACGCTAGCGATCTGACAGCCGGACACGCCGCTCATGCCGGAGGGGGTGAGCGGTGTTGTGCTTGTGCAGGAGGGTCAGCTGGCGGTGCAATACAGGTGATTGTATATCTTAGCAATTGTCATTTGGGACTTATTCCATTTCATCCGGATTTTGATACCGGAAGTGCGTGTCATGTGCGTTTCACCGCACAGGTGTACCAGGTGAGATTAAGTGACAGGTGAGTGCTGTTTGAACTGATTTTGGCGCCGTCAGGGCCTTTATATATGGCTAGCATTGCAGTTATGCTTGTACCCTTGAGGAAGGTGGTCATACCACCGAAACAGTCTGTCGGGTATCCTGGCTTTGGAAGTCGGTGGCGGGTCCCCTACAATGATGTTATGGGCTATGGATAAGTAACCTGCACCTTTTTGTTTTGATTCCAATGTAATGCCATGTGCTTGATTCATCTTGCATCAATATAAAATGCTTTTTTCTTCAAGTTGGTGTGCAGATCACTCTCTGTTAAAGGAGACACCCCACATATGCAATTTCTTATGTGATCTGGCACCCTGAATTCACACCCAAAGGTGTGCGGTTTTTCAATTGTACATATATATATATATATATATATATATATATATATATATATATATATATATATATATATATATATATATATATATATATATATATATATATATATATATATATATATATATATATATATATATATATATATATATATATATATATATATAGAAATATATATATATATGTATAGATATATATCTATATATATATATATTGTTTATTATATTGTTTTGCGTTTTTTTTATACACCGTGGTTTGCTACTCGCTATCTTTTGTCCCTATCTTTTTTCACCAACCCCCACCCCTTTCAATTGGTTGTGCACCGAAAATACACCTTTCCACTGTTTACTATCTAAACTAGGGGGAGGAACCTAGTAATTTTCAGGCTGCCTTCCAGTTTTAGGAGTATTTATAAATTGTGCAGATAGTCCCTTATACCATCCTAATTACTCTACTTCAATTTCTGATCGGGGGAGGCAGAGATGGAATATTAGGGAGGAGGAGGAAAAATACATAGATACTTGAAAAATGTACAGTAAGTGTGTGTGTATCTATAGATTGTAAGCTTGCGAGCAGGGCCCTCCTACCTATTGACTGTCTGTAAATACCCTGTTTGTTGTATCACTGTCTCCTTTGTAAAGCGCAACGGAATATGCTGCGCTATATAAGAAACTGTTAATAAATATATATATATATATATATACATAATGGCATCTTGTATGATTCTGTGCTAGTATGGATGGGTTTGGGACGGGGGGGGGGGGGGGGGGGGCTGCAGCACAGTTCAGATATGGGTGCCACAGCCACTGCCACCAGCTGCCATCCCAAACTGATCTCTGGCAGTTGGTGTGTTCCTCTGTTCCTCCCCTATTTGAATATTGAACTGTAATTCAGCCCCACCTCTGGAGCCGCCACTGCAGGGGACCGATGGATTGTTCTTGCTGTTTTATGCTACAAACGTTAGGGGCTAAATGAGAGAAGCCTACCAAGTTCTGTACACATAGAGCGATTTGGTAGCTGAGCGAATTTACATGAGTGTCCCGTTTTAATCAGCAAGGAGCGATGGTTGATAATGAAAACAGTGTTACTGCAGGAGAAAGCAATACTGGCTGGTTGCAGGAGTGCGCTCCTAGCGACCATCGCCCTGTACGCACGTGGATATGGTGGACCACATCCCTGGCTATATAGGCTAAAATCGTCCCATGTGCAAGGGAGCAGTACCGATATGTGCATTTGCAGCCACTTGGTGCCAGAGGGCGTGGTGAACTGCATGTTCGTCGTCCTGTTCGCACCTAGCAGTGTGGGGTGGGCAGCGGGGGGCTGCGCCCATGGGGACGCCCAGCATTTCATGGGCGTTTCCATGAAAACGCTGGGCATTCCCATGAAAACACTGGGCATTCCCTTGGTACTTCCTGATGACACGGGGGCAGGCAGCTGACATCAGCGGATGTCAGCTGCCCTCCCGCTTCAGGATGCTCGTAGATGTAAGATACCAGAGAGTTGTCTCATATCTGTGAGCGCTGTAGAATTAATTCCATTTGCACGCATGTGGGGGGATGCGGTGCGTTAAAATAACATGCAAAGCTGTGAATTTTTCAGCTTTGCGCGTCAACCAGAATAATCTCCCAAGCCCAAAAGTGGCCCAATCAACTTCAGTCAGATTTTTTATTTTTTTATCTGGAATTGCTGTTCGTTTTCCACACATGCTACCTGTCATATTGGGCAATGATTGCAAATCTCCACACACCATCAGTGTCTGTTTGGATAACAAAATAACTGCACATCCACCCAATGATGTATTAGTTGGCAGATGTATGTGCCCGTCCTGCCAATGCATGGGTAATTATATACTGCACATATCCACGTATGCCCATGTGCCGGTGTGCTACTGTTAAGCTACAGCCAGTTGAATTGCACTGCAATATTTTATATGACAAACCAACCTAAATGTAGATTCTAATTTGGCTTTATTGGCTGAGAGACAATCACTGAGAGAATAAGAGAATTGTCTCCAGGCTATGAAAGCCGTCATGCCGCACAGATCTGCACTAGCACAGTAGAAGCTATCCACAGTAGACCAAGACAGCAAATGCAGATTTTTAACCTTTCATATCAGAACTGGAATGTGTGGTCATGATTGACAAGTGAATTAAATTGAAATTATATGGCTGCTGTGTGTTTCCAATCACACGGACAGATGCAATTAGTTGGAGACAGTGCAAAGCAAACAATGCATTTCCAAATTCGTTCTGGGCAGGTATCTCATTTCTTGTCATTAGTGGCAGAGTTTAAATAATAAATGACGCAGTTTATTTACTAGATGGAAATTTCATGCAAATGAATAAAAAGTTTGTATACAATTATGGAATCTATATATTTGTGTTTGCACAATAGTAAGGATTGTTTACTATCATTAGTCAGATGTTCAAAGGGTTTTAGGAGGCTATTCTACTCCACACGGAAGTTGCAAATTGTGCAGCGTTCCATGTGGATTAAATGCCGCTCGCACAGAGCACCCCCCCTCGCTCGCTGAGTTCTCCGCACGGCTGCAAATGGATGTTTTGCATAAACATCCATTCGCAGCCTTGGGTGTGGGGGCCAAATCATTTGTTGGCTGATGACCATCGAATGATTTGAAAGGTGCATGCAAAACTAAGGCACTCTCTGGTGTCTTATCATTGTGTGCTCCCTGTACAGGAAGAGGGTGGGTAGCTGACATCTGGTGACTTTAGCTGTCTGCCCCCGGCTGCCACGTTACTGCCTAATTTCCATGTGAACGCCCAGCATTTTCATGGGAACACCCATGAAATGCTGGGTGTTGCCATGGGCGGGTGCAGCCCGTCGCCGCCACCCCACGCCCCCTGTCCGCACTGGCTGGGTGTGAACGGGATGCCGAACTAGCAGTTCGCTGTGCCCGGTTGCACCCAGCATATGCACATGTGCAGAAATGCTAAAGCGCAGGAGAAAAGCATCGCTCCATCGTGCATATGCGTGGGGGAGCGTATGGACCAGAATAACCTCCTTAGTGTGCAGTAACCCATAGCAACCAGTAAGTAATTTGCTTTAATAAATGTCTGATTGCTTGCTATCCCTTTAGTGTGCATTCGCACCTTTGAGTATTGTTAGTAAATAGCCACTCCCGCCCCAATGTCTTACAATTCCTAAAAGAGGAATGGAGAAAGCAGTTATGATATTTATCTTGGTTTACAGCATTTTTTTTTTTTTCTTTTCTTTTTGTATATATCTGCTAAAGTTATGATACAAGTGTGTCCACATACATCTAGCCTTCTTTACCATAAAATTTCCCTTTTAATGGTGCGACTCAGGCATCATTTTTGCAGCTTTTTCAACTAAAATGGAAAACAGCAGGGCATCAGGGAGTTGGCAACAGCAAGTGCATTTACTGCTCCTGCATGTACAGATGACAGAGGATGTCGCTGACGACACACAACAGTGAGCATGATCAGCAACATATAGCACTAGTCTATATGAAAATGTTGTCGTTCCAACCCATCGCAACCTGCAAACTCATTCAAAATATCATATCTAGTGTGTACCCAGCTGTATAGTACACAGGGAACAGAATACAGGTAGCATTGATAATAAATAATTTTGCCGGATTATCGGTGGTACATCCCAACCGCTTTCCCTTCCACTTCCATTAGATAAAATATAATCTCCCACACCTGAGCCCTCCCACAGCCTAACTACCTCCCACATCACCTCAATGCCCCACAGCCTGACCACCCCCACAGCCTAACTCCACCACACAGACTAACTGAGCCCTTCAGCAACCTAGTTGATCCCTCTTGTAGCCTATATAAGCCCTCCTGCAGCCTTACTTCCTCCTGGTACCTGATGTGTCCAGATTAAAAGAGGTGCAGCAAGATTCTTGCATGGAAAGGAAATGAGTCATGACTAATGCTACAGTATCATAATGTGAAGTCTGCTTGTTGCAAATAGATAACTTAGTGAATAAATACAGTAGTATGTGTTGTAATTATATGAAGATGTTTCAGACTCCTCTGTATACTGTAATGTGTCATTCTGCAGAGCAAGGGTGAGATGTGCTAAGGTAAAGTGGAGAATGATAAACCACCAGCCAATCCTCTCCGAACTGTCGTTTTTGAAACACGTTGTGGGATGTTCTATCACAAAATTGCGGTAAAAACCCTGTTATTGAGGTTTTTACCGCACTTTGGCATGCAGAAAAACCTGCAAGCCTATGGGCTTCTTACCGCATCCCCTACCACCCCGCACTGACCCCCGCCGCCCCGCATTGTCTGTGCCGTTCCCCTCTCACCTGTGTCCAGACAGCCTCCTGTTGTGCTGCCCATACCAGTGACCTCCTCCCTAGCCCTGTACATCCCCTTCCGGGTGATCCCTGCAGCATCAGCAGGGCACACCAGGAGGGGGAGAGCGATTGGGGACCAGCTCACCCCCCCCCTCCCCCACTGGCTGCTTCGGAAAGGGCAGTTCTTGTCACGAGCTGCCCTTTGCAATACCAATCGCATATGTTAGAGCATATGCGATTAGTATCAATGCGGTAGCCGGAGAAGGCGGGCAGTGGATCATAGAGCAACCCGCCCATAGCCTGTAACATGGCAGTTAGGAGCTGATTCACTGGCACTTTATCGCTCTCCATTTTATCATTTTTCAAGCTTAGTACATCTGGCCCCAAGTCTGTAACACTATCAGTCAGAATCCAATTAGTGTATGCAGATAGCTGTTCTTCTGGCTCCGAGAAGTCCTCTATAAAGACATACAGTTCTCTTTCATTTAAAAATAAAACTGATGTGTGATGTAGAATGTGATAAAGTACAAATTCATGCATCATTCATCATTCTGCCTGCCTGGGAGTCTGGTGGAATGATTATACATTATATAATTGTCTAGAGAGTTCATGGATTTAAACAGAAAGTGTCCTGCACTATATTGTGGGCTGTGAATTGCATACTATATATGATATTAAGATTGTTAATATTTTACTAGATATTTAATAATTGATCAAATGATGTTTTAAGTATGTCTATAATGCACTGTTTGATTAGATACTTAGTTGTGGGGATAACACAGTTCAGAACCAGGAATCAAATAAATAATGGCATACATTACTTTGTTTGAATAGGCCAAGCAGATACCAGTAATGCCTCCAGTTCTAAAACCACCCAGCCCCATACACATAAACATACTGTATATTTTCAGAGCCATAACTAGACTTTTTGGTGCCCCGTGCCAGTAAGAGAATTGGTGCCCCACCTCCCCATTTTTCCACTAGGTGCATGTCCTCATGGAAGTGGGGCATGACAGTTCTGACCTTTGCACATGAACCACCTACTCTTGAAGTGCCCCTGCTTGTCAGATGTATTAGTCCAAAGAGCAAGATAAATGGAGATGCGATGATTTGCCATCTAGAACACTGGGGGTTATTCTGGTTCATTTGCTCGGATGCAAATTTGCATCCTTGCGAGTGAACAAGATCCCCTCTTGTGAATGGTGGTACGCCGTCCCACCATTCGCAAGGCGCGTTCCTTCGCACTGGCTGTGAAGGGTTGTTTTACATAAACGTCCATTCGCATGTCGCAGTCCATCAAAAGATGTGCAATTTGCACGCATATGTAACGTTGCTCTGAGCAACCTTACATATACGCGTATGCTAGGGGGGTAGTGGGCGGGCAGCTGACATCTGGTGATGTCAGCTGCCTGCCCCCCACATGTCCGTCACATATTCATAAGAATACCCATGGAAACACTGGGTGTTCCCATATGCTAATGGTCCGGCCCGCCGGCCCTCGCCCCCCACCCAGCTTTCTTTTTTTTTTTTAAAACAGTTTTATTATTTGCAATGCACATTCAAAAACAAACATCGGAAGGTTTACATTTATGTAAGCACAATTGGTAGTAGAGACAAAATCTTACACATTTATAACACAATCAAGTAGCATCCAGGCATTGTTGTTATTGTCCGTCAGTACGTATGTATTATTAGGTCTAACATTAGGCATTAACAGAAACCTGCATGAGTGCGTGTATTTTCAAAAAGGTGGTACCCCATTTGTTATGATTTCTAGCTCATACCAGGTTGTCGATTGGAAGCTATTCCTTAATGCGTTTCTGGTGGATTGAGGAAGGGTTTTTATATAAGGCGACCACGTGTCTACAAATTTGCCAACCAATTTTTCTTTATTCGTTGCAGCTTCCGTCCAGTCCATTTGAAATAGATACTGAAGTCTAGGAAATAATAGTGTGAGAGGAATCGGAGTTTTGTCGATCCATTGGGAAAGGATGGTTTTTTTCCCCGCCGCTGCGAATTTATTAATCAAGAATCGTGCGTGTTTGGACAGGGCTAGTTTGTCTTTTCTGTGATAAATATTCCAAAACACCCAGTCCTTAGACACCTGGAATTGTAGCCCGAGTTGGTTATTAATAAAATTTTGTAGGTCTCCCCAAAATTTTTGGACTATAGGGCATTCCCATAGGCAATGTGTCATACCCGCATCTGGAGCCTCACACTTAAAGCAGTTTGATGTTGGAGAGTTACCAGTCAGAAACTTTAATCTAGGTGTGTAGTATGCCCTATGGAGAATTTTTTGGTGCATCTCCGTATAAGTAATGGCCACCAATTGTTTATTCATATTTGCATATGAGGCTAGCATCTTCTCCACAGTCAGGTGGGGGAATTCACTCAACCACCTAGCTAGACCCGTTGAGGATGTTTCTGTGTTAAGTGTCTTGCGTAAATGGGAATAAATATAAGATGTGGTGAAGGACCCGGTGTTGTTTTTAACTGCATAGTCTAGTTTGTTATTTTTATCAGTGTCAGTTAAACCTTGAAGTATTTTACTAATATAACTAGAAAGCTGCAGAAACTGGAATAATGGAAAGGGAATGTCTGGGTGTTTTTCCTGCATTTGAGATCTAGAGAGGGGTTGTAATGTGACAGGGTGCATGAATTGATATAAGCAGCGGAGACCTTTTTGGTACCACGTGCGAAAGCATGGATTCGTTGTTTGTGGGGGAAAACTTGGGTTGCCCCATATAGGTAAGAATATTGAGGAATATTTCCTCATTTTTTGGCTAGACCGGAACAGTCGCCAGGCCTCGCATGTGGTGTTCAAAAGTATATTGTCTCTTAAATCTGCTTCTATTGCCTTCGGGTGTGTATGTAGTAATGTTATTAGATCTCTGTGTGGGCTAAATGCCTGTTCTCGCGATCGTCTAGTGTATATGTCATGGCCTTTTATCCAGTCTAGAGCTATTTTATAATTTGCCGCTATTGCATATTCTCTGAGGTTTGGTAGGTTTATTCCACCCGATTCTTTCTGTTGTTGCAGTTTAAACAGCGATAATCTGGGTTTCCCCCCCCCCCCCCCAAATGAATTTGCTTAATGCTGCATTGAAAAGTTTTAGGTCCTGTTTGGTGGGTAGCAAAGGTAACATCTGGATTAGGTATAGGAGTCTAGGGAATGTTATCATTTTAAAAAGATGACAGCGTCCTATGTATGATAAGGGAAGGCTCTTCCACTTCTGGAAGTCACTGTATGTTTTGGTGAACATGGGAGTGAAGTTTATGCCGTACAAACATCTGATATCAGAAGAAATATGTATTCCTAAATATTTGAAGGAATTTTGTGCCCACATGAACGGGAATGTGTTGCCCCACCCCTGCTTGGCACTAGGATCTACAGGCAATGCTATAGTTTTTGAGTAATTTAATTTGAGGCCTGTTATATTTTCTAATCTGTCTAATGCTGTTAGGAGGGTGGGGATGGCCTGTTTGGGGTTTGACATATATAGTAGTAGATCATCTGCAAATGCGGAGAATTTAATTTCCTCCGTCCCTAAGTGTATTCCAGACCATTCTTTCATTGTGTCAAAGTGTCTTAGTATAGGGTCTAGTGCTATGTCAAACAGGAGCGGGGAGAGCGGGCATCCTTGTCTCGTTCCTCTGTGCAAGGTGAATTGTGGAGAGTTAAGTGAGTTTATTGTGAGAAATGCTTTGGGTTCTTTGTATAGTGTGTTAAATATATGTGTGAATTCAGGGCCGAATTCTTGATGGTTAAAAATTCGGTTTAGATGGGGCCAGGAAACCCTATCGAACGCTTTGTCTGCGTCACAACTTATAATCAAAGCATTTTTATTCTTAGTAATTTGTGTTTGTGTAATAGCTGCAATCAACGTTCGTATATTATGCACTGAATGTCTGTTTTTAATAAAGCCCGTTTGGGCTCTGTGTAATAAATTGGGTAAGATCATTTGTAATCGTTGGGCCATGATTTTTGAAAATATCTTAAAATCCTGGTTTAGTAGAGATATTGGTCGGTAGGAAGACACTAGTTTTGGATCTTTATCTGGCTTTGGGATCAATATAATACGTGCTTCATTGAAGTGTTCAGGAGCTGTGTTACCACTTATTATGGAATTATATAGGGTGTGTAAGTGGGGGGATAGCAAAGGGGACAACATTTTGTAGTATGTTGCTGAGTAACCATCAGGGCCTGGCGACTTCCCTGATTTCAAAGTGGAAATTGTATCTGTGATTTCAAGTTCTGATATGGGGGCTAATAATTGTTCCCTGTCTGTGGGTGTCAGTTTGTGGAGATTCGACTGTTGCAGAAAGAGTTCTCCATCCTGGGTGTCATCAGGTGTTGCTAGATATAAGGACTTAAAATACGTAAGGAATGCTTGTTCAATTTCATTTGGGGATGTGGATAATTTCCCTGACTGTAATTTAACTGAGGTAATATGCTTGATATCTTTTGCCGCTTTAGTCATGGTTGCTAATAATTTACCGGATTTGTTACCCCATCTAAAGTATCTGTTTTTCTGAAAATGTATGTCTATCTGTGCCTTTTCTGTGGTTAGGATATCATATAAGGATTTAGCCTCTTTATATAGGGTTTTGTTGTTTTCAGAAGGATTAGACAGCAGTGCAGCATATGCATCTGCTACTTTTTGGCTGGCCTTCTCATATTGGTCTCGCAGTTTTTTCCTTTGGTGGCTAACATAGGAGATTATGTGTCCTCTCAGGACCGGTTTTGATGCCTGCCAGAGTAGGTTTATGTCTTGGCTATGGGTGTTGTTATCATTTATGTAGTTGCGAAAGGATTGTGTCAGCAGGGACGTGCAGTCAGGGGAGGCAGGGGAGGCAGAGCCTCCCCTGTCATAACTGATAAAAAAAAAAAAAAAGATGATAATTATAACATAACACATATATGCTATTGTTATAAATATCATATTTGATTTTTTTCTTTAATTATCTATGAGGTGGGACACTTTGGGGAGGCTGGGCGGCAGCGGGAGCTGTGCCTCCAGCTGACAATAGAAAACTGTCCGGCAGCTGGGGGCGGGCATAACCCGCATGGGGAAAATAGGCTGAGAAGCCCATTAAAATTGCATGGGGAAGCGGCATCGATTCGTCTGCCTCAATGACAGGGACGGATGCCCCTGCCACTGAGACAGATGTGATAGGACAGCGGAGCAGGCTGTCACTCACTGACAGCCTGTATCCGCTGCCCATGAGCTGCGCAGTCAGTGTCTGGCAGCGTGCGTGCAGACAGGGACCAGGTCAGCAGCACCAGCAGGTAAGTGTTAAGTTAACACTCACTGTAGTGACTGCACTGACTTACACACTGCACCCCCCCCCCCCCCCCCCCCACACACACACACACACACACAGTCACACTCACACACACACACACACACACAGTCACACAGTGATTTTATAGTACATTTCACAAACCTGGGTTCAGGCAGCAGCGGTGCTGTAATCGGCTGCTACCCCCGCTCTGCCCCCCCCCCCCCCCCCCCAGCCTGCAGCAGCACAAATCGACAGCGGGGGTTTCAGCGGTAATCGGCGGTGTGGTAGCGCGGCAGGTATCTCTACTAGCAACCAGGCTGCTGCCCCCCCCCCCGCCCGCTCCCCTCCGCAGCCTGGCGCAGCTGCGGTAGCTCTCATCTGCGGAGGCTGCCTGTAGCACTGCTACAGGCACAGGCAGCCTCCGCAGATGAGAGCTACCGCAGCTGGGCCAGGCTGCGGAGGGGAGGGGGGGGGGGGGCAGCAGCCTGGTTGCTAGACTAGTAGAGATACCTGCCGCAGTGCCGCGCTACCGCACCGCCGATTACCGCTGAAACCCCCGCTGTTGATTTGCGCTGCTGCAGGCTGGGGGGGGGGGGCAGAGCGGGGGTAGCAGCAGCCGATTACAGCACCGCTGCTATTATTACACACACAGTTATAATCGCGCGGGTGTCTTATCTGCGTACCTGCTGCTAGATCCCCCCTCCGGCTGCCTGTGGTCTCTGTCGGGGCAGGGGGAACTTTGATTTCAGTTCCTTCTCTTCCCCGGTGGTGTGATGCGGGGATGAGCCAAGGGGCACTGGCAGGGAGTCCGGCTGTGCAATATAGATAGTAATTAATATCCTTGCACTACAAGTCCCAGCATTATTAGTCAGTTGCTGGGACTTGTAGTGCAAGGGTAACGCTAATTACTATTTGTATAAAAAGCTGCGGTGCCGTGGACTACATAATTGAATTTTTAAAATTCAAAGATGGCCGCCGGGAGCCAATCAGATTACTGCATGTCTTGGCTCCGCCCCCCTCAGAGGTTTTTTAAGAGCTAGCGTGAGCCAGCAGCAGACAGTCTGCCTGCAGGGATGGAGCAGAGAAGAGCTCCTGAAGAAAGAAGACTCCAGGAAGTCTAGTGGGTGGCAGCCTTGCAAAAGAGCTCAAAAAAGGCTGCTGCCCACCAGATGAAGACACCAGAAGCCCTGGCATGGCGGCGGCCATGCAAAAGAGCTTATTGGCTGCCGCCCGCCAGGTGAAGACGCCGGAAGCCCTGGCATGGCGGCGGCCGCGCAAAAGAGCTTATTGGCTGCCGCCCGCCAGGTGAAGATGCCCGAAGCCCTGGCATGGCGGCGGCCACGCAAAAGAGCTTATTGGCTGCCGCCCGCCAGGTGAAGACGCCGGAAGCCCTGGCATGGCGGCGGCCGCGCAAAAGAGCTTATTGGCTGCCGCCCGCCAGGTGAAGACGCCGGAAGCCCTGGCATGGCGGCGGCCGCGCAAAAGAGCTTATTGGCCGCCGCCCGCCAGGTGAAGACGCCGGAAGCCCTGGCACAGCGGCGGCCGCGCAAAAGAGCTTATTGGCTGCCGCCCGCCAGGTGAAGACTGCTGTGTGTGTCAATAAAATTTTACTGTGTGCGTGTTTTTATTGGCGTATTGGTTCTGCTGTGGAACTTCAAGTCCCAGTGGGCCCATTAATGCCCTGTATGCAGGGACTTGTGGTTCCCCAAGTCCCTGCATACAGGGGACGGTTTGCTGTTATTTGTTGTTCCGCAGCAGAACCCAATACTTTTACACTTATTTTTATCAGCCCGGTGTCCACCGCCCTGGGACACCGGGGACAGCCCCGGGCTTCAGCCCGGGACGGGTGAAGCCTGGGGGTGGGGGACCCCTTTATTGGGGGGGGTCCCCACTCCCCCAGGTACCCGTCCTGGGCTGACCAGCCAGGGTGATCATGCTATGGCTGGGGGACCTTGCATAAAAAGTGTCCCCCAGCTGTGGCATGACACTGCTGGCTGTTGGAGCCCGGTGCTGGTTCCAAAATACGGGGGACCCCCAATTTTTTTGTCCTCCGTATTTTTGGGAACCAGGACCGGTCTAAGAGCCTGGTGCTGGTTTCTTAAATATGGGGGAACCCCACAATTTTTCCCCCCCGTATTTGGGGAACCAGGACTGGCTCGATGAGCCCGGGGCTGGTTATGCTCGGGAGGGGGGACTCTATGCGTTTTTTTTTTTTTACTTTTTTATACTTGTGCACACTTTTCTAGACAGAACCATGCACAGTTTAAAGAAAAAAAGAGAGTAAGTGTGGAGAGATTGTGCACTCCAGAGGTAAACTTCAGGGGATGTCCAACTGATAAAACACAATCCGTTAAAACATAGCTTTTATTTAATCAATATTTAAAAAGAAGTGTACTAATTACAGCTTCCAGGATAAAATATATAAATAAGTGCAACCTAGCATAATTGTGAGCTAATTATGTTCATTTTATAAATGTAATTGTGAGATATACAAAAAGAGCGACATATTCTGGGAAGCAACAAACGTCAGAGTAATCTCCAGAAATTAAAAGTAACTGCCTTGCTTCCCAGCCTATTGTTACCATAGAAGAAAGTGTTACTGTAACTATTGGTAAGACATCGTAGCAGCAAGTGTAACTTTTTACTGCACAGACATAAAAAGTATCAAATAAGAATAACAAGAACCTTGAATACAGCAATATAAAAAATTGTTACACATAAAAGACATATAAAGGTGTAAAATCCTTCATTGGGAAGGCATAACCTTCAAGTATAATACATGTGAATTATTTGATATAAGTTTCCACATCTTTTTCAATTTTTTTTTTGCTTTAAATCCTGTGGAGATACAGGGAAATATGTTATTGTTATTGTTCAATTAAATGGTAAATCTATCCGGTCTATATTGTTTGTGTGTACGTGTGTAACTCTGGCTCTTATACTAGCCAGTGCCTCACCAGTCACTGACCTCACCGCACGTCACTGTGTGTCAGGTACTTTTTAAAGTCGTCAGAATTGATCAGGTGGTCAGGAAATCTCCAATTGTATGAGGACCTTTTCGGGTCGTTTAATTTAAGTGTAAACCATGTTGGAGCATGATCTGAGATCAGGATGTCTTCGATAACAGCAGAAGAAACTCTATATAGTAGCGGTTTGGGGATCAACCAGTAGTCTAATCTGGAGGAGGTGTTGTGCGGATGTGAGTAAAAGGTGAATTCTCTAGATGTCGGGTGTAAATGCCTCCAGGGGTCCGCTAGTTGGAAGGTGTCTGTAATTAAAGATAAAGTTGAAGGGGCTCCTTTACAAGTGTTGTTTCTATTGCTGGTCCCTGAAGTATCCATTTTTGGGTCAATTATTACATTTAGGTCACCTCCAATAATAATCGGCCCGTCTGCCCAGTCCTGGAGGTGAGTGAATATGTCTGAAAAAAAGGAGGCATTTGGACTTTGGGGGGCGTATAAGCAAGCTAGGGTGTACCTTTCTCCCTCTAATATGACCTTCAAAAATAAAAACCTGCCCTCCGGATCTGCCCATTCTTGTAGTATTTCATAAGAGATATTCTTACCAAAAATTATCAAAACTCCTCTTTTCTTAGAGGTGTAAGAAGCTTGTCTAAATTCCTTTAACCATTTCGCTCTCAGTATATTGGGGTCTCCATTTTTCCAATGTGTTTCCTGGAGGAATACTATATCGGGTCTAAGAAGATTGAGGTGTTTAAGTATCTTTTTCCGTTTTATAGGTGTGTTAAGTCCCTCTACGTTCCAAGACAACATTTTAACTGCAGTCTTAGACTTGACTGTGTCAGTCATTTCAGCAGTAGAAGTCATTTTTAACCAATTCCTGTTCTGCTGATGTTACCATAAGCTAGAGTTTTAGTATGTGTCCCCCTCCCGTCCCAGCCATCGGGAGGTGAAGCATGGTGAGTGAGTTTTGTGCGACAGACTATACTAATGTGCAAGGAACTTCCTACTGTAGTACATTGAACATGTGTACTTATTATACTTATCAATATAACATGCATTACAATAATTTTAATTTTTATAGGAACCCAGGCTGAGGGTCTAGAACTGCCCTCTATTATCATATGAGTAAACATTGGATAAGATAGTAAGAAAACATTCAAATAACAAATATGCTTCAAATATTCTGGTGTAAATAGGGGTATTTGACTATGTGACAAAACAGAAACATGTCTAGCATTTATAGTCATGAGTTTACACCCTAGTATCAAAAGTATCAAAAATATCAAAAATATCAAAAGTACCTCCATGACCTATTGTATAGGGGGATGTATATAGCCGCATCCGCGACTATCAGACCTTGTTAGAGAAATGTCTCTATTCATTGTCCTCAGCTCCAGCCTCTGAGGGATGTAAGTCTAGCGAACGTAGGAAGTTTTTCGCAGGCTGAACTTCATCGAAGTAGATAGGCTTGTCTTTGTGGATGACTCTTAATTTCGCTGGATATAACAAGGCGAACTTTATATCTTTCTCAAATAATGCTTTACAAATCGGGGAAAATTCTCTGCGGCGAGTAGAGACCTGGAAGGAAAAATCCTGGAAGATTAGGAGTTTGGAGCCTTCGTATGAGAGATCTTTTGCCTTCCGGTAGGCTTCAAGGATTTTTTGTTTGTCCAAGTAGTTCAGCAGCTTGAAAATAACCGGGCGTGGGCGTTGTCTTTGCAGGGCATTTCTGTCCGGGCCTATTCTATGGGCTCGTTCAACTATGATGGGTTTAGCTTGAGTATTTATGTTCAGAGCCTCAGGTAGCCATGTGTCCACTAGGTGCAGGAGATCTTTAGGTCTGACCGACTCTGGAACGCCAATTAAACGCAAGTTATTCCGTCTGTTCCGGTTTTCGATATCTTCCAACTTGTCCTGCATCGTGAGTAAAGCAGTGTCCTGTGTTGCTAGTAAGGTTTTAGCCTCTTGGAGTTCGTCCTCCAGGGTTGAAATTCTTTCCTCCGCCTCCGTGATTCTAGTGGTATGTTGTTTCAATTGGTTTACCGCAGAATTTATAGCCTCCGTGAGTGGTGCTAATTTGGCATCAAGTAAAGGAGATATAATTTCCGAAATTTCTTTAGCCTTCTGAATAGAAGAAGAACTAAATGACTGCGAAGCCATAGTGTTTTCTAGCGGATCCTCTGGGCTAGAGGAAGGTGATCTCGTTGGAGAGCTGGCACTGGCAGATTTATCTTTGGCTTTGTTTTGTTGTGATCCTTTTTGGGACCTTTGCGGTCTTGCGACATATTTTTCCATGGCGGTGGGGTTTGCTCCCGCCACTAGTAGCTTCTCCAGCACCAAATCTCAGAATGGTCCAAGCCCCGTGGGTCTTTGTAGGTGAGGCGTTTGCGGGTCAATTTATGTTGTATTAAGACTGACAAACGGTAAACTCTGTATTGGAGAGTGGAAGTTAGAGTCGGGATTAAGTTGTGTATTATTAGCTGGGAGTCTCTCTAGGAATCGCCAAACTGACAGGACTCTCCTCGTCGAGGCGGTATCTTGGTGTCCAGGGTCAGAGGCAACAGGTGGTGTTCCAAGTTTTGAGGTTGATTGTGATAGCCCGCAGGATCGGTTAGTCGGAATATTCTAGTGAATAAAGTTTTAAATTTTCAGGTCAATAACGATATGGTTGTTCCCTTGGGTCTTCTTACAGCCAGGTCAAGTACTGGTTGTTACAGTTCGGTTGGGATATTTTTATAGTATTTATTTGAAGAAATG
Organism: Crinia signifera; assembly: GCF_055691185.1. Classification (NCBI taxonomy): domain Eukaryota; kingdom Metazoa; phylum Chordata; class Amphibia; order Anura; family Myobatrachidae; genus Crinia; species Crinia signifera. The sequence continues at coordinate 378,109,867 of NC_139217.1, forward strand.
GGGGTACTGTAAGTGAGTGTATATGTATAGGGAGATAAGTTGTCCAGTTGTTATAGGACTGAAATATGGCAGTCGTTCTTCCCCTCGTAGTTGCTGTAGGGCAGTGAAAAAGATGGCGCCCGCAGGTATCGAGGAGCTTTGTCTGCAGCTTATTTGCTGGAGGGTGTTAGCCAGGAGAGGTATTTTCCTGCTTTGGGGATTTGCAGGGTGAAGGGTGTAGGGTTAAATACTGTCCCTTTATATATATATATATATATATATAATATGTGTCAGGGGGGTGTTCGACTTCCCACCTTGTTCCTACAGTTAGACCAGTGGGGGAGATGCTGTGAGTCAGGACAAGTCCTTTATTTTAATCTCCCTTTCAGAGCCCAGTAGCACGGGTGTCAGATGATGCCTGTCTCTGTAGTCACCCAGATGCAAGGGGGGAGGAGGGGTAATATCAGGTCTAGGGGAGCGGGTCAGTGTATTGCTGGAATCACCAGCCTCCTCTTTCAACACGCTTTTTACTGTCCCGCGGCGCCGGAGCTCCCAGCACGGAAGCACCGGTGATCTGTTTGCAAGCAGCCTCCCCCTCTCCCCTCCAGTCCGGGCCGCGTCACGGCAACGGGTGACTCACCGCTTCAGTATCACCGCCGGGGATCAGGCTGCGTCGTCGATGTCCGCGGCTCTGTGTCTCCGGGACTTGTGATCCAGCCGCCGGCGTCCCCAGGGGCGAGTCTCCCATCAGGAGTTAGGCTGCAGGTAAGATGGCGGCAGCCTCGTTGCGCACCTCCTCAGGTGCCAGATTCCGGGGGGTTCACGATACGGTGGAGAGCCGGGGATCTCTCCCTCTTGTCCACCTCCTATCTCCGGGTCAATTGTTGGTGCTAATGAGGGTTCGGCTTCCCACTTAAACCCTCTAAGTCAGGCTCAAATGGGGTTCCCTCTGCGGAGAGCTGTTAAAAGTCGACCTACGCTCAGGTCCGCCCACCGGAAGTCTATCCCACCCAGCTTTCTTAAGGTTGGGTGCATGCACCTGGTGAACATTCTGTTCACCGTGGCCGTACGCACCAAGCACATGCACTTGCACAGAAATGCGCATGCACAAATAAAAAAATTTGGTCGCATGCGGATGCGCACGAATGGACATCAATAAGATCCACTGTGTAGTCATTCTCTCATAATATATCCCATATGGGTAAATGAGGATATAAAGTACAATATAATAAGTACAGGACAATCCAGGTCTGATCTTAATTTTTCTTCCACATCATTGATGTGCAGGTCGTATAATCAGTACATCAACAGAAAACACTGCTTCCAAGGTTGTATCAAAAGCCACATAAAGTAACTAGCTGTTTAAGGTTAGGTCCTCTATGAAATATGCATCGGTGGCTTAAGATTCATCCCCTTAAATTTTGGGTTTGATGCAATAATTAGCCAATGCCACTTCACAAGCTTTTCTATTTGGTGCGAGGTCTGCTGGGAGAAAACAACTGTTTACTTCCTCTTTCTGCATACATTTAATCCGGACTTTTTAGACATTTTTGGATGAAAATATATTATACACAAACACAGAACAATGCAAAAAATGGATTTGGACAAACATCCATTTTATACCACATTTATCTAATTAACTTTTAAGCTTTTTGTAATTCAGTTACAATACTTTTTATTAACTAGCACATTTCAATATACGGCCATACCAAGAATTCGAACCAATAACCTGATATATATAAACTATGCAAAATTGAAGTATAGTTTACTTTTTTTAAATATTCAGTTACATTTGAGCAGCTCTATGTAGTGTACAGCTAATACAGCCCATCCATTGCAGTCGCATACGACATAAATCTGCTCAGCTGCAATGCTGATCATTTTTTTCATGAATTACAATGTGAGCATCAAATATTTAGAATTCTCTGGCTTTCTATACAGGGTGATATAGCTCATTAATAGAGTGTAATAAAGGACAGTGCGATGTTGTATAGGTAATAGCGACAAAACTCATGGGAACTTACAAGTCAAAGTTATTAAAACACATAATTAAAAATAGCGCCCCCTATCCTGCAACACTGTGTTTGGTGGCCCACTTCACAGCACCGTAGTTATGGCACCTTTTTTTTTCTATCTACAGTATTATAGGATTATTTGGACTTTGGTTTTATGAATTTCAGGTGTTATTTGTAGCTTTAACAGCCATTCTGAGCCTAACGATCTATTTTATATATTATTTAATTAATAGTGACAGGTGCATATTTTTAAACTACTAATCTAAATTAAATTTAACTGAACTGGAAAAAAATTCAGTGGAAGAGCAGTGATTGCATCTGCCAGGCATTTACTGACCAGTATTCAATGCCCTAACATCTAGATATCGGCACATAGAAGTGCCGATAGCTCGCCGTCTGGGTATTCTATGAATCCTCGCCACTCCCCATTTGTCTCCTCACCTGTTGCCTGTGGCAAGGTGGCAACGTCGAGTGTGGCCATTAAAATGGTGGGGCTCGCCACAAAATGTGCTGCATTTGCGGCAATCCTCGCCATTTAAGGGGATCTTTGCCGGCCTCTTACAGCGAGGATTATGCACAAACATTGAATACAGCAAGGTGGTTTGACAGCAAGGATGGCTTATTTTCGTTGAGGAAAAGCCTTGCCATACACACCCCCTCGTCGGCCGCATTGAATACCCCTAACTGTGTGAACTAATATCACACCTGGCCACAGATGTTTTGAAATATTGATCTTTAATTTTCCTGTAGCTTGTTTTCTATTGCACATAGTGCTATCCTTATACATTTGTATCATGTAAAGTTTCATAGATGAACTCTCTCACAATATGATAATAAAACTTGTGGTCTGACTGCCTTAAATTTGTCATTTTTAGAACATACTGTATTAAGGTTTCCCAAGTGATTTGAGGAGTGAAAGTATGCAACCCCTGGGAACAGAACCGGGAGACAATCCACTATAAATTGGTCTCTAAGAGACACTTACTTGCCTCTCCTAGATGCTGCACTAGCTTGTCTCATGTATAAACGCCCACTTTATACTGGACGAATGAATATACTCTCACCATGCTTATAGAAGAATGCGATGGACAGGGCCGGTGCTAAGGTATTTGGTGCCTTCCTGCAAAATTAACATTTTCACACTCTTTGCCATAATAAAGAGATATGGTGCATGCCAGAAAAAGCGTGTGGTGTCACAAGGAAAGAGTGTGCCCACACAAAAGTATTTTCAAATAAAATTACACCATACAGTACAGTAGCACAATCCTAATCACATTAAACTGCCTTTAGTGTCCCTGATTCATATTACAGCACATGGTAGTGCCCCTTTATACACCTTATGCTACACAGTAATGCCCTTTATACACAAGGCATTGCTGCTTATAAACATAGGGCCTGATTCAGACCTGTTAGCAAGGCTGCAATTTCTGCAGATGGACAAAACCATACTGCACTGTGGGTGAGGCAGATGTAACATGTGCAGAGAGAATTTGGATGGCATGGAGAATAGTTCCTTGTCTTGTGTAATGTAACAGGGGTAGCACAGTAGTTTCTGACAGCCTATGCAGACAGAGATCCTAATTCAGACCTGATCGCAGGGCAAATTTGTTCTCAAAATGGGCAAAACCATGTGCACTGCAGGGGGGCAAATGTAACATGTGCAGAGATAAGATGTGCTAAATTATTTGTGCTAATTTTACCCAATTCCAACAAATCCGACAAATGTGATTTGGGCTGATTTCACTCTATTCTGTGAAATCGGCCCAAATCATAGGATTCCCATGTGCATCTGAGTCGTAGTTCGGACCTGCCTGTACGTGCGACCTCTGACTCCTGGTTGCGGGGAAAGTGGTCGCATGCAATACATCACATGCAAAAGGACCACATGCGATGTATTGCATTCGATCCTGCCACCTGGGAAGGTCGCAGTAGTGTATGATTTAGATTTAGATTTGGGTGAGGGGTGTTGAAACTTAAATCTAAATTAATTAAAATAATGCAGTCAGTATTTACCCTGCACAGAAACAAATTAACTCACCCAAATCTAACTCTCTCTGTACCTGTTACATCTGCCCCACCTGCAGCGCACATAGTTTTGCCCATATTTGAACAAATATGCCCGGCAATCAGGTCCTTGATATGTGTAGTATCCACAACTGACAAATGTCAGACCAGTTGCCCATAAGGAGGCTTAAATAGTGAAAAATGTGCTTACAGCTGAACTGCTTACATGATCATAGTCCAATGTAATTGGCATTTTTGCAATAAATGCATTGTCAAATGCAGGATTTCTGGAGGGGGTATTTCAAATGTTTGATTTTAGAGCAATTGTTGCCAGCCCATGAAGGATGCATAATTAGCATGTAACAAGCTATAGTCTGCCCCAAACAAAATGCAGTTTGCGTAATGCGGTACTTCAGCATAAACAGCAGGCCCAGTGATCATGGTACGCCACTTACCACATTCTCTCACTAATGCGATGACTCACATTGCTGGCCAGGGTGTGTGGGGAAGGGGGTTTCTAGGCAACTGGAAACCTACGACATTTTTATGCATTATTTGAAATGTGAAACACAACATTATACCCTATGCATTTTTTTGGGGACTGTCCTGTGTCCCGCCCAGGGCTGTCAGTGTCCCGAGGTGGGGTGGGGGCAGTTGGGAGTCCCACCTGCCGAGAGTATAGGCCATGCCCCCTTGCCGCTAGGTCAAACCCCCAAAACTCAGGAGCACATAGGGTCCCAAATTACATTTTACTCAGGTTAGGAGGTACTGTATGTTATCATCTATTTACTGTATATGTATAGTGTCTGTTTGTGTGTCTCCAAAACACTGCCATCTGTTGGCAGCGAGTGAAACTACATATTTTTCTCTCTCACACATGCACAAACACAGAGGCAATCACAAGGTAGCAGATTAGCTTTCGAAGCATTTGCTTCGAGCGGGCTTAGTAGTACTACATTATTAAATAGTGTCCTGCCCGTGATTCATATAATCATTTAAGAATAGCAGTATACAGTAAGTAGGATGTCAAACTCTGTGTGCTCTATTATTTCAAAAGAGTTCTAAATAGCTTTAGTATGATTAATTCATTTATTACACAACAAAGTAACACTGTTCAAATGTGAAGACTAGCTGTAGAATTGCATTGTTTAATTGACGCCACATATCTGATTTAGGAACTGCCTCAATTGTCACGCTGTGCCCGAGAGCTATGGGGGAGTAAAAGGAATTGTCTCCAGGAACAGATCATAGGTTCCCAGAAGAGCTCAGGGCATGCCTTACAATCAAGTGCGCTCCATTTGTTGTCACAGTTACAACACTAAAGAAAGAGAAAATGCTTTAGTGTTCCAGCTGTAGTGTTCTAGCCAACTAGCATTGAGTTACATCACTCAACCAAGTTATATCTCCTATATATTTGGCTACATCTGTCACTCAAAGTGGGTGTCTGTGTCTATAACGCTCTGTTCCTGGACTTTCCTCTTAATGTGTGATTGCCTTCATCTGTGCTGAACACCTTTCTGAGAAATTAACCTGTTTAAAACAGGTGATGGCAATCATACATTAAGGGGAAGTCTAGAAACAGAGCATTGTGTCCCTCCTGGAGAGGGTCATGTTGGGAGGTATGTGACAGAGAACCAGCCCAGTGAGCCCACAGACAGTACCAGACACCCACTGCCTTCCCATGTTGCCCAGCACTGCTACTCCACAGCCACCAGGTGAGCGCCCCCCTCCCGCGATTTGCGGCAACCCCCCCCCCCCCCCCCCGCGCGCCCCCCCCCCCTCCCGCGATTCGCGGCAAAAACACCCGCTCCCCCGCGACCCCCCCTACCGCGATTCGCAGCAAAAACACCCCCGCGACCCCCCCTCCCGCGATTCGCTGCAAAAAGAACCCCCCCACGACCCCTCCCGCAATTCGCGGCATAACCACCACCCCGCGACCCCCCCCTCCCGCGAATCGCGGCAAACCCTCCCCCGTGACCCCCCCCCCCGATTCGCGGAAAAAACACCCCCCCGCGACCTCCCTCCCGCGATTCGCGGCAAAAAGAACCCCCCCGCGACCCCCCCTTGCACGATTGGCGGCACCCCCCCTGCGACCCCCCTCCCGCGATTCGCGGCACCCCCCCCCCCGCAATTCGCAGCAGCCCCAGGATTAAATGGCACATGCAAAACACTGACATGGCTATGGTCGACAATGAAAAAGGTTGACATGAGTTTTTGAAGATTTATTTTTAATTTTTTAATTTTTTTCATATTCATTGTCATGTGTCGACATGGACACCAATGAAGTGGCACACTTATGTCAACATTTACATGTGTTGACCTTTCTGTGTTGATTTTTTCTTGTGGCGATTCGCGTCACTCCCCCCCGCAACCCCCCCTCCCGCGATTCGCGGCACCCCCCGTGACCCCCCACCTCCCGCAATTCGCGGCAACCCCCCACCGGAACCCCTGTGAACCCCGCCCTCCCGCGATTCGCGGCACCCACCCCCGCGACCCCCCCTCCCGCAATTCGCGGCACCCCCCCGTGATTCGCGGCAGCTCCAGAATTAAATTGCACATGGAAAACACTGACATGGCTATGGTCGACAATGAAAAAGGTTGACATGAGTTTTTGAAGTTTTTTTTTCATTTTTTGAATATTTTCATATTCATTCTCATGTGTCGACATGGACACCAATGAAGTGCCACACTTATGTCAACATTTACATGTGTTGACCTTTCTGTGTTGATTTTTTCTTGTGGCGATTCGCGTCACACCCCCCCACCCCCCCCCCCCCCCGCAACCCCCACTCCCGTGATTCATGGCACACACACACACCCCCGCGATTCTCGGCACCCCACCCCGTGATCCCCCCTCCCGTGATTCACGGCACACCCCCCGCGACCACCCCTACCATGATTCGCTGCAACCCCCGCCCCCGTAACCCCCCTCCCGCGATTTGCGGCAACCCACCCCGCGACCCCCCTCCCGCGATTCTCTGCAATCCCTCCCGCGATTCGCAGCATCCACCCCCCCACAACCCCCCCTCCTGCAATTCGCGGCACCCCCCGCGACCCCCCCTCCTGCAATTCGCGGCACCCTCCGCGACCCCCCCTCCCGCGATTCGCGGACACCTAAGTTGCAATACAGGGCATCTTTCATACAATTCTAACCATATTTCTCATATACAAATGTTCACAAATTAAGGGGGCGCAGCCCCTTACGACGGTGTGAAGAGCGCCCGTAGGGCGCGATGAATCACCTAGTATATATATATATATATATATATATATATATATATATATACAGGATAGTAATAAGCGGCACTCGGAGGCTGGAGTAACTGGTGAATTAGCGTGGAAATTTATTCCACGTGCAGAAAGAAAACGTTTCGGAGATCGGGGGCTCCGTCGTCAGTTCAAGGAAAGTGCTTTCCTTGAACTGACGACGGAGCCCCCGAGCTCCGAAACGTTTTCTTTCTGCACATGGAATAAATTTCCACGCTAATTCACCAGTTACCCCAGCCTCCGAGTGCCGCTTATTACTATCCTGCATATACCTAGAGGGCACCGGAGGAAGTACCCCTGGGCATCCACATCTAAGTCCTGAGTGTCGGCCTCTTTGGAATATATATACATATACATATATATATATATATATATATATATACATACATATATATATATATATATATATATATATATATATATAAACAGTATTATAATGTGAGAACCTGTGTTTAAAAGAAGAGCCCAAACCCTAGTATAAATGGTAATCTGTCTTTGTGTAACCTGTAGAAGACTCTAGTTCAGGGCTGGGCAACACCGGCCCTCCAGATGTTAATGAACTACACATCCCAGGATGCTTTGCATTAGTTTTGCTATGTGGCCATGCTGAAACTGATGCAAGGCATGCTGTGATGTGTAGTTCATCAACATCTGGAGGGCCGGTGTTGCCCAGCCCTGCACTAGTTAGAAAAAAAACCCATCTTTTTTTGGTCCTATTATTCTCTGCTGCAATGAAAACAAGATGGAAGTACCTATACTACCTACTGTACTATAATCATTGCAATAGGCCAGATCCAGGAGTACTACCCCTCCGGACGCCGTCTTAACTACCGAACTGTCTACAGTAATCCCAGATGGATGGTAACCCTTATTACAGTGGCTGTCTGCATCAGAAAATGTATAGAAATGCAGAGATTTCCAACTTCAGCCATTGTGCCGCTAATGCAGTGATTGGAGTCACAGGGATACATTTTCTAAAGCTTCTAAAGCAGAATCGGTTGGTTGCTATTGGCAACACCACCTCTTTTTATTTTTAGAAGCTTTAGTAAATGTACCCCACACTGTGCATTGAGAGAATTTGGTCTGCCTGCCCTAGAAATGTAAAACCTAAAATGGGATTCTCACCTTGCCTCATGGAACGATCTGCCCTTAATGTGAGTGCACAGTAATGTGTTTGGTGATAATACATCCCCACTGCAGACAATTCCAGCTTGGTTTAAATGCAAAACACTTTAGCACTACACTTGGAAATGTAATGTTTCCCATCTGTCCACTCGTTGCTCAGGGTGGAAAGCAAGCGACTACGTGACAGATTTAAAAGTATGATGTTCTAGAATATCTTGAGGATAATGAGTTTGCGTCATGAGCACATTAGAGCACATTAGAAATAAATCATGCTATCAAGTGCATGTTGGGGTAGTAATATTCTTTTACCTTGTATACCTGTAGTTGTACAAAAAGTAGACCGACAGGAGAGGACTAATGACCATAGCTGCCTAACCTCCTGCATTCTGCAGGAGACTCCCTGAAATAGCAGCAATCTCCCTCATGCGACCTAGCCCACATTACACTGTTAAATGTTTGGGGGGGGAAAGGAATGAGAGTCAGATACATTTACATTGAATCATCAGCACCATTTCCCAGCACTTTACCAAGTATAGTAGCTCTTACTAACTGCTTTGGGGCCAGGGCCGGCGCCACCACTAGGCAGGACTAGGCATTTGCCTAGGGCGCCGGCCACTGGAGGGCGGTACTGAGCTGCCAAGGTACCATAGAGAGGTAAGAAAGCAGAAAGCAGCTCATCCCTCCCGGCGTGAATCAACGCTGCCCCTGCGCTCCCTGCTGAGGGGATTTCATCGAGGATGGAGACGCTGCCCCCCCCGTGCGAGCCGCCGGCTCCCTGCTGGGGGGATTCAGTGAGAAAGGAGAGGACGATTTGCACTCGTAGCACCCGGGAGCTGCAGCAGCTACAGCATGTACAGCGTTCCGGGGGGTGCGGGCGTCTGCCGCAGTATCGCCCGCACCCCCCCGTGCTGCCGTATTAGTGTCGACCACCAATCTCCCCCCCCCCCCCCCCCGGGCGGCGCAGGTTTTTTTTGCCTGGGGCGGGCGGGGGGCTTGCACCGGCCCTGTTTGCGGCTCATCTACATTTGGATATAAGTCATTTTAAAAGATTCCTCTCAGATGTAGCAGTACACACCCACGCTTCTAGGTACCACGCTCACAATCTCTTTTCAAAATCTCTCCATATATAGAACTTGGGTGGAGCATGACACACCCCCTCAATGGGGCGCTGTGCAAAATTCTACTGCCAACTGTAATCTCCTTGAAACTCATTTTCAAAAGTAGGCAAGTATTGTAATGACTATGTAGTTGTGATTTATGTCCCTGTATATAAGCCATTTTTTTTCCAGAAAAAAAAAAATTGTGCCGTAGACACCGACATGGCCCGATTCAGACCTGATTGCACAGATTCACACAGTGGGCGATTATTGATACACTGGCATGCGTACGGTTCACAGTATGCATGCACAAGGCCACCCTGTGATAGACTCCTGCAACTAATTCTGTTCACAAGGTGATGGACAGGGAGTGGGCATGTGGCGGTGGAAACCGACCGTTTTTTGGGGGAAGTGCTAAGAAATACGCAGGGCGTACCTACAGAAATGCTTGGAGTGTCAGGGGAAATGCAAGCATGCCAAGCCAGCATAGGGGAGGAAGTGTGATGTCAGCTTCAGCCTGGATGTGCCGGTTTTTATTGCCTTATTATATATAAGGTACTGTATGTCTATCTGACCGTGCAGTGTCAGAGGGTTAACTAATAATAATGACTATCTGTGCCTGCTATTGGGATACACTGTGTATACCTGGCAAAGTAGCTTAATTGCAAGGCCCTTTTCAGGCTCTTAGCTATTCTTGGCATTGTGCTTCTGAGCGATATAAATAATTAAACAACAAATCTGGTGTGCTGCTTCTGCTTTACCTGACAGAGTCAGTGCTTAATGAAATCAGCATTTTTTTGCATGTTTGTTATCATTTAAAATGAAGTAACGGTGGGGGTAGATCTGGCACATCAGAAGTAGGGCATACTTCACTGTATTTATTTGGAGGTAGAAGAACTATATGTCATTCCTTTGCATATATAGTCTTACTCCAAAAACCCATAAGGATATACATACTGCCAACTTCCACACCACTTGTCAGTACTGTGGATATTTCAAATTGAGAGGAGTGGGTACGTGGGTATAAATGAAAAGCCTAATCAAGGGGTACGGGAGAGAAAAAAGTTTGAGACCGCTGCTCTAGACATTGGGGGTTTAGTGTATGCAGATGGTATACAGGGCTAATGCTGAGCACAGATCCTAATGTTGGAAGCACTAGAGATCTTGACCACACATAAAGGCATGCCGTATATGTATCTAAGTTTGGATAGAGTTTACAGGCTGTGTTTAAAAAATGAAGGGGGCAAAGTAAAGGCAAAGTCACCAAATTATATATGCAAAAGTATACTGACCATCAGGTGCTCCACTTTTTAACCTTGTGCTGTAAAGAATAGCAGTACAGTCAGTGGCGTAACTATGGTGTGGCAGCCCCAGCTGTGGCTTGGGGGAGCCAGCAGTCTCGGGGTGCACTGAGAAATACCTGCTGTTCTGTACGAATACACAGTTTGCTGTCAGTAGTAGTGGGCAGTGGTGACTGTGTACTGCAGCTGCGTACTGTAGGTGACAGCCCCCAGTGACCTTGCCTCCTCTACCCCTGGGGGCGGTGGGTGTCATTACGAGCACATACTTCTGCTAGTATCCCCGGTCGGTCCTTGGAAGCTGAGGCTGGTGACAGAAGGCTACAGTATGTCAGCAGACAGGATGTCCTCCCTGTTACGCCGCATGGGCGCACATCACTCCGGGTGAGCTGCAGCACTACACATGGCGACGCACAGTGTAACCAGTCTGTACCATTGTCATGTTTTACTAAAGAGGGGGGGGAACACATTTTTTGGCAGGGGATAGCTAAATTTATACTTACGCCACTGAGTACAGGAGTCTTGGCACAGAGTGGTGCCTAACTAGCATCAGGGGAACGCCCACTGTTTTATGCTCGTTCCCATGAAAACACTGGGCATCTGAATCAGGCCCTAAGCTGCAAGACACTGCCACACAGATGATCAGTCAGCCTGTAGTCTCACACATTTGGTGGGAAGCCAACAATGTTTTTTGTGCCAAGGAAAATTTGTTGATGGTATATTCTCCCAAACCGCTAATGGTTCTTTTGCAGACAGCCACATTCATTGATCATATAAAACCATAATATTCTCTTTAAAAGACGACTAACCTTTTTTTTCTTCTTCATTTCTGTAGTATCTAAACAATATATATTATGCTATTTATTTTCAATTAATATGCATATCTTGGCTCTTCTAAAATTATACTGGGGAGGCAATAGTTTAACGTGGAAAACAAGTGGGACAGCAAATATTGCACTCTGTCACAATTCTAGCAGATGGTTCATACTGTAAAGTTGTATCCCACACAATGAATCTATGTGATAAAACTGTTACAGCAGCTCTGTACATAGTTGCTGAGTCTGAGTTCATTGTCAGTCAATGTGGAATGGGGTGGGTTTAATTTAAATCTCAGGGTTATCCAACACTAAAGATTCCACTGCAGGGAAATATAAACCTAAAATAGTGATTCATGATTTTATTAAGTGTTTTAGGCAGCCCTGAAACATCACTCTAGGCCACAGGTTCTCAAAGTCGGTCCTTTAAATAAATAAAATATTTTTTTGCAGCAGAAAAATTTTGGGGGCGAATCAGGTGTGGATTGGGTTATAAAACCAGCCTAGGAAATTTCTGGAAGCAGCCCTAATGGGGGCGTGGTCTGTTGAGTGGCCGGTTCTGGTCTTTTTATAGGCTGGCTGCCCGGAAAGTGGCCGAGTTTTCCACCAGGGGCGAATTGACTATCACCCCTAGAAATACACAAAATTTAACCAGGAACATGCAGAGGCGTAGAGAGGGAGTCTGTGACATGGCAGGTAGGAGCTGATTGGCTGGCTGTTTACAACTCTCCATTTTATCACTTTTGAAGCTTAGAGAATATGGCCCATAGTATGTACAGTAATAAGCATTACGGTTTGTTATATCGTATGTAATGGGCATCATGTGTGGCCTTATGTGTAATTGGCATTACGGCATGCGGCTTTATGTGTAATGGGTATTACAAAGTTCGCTAAAATGTGCAATGGGTGTTACAATGTGTGATATAATGTTAGGCTGCACCCCCTTTTTGCCGCGCAAGAGCACCGCCTACTATCAGGGGGGTGGATGGGGGGGGGGGGGGGTTTGCGCGAAACATGCCCTTGCTCCAGGCACGTTGGCACCTAGCTACACCACTGGGAACATGTAGCTAATTGAATCTGATCATTGTACTGTTACAGTTAATTTTAAGCATGCATGTGATAACATAGACCAAAGGTAATCAAGGACAGTGATACATCAGCAATACATCATACCTGCCGACTTTTGAAAATTATTTTCACAGAGATTTTAGCTGCTAGTAAAATATGCTGTGCCGGTGAAAGGTTGTGTCTAACTCCACCTATGGACGTACCTATTGCCACTAAGGGGTGTGTCTTGCAGTGGCAGAAGAAAATTCTGGAACACTTTGGGGATGATTCAGATGTGGAAGTTGCTGCCTATGGCACTGAATTAAAAGAAAGAAAACTCTTCTGCCTCTCTTGCTGCGTGCGTGTGTGTGTGTGTGTGTGTGTGTGCGAGGGAGAGATAGGAAAATGAGTAAATTTGTGAGAAACTGAGGGGAAGTGAGTGCCACTTGCAGGGGGAGCATGGACATACAGTCTCGTTGTCAGGATACGATCATTTGGTGTACAGCATGATGGTCGACACCATTAGGTTGACATGGGGATAGATCGACATGGTTCAAGGTGGAAATGGTTCTAGGTCAACATGGCTTTAGATCGACAGGTCATTATGTCGACACAAGCATTAGGTCGACATGGTCTAGGTCGACAGTCAATTGGTCGACATGGGGTTTTTGACAGTTTTTTGAGCTGACATGTGCCGACAGGCGGTATTTCATGCCCTACCATCCACTAAGGCGTGGTGGGAGAATAAAATAGTGTGCAGAGTGTAGCGAGGCACCATGCCCGAAGCATGGTGAGGGGATGCGGTGCACTTTATCCAGTGCCCATGTCGACATTTGGGTAAAAAAACAGTGAAAAAACTCATGTCGTCCTTTTGACTGTCGACCCAATGACCTGTCGACCTAGAACCATTTCAACCTTGACCCATGTCGACCTATCCCCATGTCGACCTAATGGTGTCTACCTAATGCTTGTCGACAAACTTACTGTAGACCAAATGATCCCATTCCATCGTTGTCTACATCACTACGTTTAAAAATAAAAAAATGACCAAGGGTGCAGGGGAGTGCTTGCTGGGATATGGGGCTCCCCAAATACCCAGGCCCCACAGCCCTTTCAACTCTAGCAACCACCATAGTTACACCACTGCATGTCTATTTTAAATTGCACCCCCCATCATATTAAAACCAGTACATACACCTGTATTACATTATACACACTCCTCCAGTACACACAGCCCCCACCCCCCCTATACACACAGCCCCCACTCCATTCATTGCCCCACTCTCCTTTATACACTGCCCCAGTGGCGGATTCAGGGGGGGGGGGGCACCCGGGCACGTGCCCCCCCTGTCATTCATTTTGTAGATGAGGCCAGAGCTTTCCAACTAGCCCAGCCCCATGTCTCTAGCCCCCCGGGAACCGGAGAGATCGCCTGGCAAAGCTGTAACATTTTTTCCCCATAGGATAATATGGGACCCGTCAATTCCGACCCCCACCCGGTTCCGACGGCTGCTAGGCATCACAGGAGCTTGTGGTTGATGTCTTTCAATTCCAAATCGCTGGGCCTTCAATATGATACCAGGATGGTCCATATCGGTCAATCGGTTCCAGAGATATAGCGTGTAAATCGATTTTTTTATTTTTGAAATGTAATTTCATGGCTGTTCATGTTCTTTGAGGGCAGATTACTCTGGAACCAAACGTTCCAGTTTCACTGGACCAAAATCATTCAAAGCCCACTCAAAAGTTCTTCAATATGATACTTGTCTCATGTAAATGGGTCAGTTAGTTCCGAAGATATAGCCGGTTAAATGAGATAACTGGTTAAAGGGGGGAGGGGTGGTTTTCTCTCCCCCTCACACCAGAAAATGCAGGGACTAGGCTGGTGTAAAAGGGGCCAACCTGGGAATGCATTTTCTGGTGTGAAATGGGTATTATTTCAAATAGCTGGGACCTGCAGTGCTCGGAATACAGCCAGGCTCTGCCACTGTCAGTGGCTATCACTTCTGCCTGGCGGCGGCTGTCCCCCATTTACCACGAGCATGTATTCCCCATTGGCAATGAGCATGTAATCTCACATGGCAACGAGCATGGAACCTCTGGCAATGAGCATGGAACCCTTGGCAATGAGCATGTAGATAAGCAGCACTTACTGTATGTAGCATAATTTTTAATAGGCATTATGGTGTTTGGCATAATACATAATGGACATCATGCCGTGTAATTAACGTGCAATGGACATTATGGTGTAAATGTTTAATGCGCGCCTTTGGTGGACAATGTCCCTGTTTATGAAGCGTATTGTGAATTTTGTCTTAATCTGTGTGGCATTATGTGAATTCTGGCTCAATCCGTGTGGCATTATGTGAATTTTGTCTCAATCCGTGTGGCATTATGTGAATTTTGGCTCAATACGTGTGGCATTATGTGAATTTTGGCTCAATCCATATGGCATTTTATGAATTTGGCTCAATCCGTGTGGCATTATGTGAATTTTGACACAATCCATGTGGCATTATGTGAATTTTGGCTCAATCCATTTGGCATTATGTGAATTTTGGCTCAATCCATTTGGCATTTTGTGAATTTTGGCTCAATCCGTGTGTTATTATGTAAATTTTGGCTCAATCCGTGTGGCATTATGTGAATTTTGGCTCAATCCATTTGGCATCATGTGTAAGGGGCAAGTATAATGGGGTCTAGTATTTTGTAGCATAATGTGTAGAAGTTGTATATGGTGTTGTACACTACACTCAAGGACATGCCCCCTGTTGATTGGCCACACCCCCTTTTCCAGAGCGCGCCTTCGGCGCGCGCACAACTACATCCTTCACTTTTGTTGCCATGGTGGGCCTATTTTTAATCCCATTGCCACCCTCTCTCTGCCGCTGTCTTAGCATGTACACTGGCACCACTAACACTGGCCCTCCCCCACCTAAACCCTCTTTTATCATGGTGCCCCCTCTGTCATTTTATCCTGGATCCGTCCCTGCACTGCCTCACACTTCATACACATCCCTCACCCCCCAGTAATACATACAGCCCCCACTCCTCCATTATACATAGCCCCCACTTCCCCCAGTAATACATACAGCCCCCACTCCCCCAGTAGTACATACAGCCCCCACTCCCCCCAGTAATACATACAGCCCCTACTCCCCCAGTAATATACACAGCCCCCACTCCCCCAGAGCACACAGCACTCACCCAGCAGTGTGGTGGGGAGGAAACAGCGCACACCAGGAAGAGATGAGGAGCAGGAGGGGCAGGCTGGTCTGATGCATGCTGTCTGTGTGGGGAGCTTGGCCAGCTTAAGTGAAGCAGAGTCCTGGCTACTGGCTTTGCTTCTCCCACTATATCTCCTATCGGCGTGTGCAGCTCGGCCACCGCTACCCACAACCGCGCGGTGGCTGGCTGTGATGTCTCCCCTGCTTCCCCCCCTCACCATTTCCGGATGCGCGCATGCGCAGTCTGGATTTTAATGGAGGTCCACAGAACCCGGGAGGATTGAGAGGGTTTGTGGGGCAGCAGGAGGCTCATGTAAAAGTCGAGAGGTAGGCAAGCCTGAAATAAATTAAAGAAATATGAAAAAATTAAAGGAGGCTATTTACCGCTGAATTAATGAACAGCTATATCCCAATTTGCAACCACTAAATCAAGGTTGGGGCACCTTCGGCCCTCCAGCTGTTGTTGAACTACACATCCCAGCATGCCCTGGTACAGTTTTGCTATTTGGCCATGTTAAAACTGTTGCAGGGCATTCTGGGATGTGTAGTTTAATAACATCTGGAGGGCCGAAGGTTCCCTATACCTGCACTAAGGGCCTTATTCTAGTTCACTCTTTCTGACAAAATCCTTCTTAGATGGACAAAACCATGTGCACTGCAGGTGGGGCAGATGTTACTTGTGCAGAGAGAATTAGATTTGGGTGGGGTTTTACTTCAAAGTGAGATCTATATTGCAGTGTAAAAATAAAGCAGCCAGTATTTACCCTGCCCAGAAACAAAATAATCCACCCAAATCTAATTCTGGCTGCTTAAGAAGGATTTTGTCAGAGTGAATTAGAATAAGGCCCTAAGTGTTGATTGGTAGTTAATTGACAATTTATTGTGTTTTTAAATGGATCTTAACACTTATCTGATCTCCATGATATTTTAATAAATTAATATGTTTATTCATCAACACAGTCTCCTAATTAATGGCGCAGAGACAGACACAAGTCATTCATTTAAATATTTTATTTTCAAGTTAATTTAATTACAATAGCATACTGTGATTAAAATTACATTTCCACTGGCAACAGGAGGCAGCAACAGTAACAGATAGGACCAACAGTTTATGGAAGGCTATTACAAGTCAGCAAACAGAGAGTAATCTGGGGTGTACTAAAGTTCCATACCCACAACCATAGTGGGTATGCTCAATATTGTTAAAGTTGCATGCTCCCGCGCAGCCTTAACCCCCCCACCCCACCCCCCCACCCCCTACCCATTTCCTGTTGGCTGAACATGCAGGTCAATTTTGGCTATGTAGCAGAGTTCCGGAGACGTCACTGAATGATATAATTACAATTATCATGCAGTGTATATGCACAATATCCTCCACCCCTGGGACTGCTGATGTCGTTAGTGATATTAGCACTCCCACGAGACGTTTAGTGTATCGGGCTTAACTTTTATACTTGACCCAGCCTGACCAGGCGCTCTGCACTCTGCACAGACCGAACCTTCTCTTTTAGCTCTGAAATTATTAGTCGCTAATGGTAAATGAAAAAAACACATTAAATGTTTTATGTAAACAAAAGAACAATGTCTCTCCATCCCAATATCATTACAATTACAAATATTTAAAATGTTAGAGGCTGGAATGCACCCACTATTGTAGGGGCATGATCAAATCATGGAGGCAGATTTAATACATTTATCTCCATTATGAAGTGCTCTCCATGGTGCTGATGTATACCAGACCTCCCTCTCCCATCAGACTTTATACAAATCACATACAGTATACTGCACTCTCAAAAAGCAATAGTAATAGTTTACTTCAATGTGGGATTAAAACCTGAATTAAGTGCTCATACATACATACTGGTATTATTAACTCCAGTACAGTATGTACTAGATATTTGTCAGGTTGTATTGCACCCATGATGCAATGTGTAGAAGATCCTATCCCTTCGGACCTCTCATTTCATTTTCAGTGCCAGATGTACTAAGCTGAGTATTAAGGGCCAGATGTACTAAGCCTTGAAAAGTGATAAAATCAAGAGTGATAAACCACCAGACAATCAGCTCCTACCATGTCACAGGCTGTGTTTGAAAAATGACAGGTAGGAGCTGATTGTTTGGTGGTTTATCACTCTCGATTTTATCACTTTTCAAGGCTTAGTGCATCTGGCCCTCAATACTCTGCCAGAATATTCCACTGACACTGCACTTAATCAGTGATATAGAGGTAATTTCTATATACTTCTCTTCCAGGACCTTTCTGCTGTTTTTTTTGTAGCAGCTATTCAAAAGAGAACTCATTTTGGTACTTGTTTAGTTTCACCGCAGCACTTCCCAGCAGATCATATGTAAATCATATGCAAATTGCATGTGATATTTGCATATGATTTGCTTGCGATTTGCATTCGATCTGCAATGCAATTTAACACACCTCCACTATCCACGTCAGCCCGAAGCGTGGCGAGCGCATTGTGCCCTGCGAGGGGACGCGGTATGCATACTCCCGACCTGTTCATACCCCCACAATACACATCAGCGTGGAGTTGATTTTATAAGTGTGACGAGTGCAGCAAGCCACCGTGCCCGAAACGTGGCGAGCATCCGCTTAAAACGAGCCCGGAGTGTTGCGAGGGGCCGCGGAATACACGTCAAGTAATCCATGTCCCCTCGCGGGGCTCGCTACGCTCACCATGCTTCAGGCTCGTTTTTCGCATCCCCTCGTGGGGCTCACTGTGTTTGCCACGCTTTGGGCTCGGTGGCTCGCTGCGCTCGCCACACTTTATAAAATCAACTCCACGCCGAGATGGATAGTGGGGGTATAAACAGGTCGGGAAGGCACTTCCCACATCCCCTCGCCGGGCTCGCTGCCCTTGCCATACTTTGGGCTGACGTGGATAGTGGGGGTGTGTTAAATCGCATCGTGGATTGAATCGTATGCAAATCGCATGCAAATCTCATGCATAACATTTGCATGCGATTTGCATATGATGCGATCTGCTGGGAAGTACCGCCATGAAACTAAACAAGTACCCTAATTTTCTCTCGTTCCGGAATCACCTCTTCCCTAAAATCTCCTTCACCATCACAACAGTGTCTTAGGTACTCTCCTAAATTACTACTGCAGCACCCTGCTGTCTGAAATTCCCATAATCATATATCCCTTCTACAAATAATATTAAATGCCATGCACTTTATAGAGCCCTACACTATCTTCCTATATCCTCCAGTATTCAATTCAAATTTGATCATCCTCGCCTACAACGTTTCATCTTAAGTCACCACTTCTTACTCTCGCCAACATGACTCCTGCGCCACTACCCACCTATGGAATTATTTACTATATCTAATCAGACTCATTTGAAAACGCATATACTCTTCAGGCAAGCTTATCATATTCCAGAACCCCCACATAACCTCCATTAGCAGTCATATCTTATTTCATCCTATCAGGACTGTCTTACAATATGGTGGGGCTGCCATGCTATGGAATCCTATCCTTATGTATCCCTCCTTTATCCCTATAGATAGGAAGCTTGCGAGCAGGGCCTTCCTACCTCTGTGTCGGTTTGTTACTTCCCAGTTTGTTTTATCACTGTCTCCAATTGTAAAGCACAACGGAATATGCTGCGCTATATAACAAACTGTAAATAAATAATAAATAAACATGTACTGTATTACAGCTTACCCTACTTCGTGATACACCAGTAATGTGTGTTGAGCCTCTCCATTCATTCTCCAGTATCTTCCATCTTTTGACTATAAAAAAATGGGTACTTGTTTCCTTGCATGGCGCCCATGATTTTTATCTTATGGCATCTTATGGATCTCATAGATCTTATGCATCTTATGGATGCATAAGATCCATGAGATCCACAAGATGAGATCCATAAGATCGCATTGTATATCAAGTATATAAGATTTTGGTTGTTTTTATTGTATGTACAATATCGCATCGCATCCGATATATCGGATGCGATGCGATTTTTGGTACTTGTGTATTATAGCGGCGCCCATCGCATCGCATACCATAAGGCATGCGATGCGACGCGATATCGCGCGATATTGTACAATGTCATTCAATTTTAAAATTGTATGACATTGTGTATGGCATACAATACCATACAATGCGATGCGATTAAAAATTGTATAAGCACCCTAATGGGTGCTTACAATGTTAAATGCACCCCCACGCCATAAACGTGAACCCGAAGCGTGGCGAGCGCAGCGAGCCAGCGAGGGGCGGCGGTACGCGTCCTCCGACCTTTTCATACCCCCACTATCCACGTCGGCGTGGAGTTGAGAATAGAAAGTGTGGCGAGCGCAGCGTGCCACCGAGCCCGAAGCGTGGCGAGCGGACGCGGATACCTTCACAGGTATCGGACGCGGATACCTTCACAGGTATCGGCGTCCCCTCGCGGGCTTCACAGGTAGCCGCGTCCCCTCGCGGGGCTCGCTGCACTCGCCACGCTTCGGGCTTGGTGGCTCGCTGCGCTCGCCACACTTTCTATTCTCAACTCCACGCCGACGTGGATAGTGGGGGTATGAGAAGGTCGGAGGATGCTTACCGCCGCCCCTCGCGGGCTCGCTGCGCTTGCCACGCTTCGGGTTCACGTTTATAGTGGGGGGGTGGTGTGGGGGTGCATTTAACATTGTAAGCACCCATTTGGGTGCTTAAAAGCACCCTTTAGGTTGCTTATACAATGTTTCATCGCATAGGGGGCCAAAATCGCGTCGCATCGCATGCCATCGGGTGCATGGCATGCGATGCGATAAAAACATTGCGCGATGTACATCGGGGGCGCCGCTATAATACACAGTACCCGATTTTTTATTGTATATGATTCATATAAGATTTTTATTTGTAAAAGTACCCTTATGGGTACTTAAAAAGTAAAATGAGCACCCAATAACCATCATTAACGCCACCGGCACTATCAACGCCAACCCAGAAGCGTGGCGAGCGCAGCGAGCCCGCGAGGGGCGGTGGTACGCGTCCTCCAACCTTTTCATACCCCCACTATCCACATCGGCGTGGAGTTGTTTTTATATAGTGTGGCGAGCCACCGAGCCCGAAGCGTGGTGAGCGGACGCGGAATACATGTGAAGTAGTCCACGGGGCTCACGGCGCTCGCCACGCTTCGGGCTCGGTGGCTCGCTGCGCTCACCACCCTATATAAAATCAACTCCACGCCGACGTGGATAGTGGGGGTATGAAAAGGTCGGAGGACGCGTACCGCCTCCCCTCATGGGCTCGCTGCGCTCGCCACGCTTTGGGTTGGTGGTGATAGCGCCGGTGGCGTTAACAATGGTTATTGGGGGCTCATGATTTTTATCTTATAGCATCTTATGGATCTCATGGATCTTATGCATCTTATGGATGCATAAGATCTATGATATCCATAAGATGAGATCCATAAGATGCGATATTGTACATACAATTAAAAATCTTTTCAATTGTATGTGATCGCATAAGATTGTATGCCTTAATTAAGGCATACAATCTTATGCGATGGGCGCCGTGCTAGGAAACAAGTACCAAAAAATGATACAATCCAAAGAAAATACAGTATTATCATTATAAAATGTCTATGACAGATGAGGCTCTGCCTCACCGATCTACCTTTTCCACGCATCTCTGATCAAAACCCTATCATTTTCAATCAATATATACAGCTGCACCATTATATAATGCCCACACAAGCAAAAGAACTCACATATTGTGTGAAATCTGGCTCTAATACTAGTCCGTTCCTTCACAGCAATTTACTTCACTGCACTGAGCTACACTACCCACACTAATGCACCCTCACAGCTGTCAGAATCTTCTTGGTGAAATTAATTTGCTCCACTTATTACAGCAGTGTTCTTTACTAATAATAATGTGCTTTCTACCCTTTGTTTGCATTTAATTGTCTACCTTGTATGCCCCTTTTTTCTATGTACTTTCTTCCCTACTTTCTGTGACTTCTCCGGCACTTTCCAAATTTATAATTCCAATAATGATTGTTCAATGCAGGAGCAAATGATTAAATAGACAGACAGAACTAGAGGAATACAGTTGTCTCCTCATAACCCCTTCTACAGTTGCACCTAACAGCCCTGGTCTTCTTAGTGCTACAGCTCCTGTGTGACACGTCTGTTCTGAGCATTCTTTTTCACATCCTTTTCGCTTGCAATGTGACAAGACCTCTTCACTAGACTGCACTGATTTAGGGCCAAATATATCAAGCTACAAAATGTGATAAAATGGAGAGTGATAAACAGCCAGCCAATCAGCTCCTCACTACCATGTTACAGGCTGTGTTTGAAAAATGTCACGTAGGAGCTGTTTGGCTGGCTGTTTATCACTCTCAACTCTCAAGTTTTTGAAGCTTGATACATCTTGCCCTTAATGTGATAAGTATTTGGACAGCCACCGATTGTGCAAGTTGACCCATACAGGGGAATATCCAAAAGTTTAAAGATGCTAGGTAAATGGGTGCTCCAGACCCAGTGCAGGGTTTTGCAGCAAAACTTAGGCAGTTATACACAGAAAATGGGCAGACTGCAGTGACAACACAACCTCCCAAGAGTAATCCTCATTGAGAGCTGAGTCAAAGGAGGTGTTGGTTGCCAACTAATAAGCTGAATGTGGAGGCTTGCAAAAGATGGTGAAGAAGCACTCCAACAGCTCAACTAACATTCTGGAGGCCCCGCCCACTAAAAGATCATGAAGTGTTTTAATCATACAAGCAAACTTGTACGGAGGGCACTAAATATAATAAGAGCTTTCAGTAGATGTCTATGATTAATATTGTACATTCAAATATACTAATTATTGCTATTGATATGCTATTATTTGTCAAATATATTCTATAGACTGTTGTGTGACTGTTGATTGTGTGATTTTACTGTATCGCCCAAACCAGGAAAATAATATAAAAGTACTGTACTTTTTTGTATCTATTATCTGTTTTGTGAACACTGTTTTAATCATCTGACTTGAGCTGAGACATCTTTTAATGATCGAAGGTGTCCGTCATGATGTTGCGGAATGGCATATCGATGCTCTTTATCTTTTTTTTCTCTCTAAAGACTCAATTTGTACAATAACGAAACAATCATCAAACACGTACCCTGGCTCGGCACACGATGGAAAGAAACTCACAAAGCCGGCAGTGTTTTATTGCTTCTTTGCACTCCACTGCTTTGTTGGATATAGGTCACCACACAAGTGGAGCGTATAAAGCATCCGTGAATCTGAGATCCCTAATTCCATCTCCCGAGGCCTGTCTTTTGAGTGACTAAATTATCTAGTCATGGTTGTTCTATTTTTAGTGATGGTGGCTTGTGCATTCAGCCACAACTTCAAGGCTGTGGCTGAACAATTGTATTTATAGTAGGATAGGTGTAAATATCAAGGAGTCCGTATATTTTGTCAATAGCTAGAATGTCGACATTGTTCATTTCGCCATGGTCATTATGTTGACTTGTAATATGTCAGCATGCTGACATGTAACATGGTGGCACTGAGCATGCTGATGTACCAACATTTTTTATATCCTTTGGTGTAGAGGCTCTTCCAGTCTTTGCAGAGGTAAATACCGAAACCTTAAACCCAACCCTAACCTGGAAGCTGCTGTAACTAACATTGCAAAGCTGAGATTGTGTGTTTCACAAAGGGCCTTATTCAGACATATTAGGCTGTAATATTTGCAGATGGACAAACCATATTACAATGCAGGTGGGGCAAATATAACATGTGCAGAGAGAGTTAGATTTGGGTGAGTTTATTCTGTTTCTGTTCAGTTCTAGCTGCGGTTCTGTAAAGGTGCAGTTCTGACTGAGGTTCTATAAAGGTGCAGTTCTGGCTGCGGTTCTATAAAGGTGCAGTTCTTGCTGCAGTTCTATAAAGCTGCAGTTCTGGCTGCGGTTCTATAATGGTGCAGTTCTGGCTGCGGTTCTATAAAGGTGCAGTTCTGGCTGCAGTTCTATAAAGGTGCAGTTCTGGCTGCGGTTCTATAAAGGTGCAGTTCTGGCTGCGGTTCTATAATGGGGCAGTTCTGGCTGCGGTCTGCGGTTCTATAAAGTCGCAGTTCTGGCTGCGGTTCTATAAAGGTGCAGTTCTGGCTGCGGTTCTATAATGGTGCAGTTCTGGCTGCGGTCTGTGGTTCTATAAAGGCGCAGTTCTAGCTGTGGTTCTATAAAGGTGCAGTTCTGGCTGCGGTTCTATAATGGTGCAGTTCTGGCTGCGATCTGCGGTTCTATAAAGGCGCAGATCTGGCTGCAGTTTTATAAAGGCGCAGTTCTGGCTGCAGTTCTATAATGGTGCAGTTCTGGCTGCGGTTCTATAAAGGTGCAGTTCTATAAAGGTGCAGTTCTGGCTGCAGTTCTATAAAGGTGCAGTTCTGGCTGCGGTTCTATAATGGTGCAGTTCTGGCTGCGGTCTGCGGTTCTATAAAGGCGCAGTTCTGGCTGTGGTTCTATAAAGGCGCAGTTCTGGCTGCGGTTCTATAAAGGTGCAGTTCTGGCTGCAGTTCTATAAAGGTGCAGTTCTGGCTGCAGTTCTATAAAGGCGCAGTTCTGGCTGCGGTTCTATAGTGTTGCAGTTCTGGCTGCGGTCTGCGGTTCTATAAAGGCGCAGTTCTGGTTGTGGTTCTATAAAGGTGCAGTTCTGGCTGTGGTTCTATAATGGTGCAGTTCTGGCTGCGATCTGCGGTTCTATAAAGGCGCAGATCTGGCTGCAGTTTTATAAAGGCGCAGTTCTGGCTGCAGTTCTATAAAAGTGGATACATGACAATTAGAACACAAAGAAGTTGTGTAAAAGAGTATCTATGACAACTGAGGGGCATACATCAATTTCCAAATATTATATTATATTCTAATAAATTACAAATATTATATAATATTCTAAAATTCAGTACCTATAAACACCATGCATACCAAAGCAGTAGTAAATGTGCAGTTTCTACTTGCTTTACATACATTTTATATATTCCAAATTTTGATATTCATATAGTATAAGAATGCATGGGATCCTAGCTAAGAATCTGGATCTTATGAATTGTCCCGGCTGTTGAGCGCTGTTTATTAGGGATTATGCTTTGCATGCCTGAGGCACCTAAAGTGTATACCCCGATAGTGCAGGGTATCAGGGCTTATTGAATTGATCCCAGGTGATCAATTAGCTGTGGTATTCTACAGCAGCTAATTGGAGAATCTCCAATAGTATGTCTTTGTGTATTTCTTTCAAGAAAGTGACTAATGACTGTGGACCTAACTTCTGTTGACCCAGCGACCCATACCAGTCCGGATGCACTGCTGATAACCTGAGTTGAAACAGCTCTTTTAGCCAGTTAGTCGTAAGGATTTAACCAACAACACAGCCGGCAGGCTTGTATACCAAAATTAGTTGAATGTTTCCGTGCCGCTCTCTCGACAGTGGACGCCTTAATTTTACTGGCGCTTGGCATGTGTCCTTAGCCACAGTAAAATTAAGTAAAGGGTGGCAGGCATATATGGATCACCTTAAGCCACTCAGGCTGTGAGGATGCCACGCAGGAACGGCCGGGGACT
The DNA here is from genome assembly GCF_055691185.1 of Crinia signifera. Classification (NCBI taxonomy): domain Eukaryota; kingdom Metazoa; phylum Chordata; class Amphibia; order Anura; family Myobatrachidae; genus Crinia; species Crinia signifera. The sequence goes on from NC_139217.1 coordinate 378,135,296, forward strand.
GGGTATAATAACAGGCCCGCATGGAAGGAGTTGGTGGATTCTGGATTTAGCAAGGTCTTGACATCTTTCTCTGTTAAAACCTGGTAATGGTTTCCTTAGAAGATATTGCTGGGGCACCTGAGCAGTAATCCGCTAACCCTTCCTGATATTAGCCTAGAGCAGTAATAGTTATCCTTCTGCTTCACACATTTGCTGTGGATTCGGCTTTCAGTACCATTTGTTAAAAAGAGAAAAAGAATGAACACAAAACACAGCCATATAAATAACATATATCTGATTTAAAATATATCAATGTTTTTTTCTAAGTATTTAGAATGTATTAATAGTTATGTTTTAGTACTTCTATACTAATATGGCTTTAACAGAACAGATATTATATAAAACATTTGATGGATACGCCCATTTCCAGGCCATAGAACTCTTCACACTCTGGAGTCTATGTATTAACCCTTAGAGAGATAAAATGGACAAAGATAAAGTGCCAGCCAATCAGCTTCTAACTTCCATGTTACAGGGGGGTGTTTGAAAAGTGAAATTAGCTGATTGGCTTATACTTTATTTCCATCCACTTTATCTCTCCATTGCTTCAGATCAGTAAATGACTAATACACTTACATTAACAATATTAAAAACAAAATAAAAACTAAACTAAAGTTCTGCGGTTAAACTGACGCTGTTAATATAAGTGCAAGCAAATATAACTACCGTATTTAAAAAGCAACGTGATAAACATAATAACATAACTGACATTTTAAATATACTATATAATCAATATCAGGAATCCCAACCACATCCAAATATGTTCCAGAATAATATACTGTACTGTAGATCTATAATTGGACAACAGCAATATTTCCTTTTCCTTTTCATGCCATATGGCGCAAGACTCCTGGTGCAATTCCCATGCTGTGCACTTTTTCCTCAATTTTTGCTTATTGCTAATTAGGGTACTTGTTTCCTAGCACGGCGCCCACGATATTAAGTTGTATAACATCTCATCGCATCGCATTGCATGCGGGCATATGGCATGCGATGCAACTTTTTTAATTATTTTTTTAATTATTTTTATTAAATATTTCACAAACGTACATACATACATATAACCATAAAAACAAACATTTTCTTTTTCTCCAACAAAAAAGAAGGCTTACATGATTGAATCTTTACAAGATGCTTTTTGGTAACTCAGTTGTTACTTATATTGTGTTATATCTTTAACAAATATTTTTTGGTTTATCCGGTCCCCGATGCCATGTTAACAACCTCCATTTCTTCATTTACTCTGTGCTTAGTATTTAGTTTTGAAAAAGTGCCTAGTGCTTTATAATTTGTTTGGTACCCATTTTGCATTTACCCATATGGTTCCCCATCCCTACTATTACCATGCAGATGTTGTTATGTGACATCGGGTCTCAGTCACAATATACGCCTTCAGGACCCCTATTACTTTCTGTTTATTACCCTCATTATTTATCCAGCAGGGTTAAATTTGAATTTAACCCCCCCCTACAGGGCAGTGTTTATCATTTTTGTTTTGTTTTGTTTCAAAAGGGATCTAGGCCCGTGGCCTCCCTTTCCATACTATACCAGGTTGTTGTTATTATTGTTTTTCTTATTAACTCTTTAAAAGGGGGGAGAGATTTCGGATATAGGGCAACCAGATATCGAAGAACCCTTTAACCCTTCTGCGATGCGATTTTAAATTGTATAAGCCCCTATACGATTTTTAATTGTATAAGCACCCTAATGGGTGCTGACAATGTTAAATGCACCCCCACGCCACCCCCACTATCAGTGCCAACCCGAAGCGTGGCGAGCGGCGGTGGTATGCGTCCTCCGACCTTTTCATACCCCTACTATCCACGTCGGCGTGGAGTTGATTTTATATAGTGCAGCGAGCCACCGAGCCCGAAGCGTGGCGAGCGGACGCACATCACTTCATATGTATTCCGTGTCCCCTCGCGGGGTTTGCTGCGCTTGCCATGCTTCGGGCTCGCTGCGCTCGCCACACTATATGAAATCAACTCCACGCCGACGTGGATAGTGGGGGTATGAAAAGGTCGGAGGACGCGTTGATAGTACGGGTGGCGTGCGGGTGCTTTTAACATTGTAAACACCCATTCCAGTGCTTATACAATTATTTATCTTATAGGGGGCACATTTAACATTGGAAACACCCATTAGGGTGCTTATACAATTTTAAATCGTATACCATTGTATATGCCATACAATGCGATGGTATACAATTTAAAATGATATAACATCGGCTGCCATCGCGTAACATCACATCGCATCGCATACCATCGTATGCCTTATGGTATGCGATGCGATGGGCGCCGTGCTAGGAAACAAGTACCCTAATTAGTTTGATTTTTCACAAAGAAGTTAGTTCAAAGCCGCAGATAAAGAATAGCAGTGCATGGCATAGGTCACTGGTATCAGACTTGTCTTTTGCCTTTGTACACGGTCTCCATATTTGTTTGCAATTTTGCAATTGTATACAGTGCTCATAATACTAGGATTAGTGTTTGGGTTTCGGCTATATTGCATGCAAAGTGTGTGGCCTACCTACTAAACAGTGCTATGTTGATCAATTTGTGCAGGAGTGCATGTGGACATTACGATATGTGAAGAGGCTTCTGCACATAAATGCTAGCTGGCTGGGATCATTCAAACACTTGGCTTCTTATGCTGTTACTTACTAAGGCTATTTTCTGACTCTTTGAGCTTGCAGGGTCTGGCATTTACAAAGGCAGAGGTGTACAGTAGTTATTAACCTTTACCTTTTGTCTTCTGTAGACGTTTGGTTGACAAATTAGAAGACATGAAAAAGGCGGTAACTGGTGATGGAGTTAATCGCTGCATTCTCTGCGGGGAAACTCTAGGTTTGCCGGGATCAAAGTGTGTTGTATGTGAAGACTGCAAAAAGGTTATTATTCTTACATCTATTCATTTGCATAATGTTATATATTGTCATGAAACAAGATCGATAATAAAGTAGAACACTGTGGGGGCGATGTACTAAGCCTTGAAAAGTTAAAAAAAAAAATGGATTGAGATAAGTACCAGTCAGTTATCTGCTAGCTGCCGTGTTACACGCTATGGGTGAAATGTAATAGGATGAGAGACTCAGAAAGTGAGAGATTTGGTAAGAAATCTACAGTTTTATTTAAAGCAGCAATCATTTACATTGCAAAATCAAACTGGTTTTGCAGTGTAAATGATTGCCGCTTTACATAAAACTGGAGATTTCTTACCAAATCTCTCGCTTTCTGAATCTCTCATCCTATTAAATTTTCCCCTATGTTTGAAAAATGACAGTTAAGAGCTGATTGGTCCATCTGATTGGTATCTACTGTACAGTATCTCCACTACTACTCTTCAGGGCTTAGTACATATGTCCCTATATCACAATGTTTTTGACTCCCTATTGCAAATGATGCAGAATTGCCTACTTTTATATTGTCCTCTCTGGGACAAGTCGGGGCTTATTGGGGGGAAACCTGTTGGCTTATGGGGGCGGGGCCACAACAATTACATCATTAGGCCCCACCCACTTATAGCAAAGTGCCTCAAATCACGCATTTTAGAGTGGGGGACGGAGACTAAATGAAGCAATTACTAGGCTCCACCCCCTTCTCACGGACTGTGGATTCCTGTTATTGTTCTCTTCATTCTGCTGCATGACACGTCAGGGAGGCATGGCTGGGCTCTCCTGCCACTAGGCCTCATCCCTGTAATGAAAATCTACATAATTTAGCCCTGTCCCTCCATTCAATTCTGCAATTCCTTAAATCTCCTCATCCTGCCCACTTCACTAGGAAGCAGGTGGAATGCAGTAGATGCAACACTCTTCTGTGGCTGCGGAGATTGCTGTAAAGATCAGTAGACTGGCGCAACTTCTATACATGGTAGGCAAGTATGGACTGAAGCTGATTGTTTGCTTTGGAAAACTCTTCCACTTTACCTCTCTCTCTAGCTAAAGTCCATGGAACCAATCAGATAACTTCTCCATGTGTTCATTTATCTATTCTTTGAAAGATATGTTACAACAGGGCCCTCATACCTTTGTCTGTAAATACCCAGTTTGTTGTATGACTGTCTCCTATTGTAAAGCGCAACAGATTGTGCTGTGCTATATAAGAAACTGTTAATAAATAAACTCCCTCTATATATATGTCAATTGAGTACTCAGTGTGTTTAGAATGCAATAAGAAATGTATCTGATTAAACCCATTGCTACATTGTTTATGTCTGCGTTATTAGATAGGCTGCCTATGATGTGATTTCTCCATTTAAAATACTCTGCTCGATTCTTACAGAATGTTTGCACAAAGTGTGGTGTAGAGACCAACAGTCGTCCTCACTCCATCTGGCTGTGCAAGATATGTAGTGAGCAGCGTGAGGTAAGCATGGGATTTCTATGTGATGCTACAGTACAGTATGTGTGCTGGTGCAGATTTCAGAAGTACATCTCTACCTGTTATGGCTTAGAGTACTGCCCTCTACACACAACCACTTTCCCCAACACACCCATAAGATGGACCATCACCTTGTGTGCGCTAATACACCATCCTGTCTCCCAGCGTGCATCTGAAAGTGCAATTGCTGTTCTGCATGGAGACAATCGGGGAGCATGCATGGTACATATGACAAAAAAATTGCTCCACTACATTTGACATTGACTGTGAGTACATCCCTGAATCAGGCCCATTGTTTATATGTATGCCCTATACACTATTGGCACAATTATTTTAAATAATAATAATAATAATAATAAATCTCTTTTCAAGCAGGATTATAGATTGTTGAATAAATTATCTAGTGTGTGAATGTAACATAATCTGTGGTGACCTGCAGATATTGAGTTGTTATTGACCTTTATCCTAATTGATACAATGTTTCTATATTCATGCTCTACTCTAGGTGTGGAAAAGATCTGGAGCTTGGTTCTTTAAAGGCTTTCCGAAGCATGAACTTCCACAACCAATGCCAGTCAACAAGTCAAAACCACAGAAACCTCCAAGTGACCCAACTGCATCCGATGCTTCAGTGTCAGAGCAAAGACGCTACCCACGTAGCCAGGGCCGAGGTAAGAAAGTTATGTGATCTTTTCAAACAACAATCTAAAGGTAATCTAGAAAAGCAAAAGTCTTAATAAATGTCTTTATTACGTATAACATGTAATAAATATATAATTGAGCAAAAAGGAATGTTTAGATGAGACTAATAAAAGGAAGTCCCTGTATTTTAAAAAAAAAGCCCTTTAATTTTAAGATTATTTAGCATACTACTGCTTTTTTTTATTATTTTGCATGGTACTGTATATTCTTGAATAGAAGGGGATTGACTTGCAAAGACGCAGGTCACAAAAAAGCAAAATGTGCTTTTTGGGCGCACTCTTTGTATATGATTATGTAATGTAGTATTGATTCATTAAAACGTAACTTTTATTAAGACTTTACCTAAAAGAAGGATGACTATCTAACTCTTCTTTGAAAAGAAAAATTCTCACTTGAAAGAGAAAAAGATTAAAATGTCCGCAAATGCCAGTTTTTGCTCTGCTATGAATGAGTCAGAGCATAAATTGGTCAGGCATGCAGTTAACGTTACTGGTCATAGGCATTCCTTTTGTAACGCTGCCCATTTATTGAGGCGTTGTGTAACCGTGATTACTCACTCCCTCTGATTATTTTTCAGGGCAAGTGCTGACAATTTTATTGTAACTAATAGTGGAATATATGTCCTATTGTGGTCATTGTCAGGTTGCTCCTTGTGTTCAACGCTTGTGGTTATGTATTGATGGTCTAATAGGTCTAAGTATTTGAACCATTAGTTTAATTATTCGCTGTGCAACGGACAATCAAAATAGCCATGTGGGAGTCTTGGCTCGCATTCATTAAAGGAATCTCACACACAGATGGAAATATTCCCCTGCAGTAGGTTTCTCCTTGGCATCATGTCATGACCAACCATACGTGTACCATACCAGGTGTTCACCAGGGACTTGGCCTCTGATTACTTGTCTGGCCCCCTATATATTCTATTGTTATATAGAAGTATTTAGGGGTATACAGGTACACTGTGTGTTGTAGTCACCGTTATACGATGTCAGGTTGACTGCTGTGGGGAAAAAATAGAACACTTCTGCTGTCGGGTCAGATATATGTCATCCCTGATGCGTCTAGCAGTGCAGGGAAACTATTCATATAACCTGGCCGGATGAGAGAGTGTTGAAGAGATCACAGTTTACTGGAGTATAGTCGGGTTGCTTGTGTACCAAGGCTTCTGCTTTTGAGGATCTGTATTAATACATCGAATCCCCAATGAGAGAGCCTGTTGCTGGTCACCTGCTGATCCCGGGAATTATTAGATACTCTCAAACAGTGCACATACATACATGGGTAATTTTTTTGGGTATATTCCCAGTGTGCACATAGATTTTTTAGTAAACTTAATCGTTTGTCATAACAGTCTTTTACCACAATAATACGTATTCCTTATTTGAAGCTGCCTTATAACTCCTCTGTGCACATAAAAAGATGATTAGATCGATGTCACCACCTTTTGGAAATCAAACAGCACCTGTAATAAAACGCTCTGCATACATACGTTGTACTGATTAGTGCTATAGCCTTATAGCCACCTGTATCATATACATCTATTCACTGCTGGGCTATCACACTACACAGATAGCTCCACTGTGTCAGGCTACAGCCTGTGATCCCCTACCAACTACTGCTATTTGATTGCAGCTGTTAGGGTAGATTTAACATACAAGGTTGGTTACTTACAGCGCATACACATCACGAGATGATTGGATCAATATTGCCACTTTAAGAAATAAAGCAGCACCAGAAGTCAAATACTCTGTATATGTCAATTTGCACAGAAATGGTACACAGATAGCTCCACTGTGTCAGGGGATCACAGGATCCCCTACCAACTACTGCTATTTGATTGCAGCTGTTAGGGTAGGTTTACATACAAGGTTGGTTACTTGCAGCGCATACACATCATGAGATGATTGGATCAATATTGCCACTTTAAGAAATAAAGCAGCACCAGAAGTCAAATACTCTGTATATGTCAATTTGCACAGAAATGGTACACAGATAGCTCCACTGTGTCAGGCTACAGCCTGTGATCCCCTACCAACTACTGCTACTTGATTGCAGCTGTTAGGGTAGATTTACATACAAGGTTGGTTACTTGCAGCGCATACACATCTTGAGATGATTGGATCAATATTGCCACTTTAAGAAATAAAGCAGCACCAGAAGTCAAATACTCTGTATATGTCAATTTGCACAGAAATGGTGCTATAACCATACAGCCACCTGTGCCATATACAGATATCCACCACTGGGCTGTCACATCAAACAGTTAGCATCGCTGTATTCAGGCTACAACCTGTAGTCTCCTATCAAATATCGCTGTTTGACATCAGCTGTTTGGGGCAAATTCACATAAAAAAACTAATTATCTACAGAGCGAAAAAGGTGCTGTGTACACATGGATATGGTGTGCATATACCACCAGGCTATTATCTAACCACAAGCATATAAACGATTCCTGCCTCAGAATGTCTACTGACTCTGTAATCAGAGATCAGTTGCGTGGTACCTGACCCGGCAGGCTGGATAGCCGTGTCGGGAGGGGGTCCGAGGTAGCCGGCTGTTCAGTTCACATCAAGAGGTGTAGCGTCTGTTATACGCTACTGGCATGTCACTCTAAGCCTGGCAGCCGGAGTTCAGGACAAACGGAGGGAGTTAAGCCTGCGGAGGACGCGGAAACATGTTTCGCCGGTAGGCTTCGTCAGTCCAGCGCCATCTTCCTTGTGGGCATCAGCCCTTACTCTATATTACGCCTGGAGCCAATCATTGGCGTCCTCTGTGATTGACATAAGGTTTCAACCTATGTTGATGAGCCTGGGCGGGGTTATATCGCCCCTGTCTACATTGCATGTCACATTTAAGGATTATAGGTATAAATTCCCTAGTGATATAATCCTTATTGTAGCCTATATTAATTTGTGAGTATTGGAGCTCTAATCAGTGACAATATTATGTCCTGATTATTGATACTATTTTTTTATTTTTTCTTGCAAGATCGTGTTTGTACAAAAAAGAAGGAGGGGAGAAGAGGGTATGGGCGGAGAGCCAATGCAAATACAGCCACTACTAATTATAGTGTTGTATAATGCAATTGATAAATTTTGGAGAAATTTCGCCGCTGATCTATACAGGCGGTATGTCAGTATTGACAGTCAATAATTGCTGCTGCTAATGTCTAATGATTGCTAATTGCGCTCTAGACATGGATGAAAAATATTGGAGCTAGGGGGGAGGGGAGGTGGGAGCTTGATACTATTGGAGAGAGGAAGGGTGCTGTGAGTTTGTTAATTGCCAGATTAGATGACAACTAGATGATCATGTGTAGATAAAAGACTCTGATTGCCTGGCTTGTCAGTGTCGACCTCTTGTGTCGACTGTGGCTATAGTTATTAATTTTGGAACTAAAATGCCAAATCTGGTATTAGGTGGGTCCTGGATCATTGTTAACCAAATGAAGTGACTAAACGTGATGTGAAAAAAACTAAAACGCTCACGCGTGTAAAAACCAAGGTGTAAAAGGAGTGAAAAAAAAAAATAAATAAATAAATTTTTTGGGCTGACCTCACTCTTTTATCCTAGTGCCAAAACGGTATATTTATTGATGTGAGGGGAATGCACAAAAGAAATGGGATTAAAGAGGAATCCTTTATGAGTGTCCATACACCTACATGGGGTGATAATACATAACATTACAGTGTGATAAAGTGAGACATGGTTGTGTTTGTGTGATTCGCCTTAGGGGATAGTACCTGGAATCAATAATTATAAAAAAGAAGAAGAGGAGAAAACAGAGAAAGGACAGAAAGGGGAGGGAAAGACTAAAGGTGATAAGTGAAATATATATTTATATCTGGAAATTCCTCGGGTTGGGATGGTGCATGACCTTTGCCCTACCGGCAAAGTATATAGTGATTAGTATTACTATAGGTGAAAAATGGTGATTATTTGAGTGGACCTGTGCAAGTTCCATTATCCATTTAAATATCAGGTAGCTCTGCCTTCCTTCTTTTCTCCTGTTTGTTTACCCTCCTATAATTCGGGATCCGATCTTATTCCCTCTGCTTATTTAAGGAAGGCTGCATAATTAATGCCCTCATTGAGGCCCTTTGGAGTAAGGGTCCCCAATAGGAAGATCCACTTACTCTCCTTTTTTAGCAAGGCCTGATTGAGGTCACCTCCTCTTAGGCCTAGCTTGACATATTCAAGACCACAAATCTGGAAGCTGGTGGGTTGTCCCGCATGTTTGTGTAGGAAGTGCCTCGCGACAGATGTGATCTGTTTCATCTTCATTTGGTCCTTCGTGGCATTTCGAATATTTCCCAGATGTTCCAAAGTTCTCAATTTCAACATGCGGGAAGTCATGCTGACATATGACTTCGAGCAACTGCATGTGATGCGGTAAATTAGATTTTTACTCTTACAATTAAAGTAATCTTTAATGTGGATCTCATCACCATATTTGTCCTTCACAGTTGTGGTCCTGCTGATGTATTCACAGGCCTTACAGCCTCCACACGGATAACTGCCAATTACTGTTGGTTTCTTCAATGGTGTACTCATGTAGTGGCTCCGTACTAGTTGGTCTTTTAAGCTCGGGGCCCTGCGCCAACTCATGTTAACTCTAGTGCCCAATTTTTCCGCTAGATCATCATCACTGCGGAGAATGGACCAGTGTCGCTGTAATATGTCTTTAATCTCCCTCCACTCCGAACAGAAGTCCCCAATGAATCTGATGACGTTGTTGTCCTTCGTTGCCATTGGTTTCTCCTTAAATAGGATTTGATCCCGGGGAGTTCTTAGGACTGTGCGTTGTGCCTTCTTGATTTGTCTCATGGAGTAACCCCGATCCTTGAGCCTTAGACAGAGATCCTCACTGTTTGTTCGATAGGTAACATCATCCGAACAGTTGCGACGTAGTCGCAAAAATTCCCCTTTGGGGATATTGGCCATGGTGGGTGGGAAGTGGGCACTTGTGTTGTGAAGTAAGCTGTTCGTCGAGGTGGCTTTGCGGTATAGCTCGGTAGTGATCTTATCGTCCTTCCCTCTGCATATCTGGAGATCCAAAAAAGCAATATTGGTTTTACTGTGTTCATAAGTAAAACGTAGGTTCAGGTCGTTGCAGTTAAGATGTTTCATAAAGTCATGCAACTGTTGTTCCGTACCCCTCCAAATTATGAACACATCGTCGATGTACCTATTCCACGAAGTGATACAATCGACAAAGATCTGGTTATCTTCATGAAAAACAACCTCCCGCTCCCACCATCCAAGGAAGAGGTTTGCATACGTGGGGGCACAAACCGCCCCCATCGCTGTGCCCCTCCCTTGGATGTAGAAGCGGTTGTTGAATAGAAAGTAATTTTTGTGGAGGACAAACCGCAAAAGATCCAAAAGGAAATTCTGGAAATCCCCAAAAGTTTCCATTTCTAAAAAATACTTGACCGCTTTAATACCAAGATCGTGTTGGATACTCGTATAAAGTGCCTCGACATCCATGCTTACAAGTAACTCATCTTTCTCCAGATACACATCGTGGATTTTCTTAAGCACATCAGCTGTGTCCTTCGTGTAGGAAGGTAAAGATGTCACGTGGTGCCTTAAGTGTGTGTCCAAAAATATACAGGCATTCTCGATCAACCCACCATTGCCCGACACAATGGGCCGTCCAGGAGGGTTACTTAGGTTCTTATGGACCTTTGGCAACATATAGAATGTTGCGGTCCGAGGACTTGGTACCTGTAAGAATTGGTGTTCAGCCTTGGTGATGATGTTATCTTTTAATGCACCATTAATGATGTGTTCATACTGGGCTTTAAAATTTGAGGTAGGATCAAAGAGGGTTTTCGTATAGCAAGTTATGTCGTCCAATTGTTTGTTGGCTTCTTTTAAATATAATTCGGTGGGCCAAATTACAATATTACCCCCCTTATCGGATGGTTTGATTTGTACATCCTGCCACTGTCCAATCTCCCGTAATGCCTTCTTCTCTTCCTTGCTGATGTTATTAGCAGTTTTAATCGTGTATTTATGTTTTTTATGTAGTCTGTCTAGATCACGTGTAACGAGATTGGTAAATACTTTGATTTCAGGGCAGATGTTGTCGGGGGGAAAAAAGGTTGAACGTTTCTTGCAAGTAGGTCTTCCAATCTTGTCTCCATCCATTAGTCTGCTCTCTTGGTCCAAATCTTCCAGTGTGGCAATGGCTTCTAGTTCCTGGGCTGACCATTGTGTGTCAGTGGGATTTTCATGCTTTGTATAGAATTTGGTCAGCAAAAGCTTCCGGCCAAAAAGCTGTAAATTGGTCTCCCACTGGAAACGATTGAATCTTGCTGTGGGGCAAAAGGATAAGCCCCTTTGAAGAACTGATTTTTGTGTATCCGTCAAAAGATGCTGTGACAGGTTTAGTACCTGTAATTCGGATACCTTGATGGTTCCGTCTCCCTGTCCCTTAGTTGGTACCGATTTGGGTCCTGGGGTTCCCACCTCCTTCTTCTTCTTGGAGCCCCGCCTTGTTTTTCTTTTTGTTTCGGTCCTCTGTTGTTTCGGCCATACTCTAAAAAAGCCGGCGATGAAGACATTGAGGCGGTGGGTTGGGAGTTGTGCTGGGGATCAATGGTTCTTTTATTTGGAGCTGCCTCCAGTCTATATTGGTTGGGTTCACTCAGATCTTCTAGACTGGAGAAGTCTGTTTCGGATGAAGATGGGGCATATCTCCTGTTAGATCTTTGAGGGTTGGATTTGGTCCATTTGAACACTTGCCCGATTGAGAAGTCTCTCTGATCTCTCTGAAACTTGATCTTCTTCCGCTCTATGATATTTTTCTCATAGTCCTCCAACTCTTTCTTATTCCTCTCAAAATTTTTTTGAAAATTCACCGTTTGTTCCCATTGTTCCAGTTTTTTACCGATACCATCTATCTCTTTGGATATTTCATCCAGGACCAAGTGGTTGTGTTGTATTACCCATAAGTTCTTGAGAACATTTAAGGAGAGTGTTCTCCCATTCCTTTTTAAGGTTGTCCGTATACAGCTCGAAGGCCGGAAAGGTCCTTGGTCTAAGGCCCCTTGGTGTTATCTTTTTCTGGCAATAATTCTCCAGGCTAGTGAGGTCCCAATTTGTTCTTATCTGGCGTTGTAATAAGTATTTGAGTTTGGTAAGGTCATCCGACCAGTTTATATCAGAGTTGTCTCGCCCGGTGTAAACGCGAAGATACTCTCCAGATCTTCAGTCCTCCTTTTTTGTTGCAGCTCATTTTTTAGGCTGAATGTCGACATGTCGTAGGAAATTGTTGGTTCTATAGGCTTACTATGAGTAAGAGGTGGTGAAAGTCTATATTTAAGGTTTAAATACCTGATTGTCGTGCTGGATCCCTAACCTGAGAAAGGACTCAGTGAGTAATACTGTAATGTAAGTGGAGGGTGGATCCGCACAGACTATGGTTCATATCAAGTAATTATGTTAGACTAATTTGAAAGACCAATATTTGAAACTATTGACGAAAAATCTCCTAGTCATCAATTGGTGGTGCGCCCAAACATTCAGAGAATACAACTGAATAGAAGGGGATTGACTTGCAAAGACGCAGGTCACAAAAAAGCAAAATGTGCTTTTTGGGCGCACTCTTTGTATATGATTATGTAATGTAGTATTGATTCATTAAAACGTAACTTTTATTAAGACTTTACCTAAAAGAAGGATGACTATCTAACTCTTCTTTGAAAAGAAAAATTCTCACTTGAAAGAGAAAAAGATTAAAATGTCCGCAAATGCCAGTTTTTGCTCTGCTATGAATGAGTCAGAGCATAAATTGGTCAGGCATGCAGTTAACGTTACTGGTCATAGGCATTCCTTTTGTAACGCTGCCCATTTATTGAGGCGTTGTGTAACCGTGATTACTCACTCCCTCTGATTATTTTTCAGGGCAAGTGCTGACAATTTTATTGTAACTAATAGTGGAATATATGTCCTATTGTGGTCATTGTCAGGTTGCTCCTTGTGTTCAACGCTTGTGGTTATGTATTGATGGTCTAATAGGTCTAAGTATTTGAACCATTAGTTTAATTATTCGCTGTGCAACGGACAATCAAAATAGCCATGTGGGAGTCTTGGCTCGCATTCATTAAAGGAATCTCACACACAGATGGAAATATTCCCCTGCAGTAGGTTTCTCCTTGGCATCATGTCATGACCAACCATACGTGTACCATACCAGGTGTTCACCAGGGACTTGGCCTCTGATTACTTGTCTGGCCCCCTATATATTCTATTGTTATATAGAAGTATTTAGGGGTATACAGGTACACTGTGTGTTGTAGTCACCGTTATACGATGTCAGGTTGACTGCTGTGGGGAAAAAATAGAACACTTCTGCTGTCGGGTCAGATATATGTCATCCCTGATGCGTCTAGCAGTGCAGGGAAACTATTCATATAACCTGGCCGGATGAGAGAGTGTTGAAGAGATCACAGTTTACTGGAGTATAGTCGGGTTGCTTGTGTACCAAGGCTTCTGCTTTTGAGGATCTGTATTAATACATCGAATCCCCAATGAGAGAGCCTGTTGCTGGTCACCTGCTGATCCCGGGAATTATTAGATACTCTCAAACAGTGCACATACATACATGGGTAATTTTTTTGGGTATATTCCCAGTGTGCACATAGATTTTTTAGTAAACTTAATCGTTTGTCATAACAGTCTTTTACCACAATAATACGTATTCCTTATTTGAAGCTGCCTTATAACTCCTCTGTGCACATAAAAAGATGATTAGATCGATGTCACCACCTTTTGGAAATCAAACAGCACCTGTAATAAAACGCTCTGCATACATACGTTGTACTGATTAGTGCTATAGCCTTATAGCCACCTGTATCATATACATCTATTCACTGCTGGGCTATCACACTACACAGATAGCTCCACTGTGTCAGGCTACAGCCTGTGATCCCCTACCAACTACTGCTATTTGATTGCAGCTGTTAGGGTAGATTTAACATACAAGGTTGGTTACTTACAGCGCATACACATCACGAGATGATTGGATCAATATTGCCACTTTAAGAAATAAAGCAGCACCAGAAGTCAAATACTCTGTATATGTCAATTTGCACAGAAATGGTACACAGATAGCTCCACTGTGTCAGGGGATCACAGGATCCCCTACCAACTACTGCTATTTGATTGCAGCTGTTAGGGTAGATTTACATACAAGGTTGGTTACTTGCAGCGCATACACATCATGAGATGATTGGATCAATATTGCCACTTTAAGAAATAAAGCAGCACCAGAAGTCAAATACTCTGTATATGTCAATTTGCACAGAAATGGTACACAGATAGCTCCACTGTGTCAGGCTACAGCCTGTGATCCCCTACCAACTACTGCTACTTGATTGCAGCTGTTAGGGTAGATTTACATACAAGGTTGGTTACTTGCAGCGCATACACATCATGAGATGATTGGATCAATATTGCCACTTTAAGAAATAAAGCAGCACCAGAAGTCAAATACTCTGTATATGTCAATTTGCACAGAAATGGTGCTATAACCATACAGCCACCTGTGCCATATACAGATATCCACCACTGGGCTGTCACATCAAACAGTTAGCATCGCTGTATTCAGGCTACAACCTGTAGTCTCCTATCAAATATCGCTGTTTGACATCAGCTGTTTGGGGCAAATTCACATAAAAAAACTAATTATCTACAGAGCGAAAAAGGTGCTGTGTACACATGGATATGGTGTGCATATACCACCAGGCTATTATCTAACCACAAGCATATAAACGATTCCTGCCTCAGAATGTCTACTGACTCTGTAATCAGAGATCAGTTGCGTGGTACCTGACCCGGCAGGCTGGATAGCCGTGTCGGGAGGGGGTCCGAGGTAGCCGGCTGTTCAGTTCACATCAAGAGGTGTAGCGTCTGTTATACGCTACTGGCATGTCACTCTAAGCCTGGCAGCCGGAGTTCAGGACAAACGGAGGGAGTTAAGCCTGCGGAGGACGCGGAAACATGTTTCGCCGGTAGGCTTCGTCAGTCCAGCGCCATCTTCCTTGTGGGCATCAGCCCTTACTCTATATTACGCCTGGAGCCAATCATTGGCGTCCTCTGTGATTGACATAAGGTTTCAACCTATGTTGATGAGCCTGGGCGGGGTTATATCGCCCCTGTCTACATTGCATGTCACATTTAAGGATTATAGGTATAAATTCCCTAGTGATATATGCCTGTATATTTTTGGACACACACTTAAGGCACCACGTGACATCTTTACCTTCCTACACGAAGGACACAGCTGATGTGCTTAAGAAAATCCACGATGTGTATCTGGAGAAAGATGAGTTACTTGTAAGCATGGATGTCGAGGCACTTTATACGAGTATCCAACACGATCTTGGTATTAAAGCGGTCAAGTATTTTTTAGAAATGGAAACTTTTGGGGATTTCCAGAATTTCCTTTTGGATCTTTTGCGGTTTGTCCTCCACAAAAATTACTTTCTATTCAACAACCGCTTCTACATCCAAGGGAGGGGCACAGCGATGGGGGCGGCTTGTGCCCCCACGTATGCAAACCTCTTCCTTGGATGGTGGGAGCGGGAGGTTGTTTTTCATGAAGATAACCAGATCTTTGTCGATTGTATCACTTCGTGGAATAGGTACATCGACGATGTGTTCATAATTTGGAGGGGTACGGAACAACAGTTGCATGACTTTATGAAACATCTTAACTGCAACGACCTGAACCTACGTTTTACTTATGAACACAGTAAAACCAATATTGCTTTTTTGGATCTCCAGATATGCAGAGGGAAGGACGATAAGATCACTACCGAGCTATACCGCAAAGCCACCTCGACGAACAGCTTACTTCACAACACAAGTGCCCACTTCCCACCCACCATGGCCAATATCCCCAAAGGGGAATTTTTGCGACTACGTCGCAACTGTTCGGATGATGTTACCTATCGAACAAACAGTGAGGATCTCTGTCTAAGGCTCAAGGATCGGGGTTACTCCATGAGGCAAATCAAGAAGGCACAACGCACAGTCCTAAGAACTCCCCGGGATCAAATCTTATTTAAGGAGAAACCAATGGCAACGAAGGACAACAACGTCATCAGATTCATTGGGGACTTCTGTTCGGAGTGGAGGGAGATTAAAGACATATTACAGCGACACTGGTCCATTCTCCGCAGTGATGATGATCTAGCGGAAAAATTGGGCACTAGAGTTAACATGAGTTGGCGCAGGGCCCCGAGCTTAAAAGACCAACTAGTACGGAGCCACTACATGAGTACACCATTGAAGAAACCAACAGTAATTGGCAGTTATCCGTGTGGAGGCTGTAAGGCCTGTGAATACATCAGCAGGACCACAACTGTGAAGGACAAATATGGTGATGAGATCCACATTAAAGATTACTTTAATTGTAAGAGTAAAAATCTAATTTACCGCATCACATGCAGTTGCTCGAAGTCATATGTCGGCATGACTTCCCGCATGTTGAAATTGAGAACTTTGGAACATCTGGGAAATATTCGAAATGCCACGAAGGACCAAATGAAGATGAAACAGATCACATCTGTCGCGAGGCACTTCCTACACAAACATGCGGGACAACCCACCAGCTTCCAGATTTGTGGTCTTGAATATGTCAAGCTAGGCCTAAGAGGAGGTGACCTCAATCAGGCCTTGCTAAAAAAGGAGAGTAAGTGGATCTTCCTATTGGGGACCCTTACTCCAAAGGGACTCAATGAGGGCATTAATTATGCAGCCTTCCTTAAATAAGCAGAGGGAATAAGATCGGATCCCGAATTATAGGAGGGTAAACAAACAGGAGAAAAGAAGGAAGGCAGAGCTACCTGATATTTAAATGGATAATGGAACTTGCACAGGTCCACTCAAATAATCACCATTTTTCACCTATAGTAATACTAATCACTATATACTTTGCCGGTAGGGCAAAGGTCATGCACCATCCCAACCCGAGGAATTTCCCGATATAAATATATATTTCACTTATCACCTTTAGTCTTTCCCTCCCCTTTCTGTCCTTTCTCTGTTTTCTCCTCTTCTTCTTTTTTATAATTATTGATTCCAGGTACTATCCCCTAAGGCGAATCACACAAACACAACCATGTCTCACTTTATCACACTGTAATGTTATGTATTATCACCCCATGTAGGTGTATGGACACTCATAAAGGATTCCTCTTTAATCCCATTTCTTTTGTGCATTCCCCTCACATCAATAAATATACCGTTTTGGCACTAGGATAAAAGAGTGAGGTCAGCCCAAAAAATTTATTTATTTATTTTTTTTTTTCACTCCTTTTACACCTTGGTTTTTACACGCGTGAGCGTTTTAGTTTTTTTCACATCACGTTTAGTCACTTCATTTGGTTAACAATGATCCAGGACCCACCTAATACCAGATTTGGCATTTTAGTTCCAAAATTAATAACTATAGCCACAGTCGACACAAGAGGTCGACACTGACAAGCCAGGCAATCAGAGTCTTTTATCTACACATGATCATCTAGTTGTCATCTAATCTGGCAATTAACAAACTCACAGCACCCTTCCTCTCTCCAATAGTATCAAGCTCCCACCTCCCCTCCCCCCTAGCTCCAATATTTTTCATCCATGTCTAGAGCGCAATTAGCAATTATTAGACATTAGCAGCAGCAATTATTGACTGTCAATACTGACATACCGCCTGTATAGATCAGCGGCGAAATTTCTCCAAAATTTATCAATTGCATTATACAACACTATAATTAGTAGTGGCTGTATTTGCATTGGCTCTCCGCCCATACCCTCTTCTCCCCTCCTTCTTTTTTGTACAAACACGATCTTGCAAGAAAAAATAAAAAAATAGTATCAATAATCAGGACATAATATTGTCACTGATTAGAGCTCCAATACTCACAAATTAATATAGGCTACAATAAGGATTATATCACTAGGGAATTTATACCTATAATCCTTAAATGTGACATGCAATGTAGACAGGGGCGATATAACCCCGCCCAGGCTCATCAACATAGGTTGAAACCTTATGTCAATCACAGAGGACGCCAATGATTGGCTCCAGGCGTAATATAGAGTAAGGGCTGATGCCCACAAGGAAGATGGCGCTGGACTGACGAAGCCTACCGGCGAAACATGTTTCCGCGTCCTCCGCAGGCTTAACTCCCTCCGTTTGTCCTGAACTCCGGCTGCCAGGCTTAGAGTGACATGCCAGTAGCGTATAACAGACGCTACACCTCTTGATGTGAACTGAACAGCCGGCTACCTCGGACCCCCTCCCGACACGGCTATCCAGCCTGCCGGGTCAGGTACCACGCAACTGATCTCTGATTACAGAGTCAGTAGACATTCTGAGGCAGGAATCGTTTATATGCTTGTGGTTAGATAATAGCCTGGTGGTATATGCACACCATATCCATGTGTACACAGCACCTTTTTCGCTCTGTAGATAATTAGTTTTTTTATGTGAATTTGCCCCAAACAGCTGATGTCAAACAGCGATATTTGATAGGAGACTACAGGTTGTAGCCTGAATACAGCGATGCTAACTGTTTGATGTGACAGCCCAGTGGTGGATATCTGTATATGGCACAGGTGGCTGTATGGTTATAGCACCATTTCTGTGCAAATTGACATATACAGAGTATTTGACTTCTGGTGCTGCTTTATTTCTTAAAGTGGCAATATTGATCCAATCATCTCATGATGTGTATGCGCTGCAAGTAACCAACCTTGTATGTAAATCTACCCTAACAGCTGCAATCAAGTAGCAGTAGTTGGTAGGGGATCACAGGCTGTAGCCTGACACAGTGGAGCTATCTGTGTACCATTTCTGTGCAAATTGACATATACAGAGTATTTGACTTCTGGTGCTGCTTTATTTCTTAAAGTGGCAATATTGATCCAATCATCTCATGATGTGTATGCGCTGCAAGTAACCAACCTTGTATGTAAACCTACCCTAACAGCTGCAATCAAATAGCAGTAGTTGGTAGGGGATCCTGTGATCCCCTGACACAGTGGAGCTATCTGTGTACCATTTCTGTGCAAATTGACATATACAGAGTATTTGACTTCTGGTGCTGCTTTATTTCTTAAAGTGGCAATATTGATCCAATCATCTCGTGATGTGTATGCGCTGTAAGTAACCAACCTTGTATGTTAAATCTACCCTAACAGCTGCAATCAAATAGCAGTAGTTGGTAGGGGATCACAGGATGTAGCCTGACACAGTGGAGCTATCTGTGTAGTGTGATAGCCCAGCAGTGAATAGATGTATATGATACAGGTGGCTATAAGGCTATAGCACTAATCAGTACAACGTATGTATGCAGAGCGTTTTATTACAGGTGCTGTTTGATTTCCAAAAGGTGGTGACATCGATCTAATCATCTTTTTATGTGCACAGAGGAGTTATAAGGCAGCTTCAAATAAGGAATACGTATTATTGTGGTAAAAGACTGTTATGACAAACGATTAAGTTTACTAAAAAATCTATGTGCACACTGGGAATATACCCAAAAAAATTACCCATGTATGTATGTGCACTGTTTGAGAGTATCTAATAATTCCCGGGATCAGCAGGTGACCAGCAACAGGCTCTCTCATTGGGGATTCGATGTATTAATACAGATCCTCAAAAGCAGAAGCCTTGGTACACAAGCAACCCGACTATACTCCAGTAAACTGTGATCTCTTCAACACTCTCTCATCCGGCCAGGTTATATGAATAGTTTCCCTGCACTGCTAGACGCATCAGGGATGACATATATCTGACCCGACAGCAGAAGTGTTCTATTTTTTCCCCACAGCAGTCAACCTGACATCGTATAACGGTGACTACAACACACAGTGTACCTGTATACCCCTAAATACTTCTATATAACAATAGAATATATAGGGGGCCAGACAAGTAATCAGAGGCCAAGTCCCTGGTGAACACCTGGTATGGTACACGTATGGTTGGTCATGACATGATGCCAAGGAGAAACCTACTGCAGGGGAATATTTCCATCTGTGTGTGAGATTCCTTTAATGAATGCGAGCCAAGACTCCCACATGGCTATTTTGATTGTCCGTTGCACAGCGAATAATTAAACTAATGGTTCAAATACTTAGACCTATTAGACCATCAATACATAACCACAAGCGTTGAACACAAGGAGCAACCTGACAATGACCACAATAGGACATATATTCCACTATTAGTTACAATAAAATTGTCAGCACTTGCCCTGAAAAATAATCAGAGGGAGTGAGTAATCACGGTTACACAACGCCTCAATAAATGGGCAGCGTTACAAAAGGAATGCCTATGACCAGTAACGTTAACTGCATGCCTGACCAATTTATGCTCTGACTCATTCATAGCAGAGCAAAAACTGGCATTTGCGGACATTTTAATCTTTTTCTCTTTCAAGTGAGAATTTTTCTTTTCAAAGAAGAGTTAGATAGTCATCCTTCTTTTAGGTAAAGTCTTAATAAAAGTTACGTTTTAATGAATCAATACTACATTACATAATCATATACAAAGAGTGCGCCCAAAAAGCACATTTTGCTTTTTTGTGACCTGCGTCTTTGCAAGTCAATCCCCTTCTATTCAGTTGTATTCTCTGAATGTTTGGGCGCACCACCAATTGATGACTAGGAGATTTTTCGTCAATAGTTTCAAATATTGGTCTTTCAAATTAGTCTAACATAATTACTTGATATGAACCATAGTCTGTGCGGATCCACCCTCCACTTACATTACTGTATATTCTTGTTCTACTTGTTTAAAAATCATACTGTATACCTTGGAACATGAATTAGGCACATATGGCATATGAGCCACTTGTTGGGAGCGGCACTGTATGAGAGCCCTGATATGCCCCTGCTCATATGAGGCTTGTAGATTATTTTTGGGGGGTCATTTTCATTTTTATTATGCAACTGACGGTTGGACAGTAAATGTTGTTCCATCGGGGTGACGGGACCCCTAAATTTGAACCTGTAATTAGATAGAACTTATCTTTTGTGTTTATTGCAAACTCAGTTTAGTTAATCGTACATGTATATGTGTTATTCAGCATATTGAATAACATGGGGACGTTTAGCCGAAGCTGTGCCTGCTGTATGATATCAATGATAACCAATGACACAATGGGCAATTTACAGGGACGTGCAGTCAGGGGAGGCAGGTGAGGCAGTGCCTCCCCTGTCATTAATGATTAATATAATAAAATAATACAAAAAATAAGTATATGCTTTGTATTATTATTATAATAATCATTTTTACTCCATTTTTCTTTATTTTTATTAGTTTAGGAGGCACCAAGTGCGGTGCCTCCCGCTGTCTGTAGTATAGTATTAGAGACAGGGAGAGGGCAGTGGGAGGGGCTGAGCACCCGGCTGCAAAAGCCCATTAAAAAAAGGTGCATATACGGCACCTATAGCGGTGCCTCAGTGAAAAGGATGTGCTTTCTGCCTACATGAAAGCACGCCCCTGTCACTGCGGCAGATGTGATTGGGGACAGTGGCACCTCCTCAGTGACAGGGGCGTGCTTTCATACAGGCAGAAAGCACGTCCCTCACTATCGCCGAGGCTCTTCTATAGGTGCCGCTTGTAACGATAAAGGGTGCAGGGGGTGCACTTGCTATGGGTCCAGGCCACCCTGTCATTTGGGGGGGGGGGGGGCGTGGGCACAGCAAGGATCCCCCTGCACCAAGCGGAGCCGTGCCATAGCAGAGGCAGGGCACTGCCCTGTCTGCGGTGCGGCTGCTGCTCCCTCCCATCCCCATCTCCCCGTCGGCCGGTACTGTCAGCCTGACTGACAGTACCCCTCCCTGTCAGTCCGGCATGGGCACACTGTAATTCGGGTCCCTCAGGATGCTGGGCAGTGGGGACGCTCCGGGGACCATCTCACATGTACACGGTGCTGGTGGTGCAGCAGGGTCATTTTGCGGTCCATTCGGGGTCCATACGGCGTCGGGGCAGTCCCTGCAGCTGATGGGAACTAATAGAACTAATATGCGCATATCTAATGAGTACCGTGCATATCAATGAGCCGCTAATTACATATGCGCATATGTAATTAGCGGCTCATTGATATGCACGGCGCTCAGTAGACATGCGCATAGTGGGAACTATTAGTTCCCATCAGCTGCAGGGACTGCCCCAACGCCTTATGGACCCCGAATGGACCGCGAAATGACCCTGCTGCACCACCAGCACCCACAGCACCGTGTACATGTGGGATGGTCCCCGGAGCGTCCCCACTGCCCAGCATCCTGAGGGACCCCAAGTACTGTGCCCATGCCGGACCAGATGCTTTCCCAGAAGTGCGTGAACCCCGCTGCCCGGATCCCCCACGCAGGTAAGTATCAGGGGAGGGTGGGCACAGGGGAGGGGGGGTATATTACTGGTTAATTACCGTTTTGTAGCTTTCACAAGGGGTTCAGTGTGAAAGGTACAAAACCGGTAATTAACCAGTAATATACCGTTTACTACATGCAGTGGGAAAGGGGTTAAACCTGCTTTGACCCGTTTAAAGAACCGTTTAAAAAAACGGGTCAAAGCAGGTTTGGCAGTGGGAAAGCAGCATAACAGACGTGTGATTTTGTGTACAGTGACAGAGGTTTGTGTAAAGTGATAGAGGTGTGTGTATGTGTAAAGGTGATAGGTGTGCCTGTATCTGTGTGTTTCTGTAAAATAAGTGTGCTTTTATTGAAAGTTTCTAACTAAATTAAAGTATATGGGCCAAATGTACTAGCCGGAGTTCAGTGGCTGTTTGAGATGCCGGCTGAACTCAGAGGTTGTTTTCAAGAGGCAGACATTTACAAGGAAAAACCATGATTGCCTTTTAAAAAAAACCTCAGACTTCAGCCGGCATCCCACACAGCCCACACAGCCACTGAACTCTGGCTAGTACATTTGGCCACAAGTGTTCTTTTAAGGAAAAGAGGTATGTGGGCAGACAAATGGGCAGACCCTGTGGTGCCTTGGTGGAGTGAGCAACGGCGGGGTCTGTGGCAAGCACTGCGTCCGGGTTGCTTCTGCGCTGTCAAGCAGGAGCTGCTCTGCCGGTCTCTGCAGACAGGCAGCTCCTGCACCTGCCTGTCAGCGCAGAAGCAACCCGGACCCAACGCTCCCCACAGACCCCGTTGTCGCTCGCTCCACCAAGCCAGTGCCTCACCAACCACTAACCTCACCGCACGTCACTGGCAATTTATCATGAAAGATTGAAGAAAACGTGCTTGGTAATTTTTTTAACAGCACATCTTCCGACAACAATGGACTGTACAGTAGTTTCATTGTAAAACAGAAACTTTAACAATACTTAAATAAGAACTGGAAATCAGACAATACCTGCATAATAGATAAGTAGGTTCTTAGACGT
The DNA here is from genome assembly GCF_055691185.1 of Crinia signifera. Lineage (NCBI taxonomy): Eukaryota > Metazoa > Chordata > Amphibia > Anura > Myobatrachidae > Crinia > Crinia signifera. Next base: position 378,158,829 of record NC_139217.1, read on the forward strand.
ATATTATTATTATTTTTAATTATTTGTATTTTTGTGTTCAAGGTCAAGCAGAAGTTACGGTTCCGCCTGATCAAGATTCATATGGTAAGAGAAAACGGAGTACAATACTTTATAGAAATATGAGCATTATTGTGTTTCAGCTGTTACATGACAGATAAATAATTCAGGAAGAATTGTCTCTATAACTCTCGATTATGATTGTTGCTATGGTAACTGGGTTTAGATACAATTTGCCTGTGGACTAGCAAGTGATTAGCCTCCATTTTAAATGGAAATAATTCAACTTACTTATCTATAGACTGGGGTCTTTTATAGCTGCCTAGTATATTTTAACAAATTTTTTTTTATAATGCTCATACAGTGCTTCTCATATGTCATAACCCCCTCCCCCCAGCATGTGGTGTTCATGTGCAGAATTTATGCATGGAGAGACAATTGAAGAAATGAGTTTATGAATTTTCAATGCCAATCAGGAACCCTATTCAAGCTCAGTAATCAGCACTTACATAGCGAGAATAAATACTGTAGGATCTGTCATTTTCATTTGTTAGAAATGCTTGGGTTGGACATCTGTTTACAACTAGTTTAGTGATTGTGAGACAGATATAGGCCCTTATTCAGATCTGATCGCAGTACAAATTTGTTCTCAAAATGGGCAAAACCATGTGCACTGCAGGTGGGGCAGATATCTAACATGTGCAGCGAGAGTTATATTTGGGTGGGGTGTGTTGAAACTGAAATCTAAATTGCAGTGTAAAAATAATGCAGCCAGTATTTACCCTGCACAGAAACAAAATAACTCACACAAATCTAAATCTCTCTGCACATGTTACATCTGCACCACCTGCAGCGCACATGGTTTTGCCCATTTTCAGAACAAATTTGTGCTGCAATCAGATCTGAATAAAGGCCACAATGTACTGTATTGTCAACTGCAATTTTTATTTATTTTTAATTCATCTGCACTGCAATATATTTTATGACAATACTAAATAATGACTTCCATTAATAAAATTAAATGGAAATGATATAGGCTTCAATTAGAGCCTTTTATTTAATCCAGGGCCCCGAGGGTTACTACAGTACATACAGTCAGTCCCCCAGGTTATACCACTTGCACCACAGCTATCAGAAAAATGGCATTGCTATGGGCATAACATCTGCATGGATGGAAGGGGCCAGGACAATCTCCACCTGGCAAAATCTCCATCTATAAAGAAAGCTGCATCTACTTATCACATTTTCATATTATACTCTAACACTGCTGCTTTACATGTCTTATCAAATCACCATACTATACACAAAGATGGCCATGACCGCTAGGAAATTTCTTCAGTGACCCCCATGATGCATGATTTGATTTCTCATACTAATCGCATCATGAATGTAATTTAGTGGAGACAAAGCCATCGCTGGCTATAAATACAGGTTGAGTATCCCTTATCCAAAATGCTCGGGACCAGGAGAATTTTGGATAACGGATTATTCCGTATTTCGGAATATTTTTATATTTCAATGATGTATTTTGAAGTATCTTGCATTTATGCTGTATAAACACATAATATACACACAAATATATTTTATTACCACATAAAATACACACAAATATATTTTATTTGTTAAAAAAACAAGGTTTCAAAACGTGAAACAAAATGTGTGTACTATCTCAGCACTGAATTTGAATGCCAAGCAATCATTGTCTTGCACATATATAGTGCCAGTTACATATCATGTCCCCAGTGATGCTGTTACAAATGTCCCCAGTGAGTTTTTAGCAAAATTTTTTTTTTTTTTCACTTTCTGGAATGTCTGGTTTTCGGAATAATTTGGATAACGGATATTCGGATACGGGATACTCGACCTGTATTACATTTTACAAATATAAAGCCAATTCTTCTAAATGGTTTTCCAGAATTGGGCAATTTTGCTTGTTATATACTGTATGCATTGTATCAGAATATTCTTGTCTATGCTTAACCCTTTGAGTGCCAACGTTACTGTGAGAGATTCTCAAAAGGCCAGCGCCGCTCACAGTGACTGTTCTTTTTTTTGGGTGCAATATTTAACTCAACTTCAATTCATTGGGGGGTATTCAATGCTGCAGCGAGCGGCCGGCGAGGGGGTTAAACAGCGAGGATTGCAGAAAACCAGCGATCCTCGCTGTTTAACCCCTGCGCCGGCCGCTCGCTCTATTCAACCTTCTGGGGAAATCCTCGCCGTCACAGGACGGCGAGAATTCCCCAAAACAGCGAGACCCGCGGCTACTGCAGAAAACTCGCAGTTTTTAGCCGGGAGTCTCGCTGCTTCTGGAGCCGCATCCGCCAATTCTCCCTCGCCCCAAAAACGGAGCGAGGGGGAATTGGCGTATGCGGAGGGTGTGTTGAATGCTGTCAGGGTGAGTGGTGACAGCGAGCAGGAAGCCCTGCTCGCTGTCACCACTCGCAAACAGCATTGAATACCTGCCATTGACTTGGCTGCATTTGTATTTATACTAAAAGAACAGTCACTAGGATCGATGCTGCCATTATTAGTGGATATTCGAGGATCGCGTACAGCAACGTTGGCACTCAAAGGGTTAATACCTTAAAGAAGTGGACGTCTGCCGATGGATTCTTCCAATTAAGAATACAACTCCAGTTGTTTTTGAAACATGGAGTTAAGTTTATATATTGTTTGTATAGCCACAAATTACTGTGAAATGCTATATTGAGGATTACATACACAATGTTCCACCGCTGGAGGCTACTTGTAGATAAACCTCCATGTAGATGATTGATAACAACTGCTTGGGTAACCTTATCTGTAATGTTTTCATATCTTATTAGATGTCTTTGATGTCTTCTATTCTTTGTATGACCTTTGTGTTGCCGACGTTTCTAGAAAAGGAGCTTAATTATATTTTCCTGATCATATACAATCTAGCTTCTGTACATAACTTTTGTTCTGTTTCTTATTTTACCCTTTGAAACATCAACTTAAATATCAACAAACATATATTTAAATGACCTGGTTAAATATATGAATGCAGAATAGTTAATTGGCAAAAAGATTTTTTGTATGTGAAAATCTAAACTGAAATGCTTTTCTGTTTGTTTTGTTTTATTTATTTAATATATTGAGCAATCAAAGTAAAATGATTACTAGCAAAACTATTAAGGTCCCCATACACGGTCGTTTAACGGATTAGTTTTGCACTTACATAGTACACATCGCATCGCATTGCATGCCTTGTGCAGCACATACTTTTTGTACTGTACGATGAGATGCACGGGAGCGCGCATCTCAAAGTACAAAACGGACCGCCGGCGAATGGACCGTGTATGGGGACCTTTAGTTGTATTATTATTATTATTATTATTAATAAATATAATATTAATAATATTACCATTATTACATATTTTTATAGACTGTAGTGTTTTTGTTAATTTCTAAATATTTCTCAGACCTTACAGTATATTCTTCTATTTTTATCTATTCCTTCATAATTCCCAACTATTGCAGCCAATTACTTAATTTTCTTTGGTTATTTATTTATTTACTTTTGGTTATTTAGATTGTAAGTGACCCTTTAATGTTTTTTCAGATGCGGTTGAATTATGCTTTTAATACAATACATATTGTAGTATGCTTTGATATTACTGTGGGCCATCCGTTCAATTTTTTTGTTGATTCATTTGGATCATTTACTTAAACAAATATTTATAATAAGCTATTTTGTAAAAAAAAAATGCATTATTAAAGTTTATTTTTTTAGTCCTCATTATCAGCCCAAATGATCACATTGGGGCTAGATTGGTACACTAGTTAGAGAAAATGCAGTTGCCTGTGATAAAAAGTTGCTGCCCAGAAAGACAGAATAACCGCCCTTTGTAAAATTGTGATCCATTTGCAGATCCAGTCACAAAAACTGAACCAGGAAACTGTTTTTTCTATCTGCGCCAGTCTAGGACTTCCACTAATCTGCCAGAATGGAAGTGGTTATCGCTCACATCAGAGACCCACCTTTTTACGAACACACCCAGAAAATGCCACTCCTTAACGCCAGCTTCCTGTCTGTCATACTGCGACTTGGGGTGGCCAATCCCGGGATCGGGGGATCCCGGGATTTGGCCTTAAAAAGTCTGGGATTTTAAAAAAAAAAGTCTGGGATGTTCCTTACCCCTGCGTGCAGCGTGATGGTCACGCTGCGCAGGCCACGCACGCCGCCCACACTGCTGTCAGTGTCACCTCACCCCTTTTCCTGGCCGCCCACCCCCACCTCTTCTCCTGCGCCTGCCTGCCCGCCCCTTCACCGACGCTGGCCATCCCGCACCTTCACCTGTGCCTTCCAGTTGCTCCCTGCTTGTTATCCGGCTGCAGTGCTGATGAGGAGGTGCACGTGCACCCACTCCACTCCCGGTCGCCCGTCTCCCAATGTAAGTAAATGTGCGGGTCGGCCGGTGTGGGGGTGGGTATTAGTTACACGCCTGCGAACTAGGCATGTCAATCCCGGGATCCCGGGAATCCCGGGATTGAGCATTTTTCAATCCTGGATCCCGGGATTGAAAAAATGCCCCAGGATTGGCATCCCTAACTGCGACTACTCTGTAACTTCCATGCATACGTATATTTATTCACAAATTGCGGCTGCATATGCGCAATGAGAATGCTGCACATGGATTGCGGATTCTCAAATTAGTGAACCATGATGAATTAGGCTCATTGACAGTTTACCAAAGACTGAACTTTTAAATATTTTTTTTTTTTAATGAGTAACATTTGAAACATCTCCAAGGAAAGCATTTAGGTAGATCTGACAAAGTGACAAAAGTATCTATTTTTAATGGGCGGTCTCATCTTCCTAAAATTACTATGAATCTTTTTCTAAAATCATTTTGTTTTTAAAAACATCAACTTTTGGCTCACATCAGTAATGTCTGTGTTTACTTGCAGAATCAATGAGTATTCATTTTCTAGACGGCTCATTTTCAGTGTGCTCTCTAGCTGTGTTTTTCAGAGCCATTCAATCATATTAAAGTTAGTGTACGACAGGAACACAGCACAGGCAGTTCTGTTAGGGAACAAAAGGATGTTTTTTATATGCTAAGCAAACCAAAAACTCTCCTTCCCCTTTGTTTCAAAATATGGATTACTGCTGCCACTGAGATCTAAAATAACCTTTAGCGCAGGAGCCAATGGTTGGTACAGGCTATGGCTTGATAATTGCAACGAGAGTGAAGACTATCATATCAGTCTCCTGTGTAAAAGCCAGCAAGCTGTGAGGATATCATGCTTCACACTTTTCCTCCTGGGGAAGAGACATCTGTTCCGATGCTGTTACAGTTAAATGTAACTAAGAAATTGTTACTGGCTAATTTTTGATTGTGCAGGAATTGATTGGTACATTGAGTGCATTAGTGACCTTCTAACACGTTTTCTGCCTTCAGGAAATGAATCAACTTCTGTTTCATCTGGAAGAGGGAATTGCCCCCCTCCTAATCGTAAGCAACCTGAGTCCCGAATGGCACCGAGTGGAGGCGATTATGCTGGAGCTGACCAAGAAGGAAGAGACTACAGTTATAGCACTGCAGACAACGAGGCCAACAGAAGTCCTGGAGGTTTGCCATTTTTTCCCTTTTGCCAATAACTATATTAATTAGAAGAGGAGGGGGGGGGATCCTTTGTCTTCATAGACTAAATATGGTTTATATGTTTTATTACTTTAACAGACAGTGGTAACACTATCACAATTACAAGGTGTTGGGTGGCTATGGGCTGCTCTCCCTGGAGTCTGGAAGATCAGGGGTGGGCCTTGCTATGTGTGCATCATGTGCGCTTGTTTATGTGTGCTTGTTTATGGGCAGTATTCAATGAAAAAGTTCTCCGTGCATGGAGAGCGTTTTATTTAGCTCTCCATGCACTCTCCGTGTTCCGGAGGGCTCGCTGCCACTCCTGCTCCCTCTATTCAATGTGGTTAAGACTCGCCGCCACTCGCGGCGAGTCTTAACCCCTGCAGGGAGCAGGGAGCTTTCAGGGAGCCGGAAGCAGCCAGAGAGATTAAAGTCTCCCTGGCTGCTCCAGAGGACTGTGGAGGGGAGGGGGGCTCTCCAGGACCCAGGCTGCACCCCCCTATAGCCAGCGGGGGACCCAGTATTCACTGCACCGTTCGTGCATAGTTACGTTCGGCTGCAGTGAATATATGAATATCTAATGAGCGGCTCGAGCGCTCGGGCCCCCTGCTGGCTGCACTGTGTAAATGTAAAAAAATATTTTTTTTAAAATTAAATATATATTCATGTGCTATAAGCACATGAATAAAAATAACATGCCCCTTCACAGGAAAAAAACCCTGATTTTTTTACACCAAAATTTAAAAAAAAAAACCTTTACGTTCAAAAGTTCACATTCCAGCTCTCCATCAAAAGATGGAGAATTGCTACACGGAGAGAGACGGAGAAAATCACTTAAAAAGACGGAGAATATTTCACATTGAATAGGGTTGCTCGCTTTTGGAGAGCAAAATGCTCCATCCAAGGCGAACAAAGCACAAATTCTCCACAAAACACGGAGAACTTTTCTCATTGAATACTGCCCTATGTGTGCACTGTAGTGAAAGATTTCATTTGTGCAATATTATTATACAAATACAGTAAGATTATGGGGCTAAAGATCTCACATTGTGGGGTTAGGGTACAGTCATTTAATTCACCAGTGGGTCTTGGATCTTCATTTTCTCACCTGCATAAATTTAAAAAAGCAGTTTCAACTACAGTTCCCCCAACAGGTCATGCTTTCAGGAGTTGTGTGTGGAAACAGATTGGATAATGACTGAAGTCATGAAAACATGACCTGATGGACAAGGTGGGACTTCCTTCCTCACCATTACAGTTTCTGTTGGCTCGTACCTTTTTGCTCTCTGTCCCCCCCTCCCCCCCCCCCCCCCCCCACCTTCTCCAGCAGGCTCATAGAATCTGGGCAGTGGTTGGGAATATTTGGGAAACTTGCATACGATCCCTCTTATCCTATTTGCAGGAATATCACATTTACTGAACTTAATACTGTATTCTAGTGGGTGATTCGCTGTGGCTGTCCCTAGGGGGCTCCACAATAGTGCAAAAAGCAGTACACTGTGTTAAAATAGAAAAAGTATTTTTAATTCTAAATCGTAAAAATAGATAAATTAATCATACACAAATCATGAAAATGAAAAAAATGAATAATACATAAATCATATAAAAGGCAATAAAAGCAAAGCTTGATTAGCAGCAATATTGATTAGTATCTCCACACTGTTAGTGAGCCAATTTTGAGAGTAGACGTCTCTGTATAGGATATTAGCATGTAAACAGAATAATCCTATTGTATCATGCAGGTTAGTATTTTGAGAGTCTGTTAGTGCAGCAAAGTACATACCGTAAATGCATAATTTTAACAGCAAGCGTTTTTGATGTCAATAATGCAGTATAGTTACTAGTGATGAGCGGGCCCGGATCCCGAGATCCGACAGATCCGAATCTCGGGATCCGGGGCAGGATCCGAGGCCGCTCGGGAGTTCGCGCCTCAATTCCGGACCGAAAACGAGTCAAAACGTCATCATCGCGCTGTCGGATTCTCACGGTAGCGGGATCTTATAAAAGACGCACGCGCGCCCCGCCATCTTCACTCCAATCTTGGAGTGGGAAGAGGGTGGTTGGGAAGCTCCGTGTGTCCTCTGCTGTGCTCCGTGCCATACTGTGCTGTGCTTTGCTGTGCTGTGCTCCGTGACCTGCCCTGTGCCCTCACTGCCCTGTGCTCCGTGCACTGTGTTGTAGACTTGTATTGAGTCAGTGACTGTTTATAGGCCTGAGCCCTGTAGTGTGATTTAACTAACCAGGTGCTGCAGTGCTCACACGCAGGGGCTGCAGTGTTCACTGTCCAGGGGCTGTCCTGTGGCCCGTGCCCTGTTGTGATTTATTTAGCCCTAAGCCCTGTTTTGTGATTTATTTAGCCCTGAGCCCTGTGTTGTGTGATTTAACTAACTCAGTGCTGCAGTGCTCACACGCAGGGGCTGCAGTGCTGCTGAGTAGTACACTGTGCACAGGGGCTGCAGTAATACAAGGGGCTGTGTCCAGTGTGACGGCCTATATCCATTGTCCAGTGTCATGACATATATCCTGTGTCCAGTGTGACGACATATATCCTGTGTCCAGTGTGACGACATATATCCAGTGTCCAGTGTGACATGTCCAGTGTGACGACATACAGTATATCCTGTGTCCAGTGTGACGACATATATCCTGTGTCCAGTGTGACGACATATATCCAGTGTCCAGTGTGACATATATCCTGTGTCCAGTGTGACGACATATATCCAGTGTCCAGTGTGACATATATCCATTGTCCAGTGTGACTACATATATCCAGTGTCCAGTGTGACATGTAACCATTGTGCGACGGCATATATCCTGTGTCCAGCGTGACATATATCCATTGTCCAGTGTGACGACATATATCCTGTGTCCAGTGTGACGACTTATATCCAGTGTCCAGTGTGACGAAATATTTCTAGTGTCCAGTGTGACGTCATATATCCAGTGTCCAGTGTGACGACATATATCCAGTGTCCAGTGTGACGGCATATATATCTAGTATCACGACAGATAGGGGTCTTATTAGATTTTAAACTGATCAGAACAGATAAACACTTGCCGCAGGTTAGAAGTCAGTCTCTGCACAGACCGGCGGCTGCGCAGGAAACTCATACAGGGGAAATTGGGCCAACTACAGTAAATGAAAACAATTTTGTGAGCTGTGAAGTGATCAAAATTGACTAGAAATGAGTGGAAACTAATGTTATTGAGCTTAATAACACTTTAGGGGCAAAAACAGGCCCAAATTCTGTTATTTTAGCAATTTTTAGCATTTTTCCAAAAAAATCCAGATCCAAAACCAAAATCCGCAAGGGTGGTTTTGCCAAAACCAATCCAGATCAAAAACACGAAGGGAGATCCAGATCCAAAACCAAAATCAAAACCCGAAAAAGTGCCCGGCGCTCATCTCTAATAGTTACCACTCCTTTTTCATCAGGAGCTGCAATTGTTGATTTTTAGCATATTGGTAGATAAGCAGGTGGCCACCTGAAGGACAGTGATGTTTGCGGTTCCCGGCCTGGTTAGCACTTCCAGTCTTGCCCTATCTGGATCCTTCCACAGGGACCTTTTTAACTGTCTCCACAATAGGTAAACTATTCCATGAGGGGGTTCTTTGCTACTTTGATTCTTTGGCTACTACATATGGAGTCCCTAGACATTATTTTTATAGTTACCTTAAGCTCCATCATGCTGTGAGTGCTGCGTGATAAGTGGGCGATCGACCTGGGTGCACTTGATGACGAAGATTGGGATAACATAATTACAGTAGTTCGCCTAGGCGCATGAAGCAATCTAATGGACTACTAGTAGATTGCTTTGGATTGGAGGCCTATCATTGGACGCTTGTCCCAAATGCTCTGGGACCTTGGCTGGTTTTTGGCAACTTCATCAGCAGTGTCTTCGGGTGGCCTCTTTTTGGAAAGCTGTAACTTCTAGTGTCGTTAATAGTTAGATAGGAAATAGAATTCCATTATTCGTCTCACAATGGAGAAATTTGCAATTGTTACAGCAAGGTTCAAGTACAGATAAGGGTAAAAATAGCATTATAAGATAATAAGAACACACATGATAATATAAGAAGCCCAAACAATATAAATCTAGAATCTAAGAACATATAGGTCTCTATAGACCATGACAGTTGTACATTCTGATTGCAGCAGGTAGAAAAGACCTGCGGTACCTTCCTATTCCCCTCATGTCCCCCCCCACATATGTGTGTTCGGTTTAGAATTAAAAGATCCTCTCTCCACTTATCTTCGTTTGTATTTAAATAGTTTGCTTACCTTGGCTCGTGTATGAATTGCCCGTACCTGGATGAGCTCTGAGCTATGCTCCCATGTATTCTGGGTTGCGATAGTTGATGTCATCCTTTCACATGAACGTTGTATGTATACAAAGCATAAATGTGCTTCAAAGTTTCTGCTATTTCTGGAACCCCCTGCTATTTCTGGAACCCCCTGATTAATCTGCCCCTTTCTCAATGTTCTGGATCTTCTGTCCCTCTGATGCCCACCTACTGTAGCTACCCACATTTACTCTGTTTTTCAAATGTTAGTCTGATGTATTGTCTGTGGCTCTTTTATGTAATCTATTTTCCACTTTCTGACAACTGAAGCCAATGTGTTTTCTTGCTCTCTGCCTTGGGAAATGCATTTTATTGTTTGTTTATTTTTCGTTCGTTTTGATTTCATATTGTTTGTCTATGTGTTTTGAAAAGCAATAAAAAAATACCTGATTTAAAGAAGAAATATGCAACTTTGGCTTTAGCCTGCAAGCACACTGGCTACACCAGCACCTGGATCCAGCCACCACTTCAATTATTTTGCTGGAGTCCCGAATGCTGTTCTGCACTGTCAGATGTAGCACCTGTAAGCAGAGAGTACTGCCCATCAGACCTCCTTGTATTAAGAGGAAGATCAGATTGTGGCCATGACCGGTCACAGTGTAGAGATGGAGACGGAAGTGTTACTGCAGGAGGAGCGGAGAATGTTTCACTATGAAGAGGTGATGTGTTGCTGTAAAGGGTGTGACTAAGGGGCTGATTCATTGGTGGACGCAGTGTGGATCAATGCTGCATCTTCAGTCACACTGGATCTCAGACTGGGGCATGTCTCCAGGGAAGTCTCTGTGGCTAGCCATTACAGACAATAAATAGTTTAGTATAGTAAATACTGGAAGGGCATGCATTATAATGTACCAGATTAATAACGGCAATGCACTGTCAAAGATACACCATAGTCCTGTGCATTATAATATAACATATGTATAATTCATGATTCACGTGCACAGTCTGGAACCTGATCCCTATAATTGAAGGTGCGGCCCACTGTGGGCCAGTCCAACACTGCCTAAGGCACAACATTGGCCAGCCTATTGCACATCTGAATAACCACCCCGATTGCACAGGATGTCCAGCAAAACTATGCTTCTACAGCCAGTGAAAGTATGTCCGTGGATACAGCCACTGGATGCAGGAATCAGGGTGTGGTGAAAGCAAAGCCTTAATCTATGGACAAGCTTTCCCAGGCCTTGACAGCCTTGTTTTCAGTTTTCTGCACTGGGCACTGCATCCAGCAAAACAGCTGCATGTCTCTGATGTTTGTGCAGTCCTTCAACTGCATGACAGTCAAAACAGTGTCCACCTCCAAATCCATACCTGAGTTGTCACAGGAGAGGAATATGCTTCACTATGAAGGTGTATCACTGTGGCAGGAGGCATGACCAAGATGTTGCTATAGGAGGGCAAACATTTATTAAGGACTTATGTAAAATAGTGCCCATTTCAAAATGTACATTACACAGCAACGCAGGAACCCCATACTAATTATAATAAGATGATTGAGGTGCTAATACCAATCAGAAGGAGTCTCAGTCTTAAAGTGTACATACACACGCAGATTTATCTTCAGATGTGTCTGATTGGAACAAAAACATGGTTATGGATGAGAGCAAATGACAGTTGACCATTTGCTTGGAAATGCTGGAAAACTGACAAACTGTCACTCATCCAGAACCATGTTTTTGTTCCAACCAGCCAGATCTGAAGATAAATCTTACTAGTGTATGGGCACCTTTAAAGTGTACAATATATGCAATATATAAAGGTAAAAGTGTGAGTGTGTTTAGGGGGGTGGGGGTGGACTGAATGCACTAATTATAAAAATAGTAAGAGGTGCTACCATGCTGAGACTTGTAGTACCATGCAGGAAAAAGAAAATTAAACTCTATACACTAAGAATACTAATAGTCAAAATAATTATAACAACTACAATTTAACATGGAGCATAAATGAAGTGTTTAGCTTGTTTGACCAAAAATGAGAGCACATACACCACGTCAAGGTGATACTCATTTGCTGGGTCTCTTTTTCCTGATAATTTAACATTAAGAGCAGTATTCAATGAGAAAAATTTGCCATGTTTTATGGCGAGTTTGTGCTTTTCTCGCATTGGACGGAGACTTTTGCTCTCAAAAAGCGAGCAACCCTATTGAATGTGCACTTCTCGCCGTCTTTCTGAGTGATTTTCGCCGTGTCTCTCCGTGTAGCAATTCTCCATCTTTTCATGGAGAAGTGGAATGTGAACTTTTTAAATAAAAGTTTTTTGTTTTAATTTTGGTGTAAAAAAATCAGGAATTTTATTCTTTGAAGGGGCATGCTATTTTTATAGCACATGAATATATATTTTAATTATTATTTTTTTTTTTTACACAGAGCAGCCAGCAGGGGGCCGGGAGCCGAGCCGCTCATTAGATATTCATATATTCACTGCACCCGATCATTACATATGCATGATCGGGAGCAGTGAATATACCCGGTCCCCTGCTTGCTCTGGGGGGGGGGGGGCAGCTTGTGCTGCCTGGGTCCAGGGGAGCCCACCTCCCCCCCACATACGTTCTCGGGCAGGCAGGGAGACTTCAATCTCCCTGCCTGCCACCGTCCCACGGCTCCCTGCCGCGGACGCTCATCTGCTGCAGGGGTTAAGATTCGCCGCGAGGGGCTACTCGCCCCTCCAACATTGAATATGGAGAGAGCGAGTGGCAGCCAGCCCTCCGGAACACAGCGAGTGTGCAGCGAATCCTAAACAGGATTCGCTGCACACGGCGAGATTTCTCATTGAATACTGCCCTAAGTAACAGTAGAAACAAAGTTTGCTAGGTCTCCAGCATTGGAGGTCAGAAAATTCTTGATATACTGTAAATGACACCTAATAATTTTTAGCACAGCGATGTTCTGCAGTGAATACATATTGAAGATGCCTGACTGAGCAGTTGGTGTACTAATTAGAATTCATTTATATGCTGTGTATAGTCCCTAGGTATATCAATACATCATAACCTTGTCTGCTGTCTGTTTATTTTACTGTTATCTGATGTAGTACTGTCACACTGCAAAGTAAATTCTGTTACATTCAGTGCTAGTAGGATATGTTCTCTTGTTGCTTTAACGTAAGATTCTGATTAATCTTTCCATGCCTCGTTCACCATAATCCATTTAAAAAAAAAAAAAAATGATGAACAACATAATATATTATCATGAACAGAATTAATGCAATAACACTATCTCTGGAGATACTAAATAATATAATTGTATTGGATTTGATTTCTCCAACGGTTTAACATTATTTAGTTATATTATTATAAATATTTCCAGTGCATGATCTATTTTTATTATATACAATATTAACAATAAATATTTAGCTATTGTATTTAGCTATTGTATTTGGAATCACACACTGTGTAATTGGCCATGTGAGTCTGAGCGCAGCTGGTGTGGGATGCGGGAGACTTGTCCAGCTTTCTCGGTTTGCTGAGAGCACCTCCCGATTTTCGGTATCCTCCTGGCCATTCCGTAATGGTGAGCAAGTAATGCATTCTGTAATGTTTCTCATTAGATGTCTACATATAAATACCTCAAAACCACAGTCAATAATTTTCATGGTTATCAACACTTTTGTTTCAGAAACCAATACATAGCAGCCTACATCCCTGAGTTTGCTTTGTCCTACAGAAATAACTTATTAATACAATAGTCCATTAGTAGGATCATATTGCTCAGAATTCTGTGCTTATCCCCTAGGCATATTTTTGAGACTGGAAAAACAGCATGTGTTCCTCAGTATACTCTATCCCTTTATTCTTCCTAAGAACAGCAATGTTCCTGCAAAGCTTCAGTACATTATTACGTTGGGAGCTTGTGAATGATATCCTGTACAGCAGAGATGAAGGGAGGTTGTGTAGGTTAATTGACAAACTTGCAGCCAAGTTTTAAGATGAGAGCAAAGCCTTTGAACAGATATAGGAAACTCTATGGTTGATTTACACATTTCCTCATAATGGACCAAGCTGTGGATGGGGCAGCCAGTAATAAGCTTAGACACGAAGAGTACATATATATATATATATATATATATATATTATACATATATATACATACATACATACATACATACATACATACATACATATATATATATATATATATATATATATATATATATATATATATATTTATTTATAAAGAACAGGAGAACCCCAACCGCGCACACCTATAGGGTTGCATCACCTCTGAAGGTCCCCTGTTAGACAGGACCCAAATTTGGTTTAGAGATAAAGAAAGTGTGGTTCAGAGTGCGCTACCAAGAACTAATCCACAATTGTAAAAATACAATACAATTTAATAACAAAGAGCCACAATGGGCAACAAATAGAACATAAAAAGCGTTTTTGTTACAGCGTATATTTGTCAATTTCTCAGGTTCATATTACTCCAGTGATGAAACAAGGGCCCAACGCGTTTCGTCAGAAAGGGGACTTCATCAGGGGCTTACAAGCAAAGTTTTTTTTGACAATCGAACGACACTTCGTATAGAACAATAATTTCATACACACTGTCAAGATGGCGTCAGTCATTCATAAACGGTAATGTATAAAAACCATATATAAAAAACAGCCAGAACTGCTTTTTTTAGGCTGGTAATGACCATCAAACACCAATCAATTTTTTAGACTTGATAAGTGGGGGTTGATGTCTGCCCCAAAGGCAAATGCGACCTCAGAGATTTTTCCAATAGTATAGACTTATATAAGTCAGGACTACCGGATGTGCCTTCACTGGAATCCAAAAGCTGAATCAGCCTAAAAAAAGCAGTTCTGGCTGTTTTTTATATATGGTTTTTTTACATTACCGTTTATGAATCACTGACGCCATCTTGACAGTGTGTATGAAATTATTGTTCTATACGAAGTGTCATTCGATTGTCAAAAAAAACTTTGCTTGTAAGCCCCTGATGAAGTCACCTTTCTGACGAAACGCGTTGGGCCCTTGTTTCATCACTGGAGTAAGATGAACCTGAGAAATTGACAAATATACGCTTTAACAAAAACGCTTTTTATGTACTATTTGTTGCCCATTGTGGCTCTTTGTTATTAAATTGTATTGTTTTCATATATATATATATATATATATATATATATATATATATATATATATATATATATATTATACATTATATACATATATATATATATTATATACATACATTTATATTCATATACAGTATATGTATATAAATATATATACAGTATATATATCCATACTATCTACTTTATGTAGCCATTCATACATTTTCAGTTTGTTGTGCAGCTCATTTTAAGCTACTGATCATCACCCTTGTCATCACCCTTGTCCTTTCATGGGATTACAGGCAATGCGTCTTAGAAATTGTCTCCCCTATGATGATTGATTGCCTCAAATATTTTATTTTATTATTAATAGCTCAGTTTTATGTCTGCATTATTTTGGATTTAGTGGTACATTAAATCATTGGTAGTTTCTGGAAAAATTATAGGGCAAAGCTATTTTTATTGGTAACCATAAAGTATCGCCCATAGTACTTTCAATAGTCCAAATGTGTAAATCTAAAAGTAACAAATGATATTGTACAAGCAGAAGTATCCTATACATATATACTTTGATGTGATCCTGACATCCATTTATAATAACAGAAATAATTATTTTACAAGTTATAGTACCTTATTATGAAGTTAATTCATTATGCTTGCCCCAATGTCAGGGATTAAAGTGAGGGGGAATAGTATCCACTACTCTAATGGTAGGGGGTAGGGGAACTGAGTTCCACCTCTACCACAGTCCTGAACAGTAATTCCAACAGAAAAGCCTGTCCCAGCGGCTTCTTCTTCGGGCACGTTGTATGTGATGTCATGCCATCACCGCTGCTGAAGTGAAGAAAAGCCATTAAGTTGAGCCCCCCTTCACTCATGTCAGAGCCCTTTGTACACAGATCTACACACAGTACCTGGCTGGCCCATCCCTATCACACAGTCCCGCCACCCTGCTCAGCGCCTCTACCTGGCGGTTCAGCCTCTCCATCTTCTTCCGCAGTCGCCGGTTCTCACCCTGCAGGTTGGTGGGGAGCTGGAGGGAGGCCCTGAGTCTTCCAGCTGCTTCTCCACGCCAAGCAGAAATCACTAGAGCCCATGAAACAGCTAACATTGATTAGGCTTTTATTAATATGTCCGCTTCCTGGCCTCATAGAAAGTTAGAAAATGTATATATTTGCTAAGTAAGGGGCTGGCCATACCCATCTGCATAACTGTTGGTGCCGCTGCCTATAAGCAGGGGCACTGCATTGTCCCCATTTATTTTGTTAATTCAGTACAGAAACTGTGCCATCCAGTGATGCTGCCATGGCCACACTACATGTTCTACATCTGGTGCTGCCTGTGTCGGATCACCTACAAAATCTCAATGTGTACACTAAATAGTATATGAATGGAAGTTGGGATTATTGCAATGAAACTGTTGCTCTGGGGGAGCTCCACTCCTGATTGGCAAGGGGATGGCCAATCCCCCAGTTCAGGGGAGAAGCCCCAAATGTAAACATACATTTGCCGTTCGTCCTGTGCATGGGATCAGTGTTCAGTTTGTTATTTTATACCCCGTGGATGCTACTGCAGACCGAAGAGAACGTGATCTACACCAGAGGCCTCGGTATGTATAATTTCCTTCCACATGTACCAATTGTATCTTCT
The DNA here is from genome assembly GCF_055691185.1 of Crinia signifera. Classification (NCBI taxonomy): domain Eukaryota; kingdom Metazoa; phylum Chordata; class Amphibia; order Anura; family Myobatrachidae; genus Crinia; species Crinia signifera. Next base: position 378,175,490 of record NC_139217.1, read on the forward strand.
ACTGAAGGAGATGACAGGCCAATGCTGGACTCCATAGGTAAGAATTGTTTAAATTATTGTAGTATGGGTTAAAAATGAATTACTCTTATGTGTCTGTCTTTTTTTCACTATTTCTTTTGCCCTTCAATTATCGCATGCTGGGACTTGTAGTTCCACAACAAAGCACAAAGGAGGTTATTCTGGCTGACACGCAGCGCTGAAAAGTTCGCATTCTATGGCCAATGACCCTTGGGCCTCTTCCACTGCATTTCCTGGGTGGGACCTTTTTGCTAATGTCTGATACTGTTTAGTAGAATGGGTTATTCTTTTTGCAAAATTTACCAGAAATTGATCCGGCGGCTATGCATGCCCAAACTGAATGGAGGGAGAGAGAAAATATCAGTAATTTCTAGAATAGGTCATGGATACATGGGATGATAATAGTGGTTAAAAAATTCTGCATACATGTCACAAATATAGGTGGCAGATATAAGATCAATTGGAGATGGGTTCGATTCCTGCCATGGAGCTAACTGTGCGGAGTTTGTATATTCTCCCCGTGCTTGTGTGGTTTTCCTCCGGGTACTCCGGTTTCCTCCCACAATCCAAAAATATACTGGTAAGTATATTAACCCTAGAATGAATGTGTATGCATGTACATGTGGTAGGGAATATAGATTGTAAGCTCCACTGGACCAGTGACTGATGTGAATGTTCAACTATACTCTGTAAAGCACTGCGGAATATGTGTGCGCTATATAAGAAACTGTTAATAAAAATGTAGGAAGAGTGGAGATGAAACCGACAGCAATTAATCAGCTATTACCTATCATTTCAAGGAATGTTCTTAATAAATGTGGTACTTGTTTCCTAACACGGCGCCACCGATTTTAATTGTATTTATCGGGGCCGCAAAAATCGCGTCCATCGCATGCCAACCAAATCGCATGCAATTGACCCGATTTTTACATTGGAATCAATGTAAAATGTTCCCAAATGTTCCCTGAGACCCCAATTTTACATTGATTTCAGTGTAAAAAGCCCCAAAACCCCCCATTTTGATAGCAACCCCCCCCTGATGGGTGAAATGGCCCTCCATTGTTAACGCCACCCCACTATTGACGCCAATCCGAAGCGTGGCGAGCGGCGGCGGTACGCGTCCTCCGACCTTTTCATACCCCCACTATCCACGTCGGCGTGGAGTTGATTTTATATAGTGTGGTGAGCGGAGCAAGCCACTGAGCCTGAAGCGTGGCGAGCGTAGCGAGCCCCATGAGGGGACGCGCATTACTTCACAGGTATACGCGTCCACTCGCGGGGCTCGCTGCGCTCGCCACGCTTCGGGCTCGCTGCGCTCGCCACAATATATAAAATGAGCTCCACGCCGACGTGGATAGTGGGGGTATGAAAAGGTCAGAGGACGCGTACCGCCGCCCCACGCGGGCTCGCTGCGCTCGCCACGCTTCGGGTTGGCGTCAATAGTAGGGTGGCGATTTTGTCTTTACCGGCAATTAAGTACCTTAACTTAAGGCATGCGATCAACTCCGACGGGCGCCGTGCTAGGAAACAAGTACCATAAATGTTACTAAAACTCATTGGCTGCTAAGGGGAATTTATCCACCTGTCCTTTGTTGAGATCACTTTATGTATCTCCAGCTTGGTCTTACAGTATATCGGAACCATGTGTTTTAGACAAATACTGTATGTCAAATAAAGTGAATAGATGGAGCCATACCTCCCAACTGTCCTGCTAAACGTGGGAACGTCCCGATTTTTGGGGATGTTCCCGCATCCCTCCCGCGGCCAGCAGTGTCCCGCTGCGGGGGGAGGGGGTAGTTGGGAGTCCCCCACAGCGTCTATTCACGGACGAAAACGGGGCGTGTCCTAATTGGCATAAGCCACACTCTCATTTGCATACATCACGCCCCCTTTTTCGGCCGCGAGAGTGTCCCTATTCTAGTATTCATAAAGTTGGGAGGTATGATAGAGCAATGAGCATATATTTATAGTATCTACGAAAAGTGCTCTAGGGAATGTTTATATTGACATTTCTGCTGCAATTACATTTTTTGAAGCCTCTGGTCTAGACATTTAATGAGGTTGTTACTAGGGCTGGGATATATGCAGACACCTGTGTTTGAAGATAACACATTTCAACAAACATTAATTTGCATATTTATTGCAACATGATTTCCTTATAACATTCAGGGGGAAATTTATTAAGATGGGAGTTGTATTTCACATGGGATGTTGCTATAGGCAACCAATCAGATACTATTATCTTCTAGAAGGTGCTAAATAAAAAAGAAGTAGATGCTGGTTGGTTGCCCATAGCAACATTCCATGTGAAATACAACTCTCATCTTAGTGAATTTCCCCCTCAGTGTACTAGAGTCAGTGCTATCCATCAGGAACTCAGGGGTAGATTTATTAAGCTCGGTGAAGTGATCAAGTGTCTGGTTTTTATCACCGGCCAATCAGCTCCTACCTGTCATTTTTCAAATTAAGCATGTAACTTCACAGGTAGGAGCTGATTGGTCGGTGATAAAAAACAGACACTTGATCACTTCACCGAGCTTAATAAATCTAGCCCTCAGGGGCAGATTTATTAAGCTCGGTGAAGTGATAAACTGTCTGGTTTTTATCACCGGCCAATCAGCTCCTACCTGTGAAGTTACAGGCTTGGTTTGAAAAATGACAGGTAGGAGCTGATTGGCCGGTGATAAAAACCAGACACTTGATCACTTCACCGAGCTTAATAAATCTACCCCTGAGTTCCTGAACCTCTAATTAAATATGACATAATCAGGAACCTGTTCAGGGCCAAAATGTATTTCCATAAGATAAGTTTTATTTTACAGTCCCCTGTGAACGCCTTAGAGATAAGTTTTATTTTACAGTCCCCTGTGAACGCCTTAGTTTCTAAATACAATATATATACATCTCTCTCTCTCTCTCTCTCTCTCTCTCTCTCTCTCTCTCTCTCTCTCTATCTCTCTACACCTTTATTTAATTAATCCATCCCTAGCTCGGGAGTTCCTGGACCTATTTTTCCACAAAAATAGTACTGACTAGAGTGCTCTTTTTGGTAAATCAGCATGATGTTCTTTACAAAGAACTGTTGTTTAATGCCAACCAATGAGATTATTATCTATTATTATACATACTGTAAGAACGGGATAAATTGAAAACAAAACAAAAATACCCAGCACACCTGGTTACTGCAGTTTAGGTGTAAATTAGCAGGTGACAGGTGAATATATATATATATATATATATATATATATATATATATATATATATATATATATAGAGAGAGAGAGAGAGAGGATTGCAGATGAATATCTTTCTCTCAGTGCTGTTATGTACATCTTTACAATGCTTTCAAGAAGTGGTACATACAGCTATGTCTTCATACATCATTGCTGCAGTTGCGCCAAACAGTCCCTCATGGCATGCCAAGTCCCGTGAGAATCTTCTAAGATTGGGCATTCATCTCTGCAATTTTTTCCCTTTTGTACAGAAAATGTGTCTCCATCAGAAAGTGATAGGGTGTACAAGGAGACTATGCTGATTAATTTTGGATGCAACATATGTATAACCGTGTGCAACGGAGTCTCTGAATCTGTATACAAAGCCGCATAAGTTCTGTTGTGCTCCATAAAATTACAGACCCAGTGGCACACGATATGCAAGTCATATGAAATGAATCATATGCACCAGGCATCTTGCGTTGAATGGCACATTGATTCTAGGTATGAGGACACATCTGTTACTTTTGAAAAAGATACCTAGCATATCAAAATGTATCCAGGGTTAAGTGATTTAAACATACCCTTCAACTGTCCCATTTTTTGGGGGACTGTTCTGCTGTCCCACCCACGGGTAACAGTCCCTTGGTGGTTGTGAGGCATTTGGGAGTCCCCATGTCACTCGCATGTGCACAGCATCTATTCATATGAGACCTACAAGCAGCTTCCATGCTGCACATAATATTTATCGAAGGTTATTAATCACATGTGATTGCTATAATGCAATCACTGGGCGGAGGGGGCGCTTTCAGTGGCGTAAGTTTGGGGACAGGGGGCCGGAGGGATTGCTGGCAGAATAAGTCTGAGTAGGTTAGATCTGTGAAGGAGCACTAGCGGGCGGTGGGTGACAGCGACGTTGGCAGTATCGCAAATGGCATGCGACATCGGGTGCTGAAAGAGGCCGGTTTTTGCGCCATAAGATGCGAGCGGATGCGATGGGACATCGCATTTCGATGCCGCATCCAATCGCATAAGTGTGTGGCCAGCATTAGTATAATGCGAATGAATGCATCTAGCCCACATCCATAAAAAGCTACATTTTGGCCTGCTGTACCTTGTGCACAGAAACAAATCATTGTGGTAAATCCCAGTCATGTTATCAATACAAATACGCTGTGAGATACAGTAATCTTCCCTGTGAAGCTGTCGTGTTGAAACCAGTAAAGTGAAAATCACCTTGCAGTATGGATCTGCGTACCTCATGCAATTCATTTATGTAAATAAGCCTGAATGAGCTGTTTGTTGTGAGATAAAGCGGGAAGCTGTACAGAGATACAATCTCTGATTACAGGAGACCAACTATAATGAAACGCCTGCAGCACGCAGTATAGCCTTCTGGAAAAATGATTTGTTTGATTATAGTTTCTGACAAGTTGCAAATATTAAAATTATCCTTTGCCTGTAGCAATACCGCGCAAATTTCTAGATTAGGATAAGACTTGGCTAAAAAACAAAAAAGCACAGAATGTAATATTTGTTACTTATATCTGGGCATTTACTAATTTAAATGACGCTAAATATACTGACTCTAATTCATTTCCATGATTTATTTTTTTATCATGACGGAAATCTACTCCGTGCTTCGTTTCCAGGTCTCTAGTGTTTTATTTTCCGGTTTTAGACCTGTTCGCTAGCCTGGCCGAACCCCCCCCCCCCCCCCCCCAGAGTCTGAAACCCCTCGCTAGCATGGGAGGGGATGGGGGCACCCATAACTAATGTTGGGCGTTCACCGGCTGCTGCCCCGCCCATATGCAACCGGATCGAATGGCCGGCGAGTGTAACACTCGCTGATGACATTAGCTCCCAAGGTTTGTGCATCCTCACATCTTGAATATCAGGGACATAACGAATGGGTCTAAATCAAAAGCAGGAAAAGATGCTGGAAAGTATTTACAAAGCATAAAAGAGCCCAGATGCAGAGACAAATAATTGGCGATACAGTGCGGTTTTCCTTGGTGTTTCTAACTTCTGTCCAAGTTCATGGTCCCATTTGTGGTGGAACAGATATTTACACCAGCCAATAGGCGTTATGTACTGTAAATAAAAATGAAGGCAACCCTTCCTAAGTATGAAGTAGGCTCACTGATTATGAAAATGAGACACAGCCTGAACTTTAGGTGGACACAGTACCAATGTTTGTGCGAAAAGCCTAGGAAGCTTGTACTGTACACATGAACCAATGCTTAAGTATTTACACACAACACCGCTTTTACTTAAGATGGTTTCTGCGATCCATGGATGGTTAAGACTGGAGGTGGACCTAAAGTCTTTGCTAAAAAAGTAGGTGTGATGGGCATCTTTCACAGCACTGCAGCCAAAGTGGACCCATCTTAAGAAAAGTTACATAGGAGACTATGCACCAGATAGGGTCTGCTTAAGGAATTGATGTTGCAACAGATTCTGCATCTATGATGGAGAATTCAAATCCACCAGCATTGTTCAGGTATGCAAAGTGGCATTGCAAGGCTGGCTATGTCCATTGCATGGTAGTACACAATAAGATTGGCTAAACAGGCATCTGCATATGTTACCATTTGAGAATCAGCAAGAAATCACCTCTGCAAAAGATCTGTGTGTGCCCCTGAATCAGGCCTATTGTTTCTATTTTGACAAAGCGTCGAAGCAAGTATTTTACTTTACTTTAAAGGTAACACATTATCATACATGTTACACATTCACATACTGTACTGGAACTTCAGCCATAAAGAGCCCAGGACCCAATACACCTTGAAGTGTACTGGGAAGGTCACCTACCCAGCCGCCTCACTGCACAGCTAAGTTATTCATGGGACTCACACACTGAGCTTCATACATCAGGTCATTTTCTCATCCTTTTGTACTTGCTCATCCCCCCATATCTGCAAATAGGACCTCATTATATACTGCAGTAGACTAGCGCGGTGAGTTAGGAAAAGCAAACGTAGGTCTCAGGTTTTAAAGAGTTTCTGAGGGTTTCATCAGCCCTCTGTAGGTAATATGTTAATTATGTTTTAATAACCCAAAATATGATGACAATCAGCTATAATTCTATTTCATTAGCGCAATATAGCCCAGTAATTATTGCAGCTACTTCCTGTTGAAATGTGTTTTCTTCATATTGTTTGTCATTGCAACTAAATCATGCTGGGTCCAAGGCAGAGAGCAGAACATGCAAAATATCAAACCGTAAATACCAAATTGTACCCCTGGGATGCTCTATGCAGAGAAATGTCTTAATGCCATCAGCCTAGATTAGAAGCTTTACACTCTGTAAACCCCAAGCACGTGCACATTCTGCATAGGAATGGAAGTATATACATATGGGTATGGATAATTAGGTCTACAACAAGTTGGAAGACACCATTATGTTGACATGCAGAAAGGCCGACATGGGTCTAGGTCGACAGGGTCATTAGGTCGACACAAGCATTAGGTCGACATGGGCAAGGTCAACAGTTTAAAGGTCAACATGGGGTTTTTCATTGTTTTTTTTGACCCGAATGTCGACACAGTCGACATGGACACAGGTTAAAGTGCACAGAGTCACCTCACATGGCTCGCTGTGCTCCCCAAGCTTCGGGCTCGGTGCCTTGCTGCATTTGGCACACTATTTTATTCTCGCACCACGCCCTAGTGGATGGTAGGGCATGAAATACCGCCTGTCGGCTAAAAAACAATGAAAAACCCCATAACCTTTTTACTGTTGACCTTGGGCATGTCCACCTAATGCTTGGGTTGACCTAATGACCCTGTCGACCTAACCCATGTTAACCTAGACCCATGTCGACCGTTCAGCATGTCAACCTAATGATGTAGACCCAATGCTTGTCTACCTTCTTGTTGAAGACCAAATGACAGTATCCCATACATACAATATATTGCCTCCATATAGGCCAGTATTTAAAGCTGGCGTTCACTATGTGCAGTGATTCCTGTTTAGGATTCTCTGCACATTTGCGGCATCCGGAGGGCTGGAGGAATCACAGCCAGCCCTCTCTCCCTCTCCCCCTATTCAATGCGTCAGGGGCTCGCTGGGTGTGCTGTGCTGGTCCCGCTCGTGCATATGTAATGAGCGGGACCTATCGCAGTGAATATTAATGAGCGGCTCCCCGCCCCCCTTATGACGTCATGTAAAAAAAAAAAAAATTTTATATATATATATTCATGTGCTGCAAGTTCATGAATCCAAATAGCAAGACCCTTCAAATAATAAAATTACTGATTTTTTGACACAAAAAAAAAAGAAAACCTTTATTTTAAAAGATCACATTCCAGTTCACCTTAAAAAGATGTCGAATGCAAAACAGTGAATCTCTGAGAAAATCATGGTGAAAGCAGTTCTCCATTCTAGCACTGAATACACTCTCGGCGAATCACAGTGAAAACCCCATTGAAATGCACCAGCGAATTGCAGTGACTATGAAACAGGGAACTGGCCGGCATTCCCTGTTCGCTTTCGATCATTGAATACAGTGAATATAATTTTCAGTAAAAAGATTCACCGTTTCACTTAAAAACAGCCCAGTTCACCGAAAAAAGAGGTGAATCCAGAGCATTGAATACTGCCCATAGTGTACACATGCACACACATTCACATATAGGAACCACTAGATGTGGTGGTGATCACTGTATAAATAAAAACAGGAGCCGTTTTAAAACTTGTATGCATATACACTGTATATACAGTATACATACACACACCAGTAAATCGTTCTTTATATGCTCAGCTATGTAAGCTCCTTGAAGAGTACCAGGGCGAGATGTACTAAGCCTTGAAAATGGAGAGTGATTGTACCTGGTATTTTTCAAACACATCCTGAGACATAGCAGGTAGGAGCTGATTGGCTGTTAGATTATCACTCTCCATTTTATTACTTTTCAAGTTTAGTACATCTGGCCCTTAAATCAGTAGTTTTCTCAGTAGTTTTCTCCTGACTATCATGTTTCTGTTTTCATAGGCTGTAAATTGCCAACGACAGTACTTGAAGGGTGTCAGATCCATATTTTTTTTTTTATGTTGGATCTAGCCTGTCGGAAACTTGCTCAGATTATCCAATTCACGGCCTTTTCCAATACAATTGCGGACTTTCCAACACTCGACAGTCAGTACATTGAATATAGATTATTGAGGTACTGTCAGATCAAATGAAAAATGACCATGATTCTGACTGTTGGGTTGTCAAGACCAGGGCCACAGAGAGGGGGGGGAGAGGGTACTAATTATCCGGGCCCGGGATTGCTGGAGAGGCCCGGAGGGGCCCTGGTCTGACCCCACCTTCCCCTTCCGTCCCTCCTGGGCAGCAACAGCACACACCTCTCCTGCATGTGGTGTGCTGACAGCAGGCTCAGCATGAGTGTCTCACTGACAGCGTCAGAGCTCATGCTGAGCCTGCTGTCAGCACAGCACATGCTGTAGGTGTGTGCTGCTGCTGCTGAGGGAAGGCACATTAATCCCCCCCCTTGACTTTAGTGAGTTTTTTCACCCCCTTTAAACAGTTTTGGGGGTGACCACGCCTCCCGCAATTAGGCCATGCCCCCAACATTTTACCGGCTCGCGGCATACCTCTCGGCGGCCCGAATCCTGCATTGAATGTATGTGGCTGTACTGTTACCATTCCGTAATCACTAAATATAAATATCACATACAATAGTGTTCTTGATTTATGTAGAACAGTGGTCAGGGAACAGGGGTAAATGACCCCAAATGGGGTAAAAATTAAATTCTTGGTAGTAATGGACGGTCAAGCTGCCGAGACACAGCCGGGCATGCAATTCCTTTGGGTAACATCTATTTTTCTATGTTACCCAAAGGAATTGCATTTCATTGCATATAGAATCAATATATAGATTCTATATGCATGCATGGCTGTGTATGTTACAGTACTGTAGTGTACAAGGATCTGACGCAGTGCAGTGCGTCAGACCCTTGTGTATAACACGCTTCCCTTGGTGATGCCCTGGGCCCATACTTAAGTCCGCCCACTTCTTCAGTGGAGTCGACTAGTTACCTGGCCATCTCTGCAGTGCGCAGTCTGTACTGCCGCTGTGGTGCCGAGTTTCTTTGCCTGGTTATAGGCTCCTGTCAAGGTATACCCATCTCTAGTCTAGGGCATCACATTATCAATGGCTATACCACACACAGCCTTGCAGCCATTGATTATGATGATGATTAACATGTATGGCTGTGTGTGGTACAAAGTTTGTACCACACACAGCCATACATGGTAATCATCATTATCATCATCATCATCAATGGCTGCCAGGCTGTTTTACCGTACTAGCAGGATATATCATCAATTTCTGGGGGCACAGTGTGTATTACATTTATATGACTGACTTTCTTTCACATCAAGGGGGTAGCTTCGGCATATCTAAATATAAATTTAGGGTAAAAGGTAAAAAAGTTCCCTGGCCGCTGATGTAGAATGTAATATATTTTTGAAGATTGTTTAACATATTATTTTTAAAGAGATGGGTGTGTTTAGTTTTACATTGTGGTATCCCTCTGTAGGAGCCATGTCCAAGTTATAGCATGCTAGACTGGTCACATTAGCAGGGAAAGACACAGCATGGGTTTACCTTGATATAAAATGACACAGTTCCTGTCTGGAACTAATATCCCAAAGGGAACTAGGTTCTCCAGCTCTATGAAAACCTACTGTAGTACCATGCTGAATCCACTGGGACTCATCCCAGCAGCACAAGGTGGTGCTATATCAGTTAGTAAACTAGTATTATATGGCAGTGGTTCTCAACCTTGGTTCTCAAGGACCATTGTTATATGGCACTATCTTTTCAGCAAGCCACCAAGTATGGATGGGAAATGTATCAACCTTTGGACAGAGATAAAGTGGACGAGACGTTGCACCCATGGGAAGGCCCAGCGTTTCATGGGCATTCCCATGAAAACGCTGGGTGCTCCCATGGAAATTTGGTGATGACGCGGGTGGCTACAGCTGATGTCAGAGGATGTCAGCAGCCCAAATGCTTTCCGCAGAAGTGTATTAGGTCTGCGAGCGCTGTAGAAATCATTTGATGGTCGGCGGTCATCGAGTGATTTCCTCCCCGCATGCAAGCTGCAAATGGATATCTATGCAAAACAACCATTTGCATGCCTGCGGGGGGGATCATGCCCTGAGGGGGGAGGGGGGGCGGCGGCGTTTGGTGGACTTGTAAGGCTGCGATATTCAGACTTGTAAGTCAACTACAGTAAGGTCCATAGTCTAATTGTTAACTAAGGAGGTGCAGCATATGAACTGCTCATTTTATTTCCTGCTATTGAAAGTACAGCGTCATTTGTAACTTTCTCTCTTTTATACTGTAGGTGCTAAACGTGCCAATACGGCCCAGAATGCGAGATCGGCACCTCCTGCAAACCAAAGCGCCAGCCAGCAATCTGCCCAGCCAGGTATCTCACACCTTACTGTCACTAGACCACCCTGCATGGAGCACTGTAGCCTGATCTCAGTTATTATTATTATTAGTATTATTATTTTATAGGCAAGTAAAATACACAGGATAAGTATTTTAATGTATTTTACTTAAATACATGTATTTTGATACAATAATTTACTATAATTTTTGATACAATAATTTATTATTCATAATTAATGAACACGATTTAAGCATCCATCAAATTGAGAGTGGCTGTGCACCACATGTCAGAAATCCTTGTACAGGTCCAGTGAATACAATATATGCTTAGCCTTATTATTATTATATTTGTTGTTGTTCAGGGGCAAACGCAGGATTTTCAGAAGGGGGTTTCCAGAGGGGCGGAGCAAAGCACGGAGATGGACACTTAGGTGACCCAGTATATGCTTTGATGTCCCGTGGGTGGTAGGGGGTATTATATCAACCGCTCAGCATGTAGGGCCTGGATCAGTAATTTCCACTAATTATCCTTTACTGCACAGATGGTGGGAGATGAGGTGGGAGAAGGGGGCATTGGGCTGAATGAAGGGGCCCTGATACATAACTTCCAGGGTGATAGAGGATGTTTAATATGCAGAGGAGGGGTGTATAGTGGAGTGGGCTTATTATTCATAATTTTCTGGTGGAGGACAGCTAGCTTGACTGCAGATATCTCCAGTTCCCGGAAATAGATTTCTTAGATTTTAATGGAATTAAAAACTAGAGAATACCACCTACCAAATGGTATTGGGGACTAGGGGATCAGAGTTCAGGAGGCAGAGCAATCTGCCAACGAGAATATAAAACTACATACCAGGTGTGTGGAGCTGGAGCAGTAACCAGCTGCTGGAAGGCTGATATCTCTGGTTCTGGGCACAGTAGAGACAAGCTTCTAGTGTTCCTCAAAGGGGGAGAGTCCCAGCTTTTGGAATATATCCTCAGAAAAACTCTATGTCCGACAAAACCTGAAATATCTGACTGGGAAGAGCAATTAACAGGCTTGGATGGGGACCACTGCTTTGAAGTCAGATATCTCCGGTTTCCAAGGTCCGATTTTAAAAAATTCTTGAACTCTTGAAAAGAGGGGACCCTCAGCTTTCAGCTGAGGCCCCTTAGACTCCTGGGGGGGTTTCTGGGTACTCGGAAACCCCCCCTGCGTGTGCTACTGTTGTTATAATAATCACAACTTTTTTAAATGTACAGCTGCTCCAGCAAGTGGAAGATCAGCACCAAGGCCAGCTCCAGGCAGCAGATTTCCAGAAGGCCACGGTAAGAATGGCTGTTATGTTACCGTGTAACAGGAATTACATACTGTAGAGAAATGATACATTTTTACATTACTCAGCAGAAGGAACGATTGAAAAATCATTGCCTGGGTTACTGAAAATATGAAATACTTTATATGTTGTCTTTATATTAAGGGTTGATCAGGGTTAGTTTTTTAAAGAAACCTCTTCAACCAACATATAATATTACTATACAGATGTGAGTGTCCTTATACACCAATCTTATTTCCACCGTATAGTGCTAGATGACACTAAAGCTGCCCATACACGGTCCGTTTAACGGAACCGTTTGGGACTTAAATAGTACACATCGTATCGGATCGCATGCATTGTGCATGCACTGCGATACGATATGATGTGTAGCTAGTACAAAAATGTGCAGCACATACTTTTTGTACCGTACTATGTGATGCGCGGGAGCGCGCATCGCATAGTACAGAATGGAGCTGTACACAACTTAAATACTTATTTAAACATTTTGCTTCGGAAAGCTCAGAAAATGGGGAACAAAACACACCCCAGTGTTCTGCAATGCTCCCAGCAGCAAATCAAACAGCAGCTACTGTAGCATGCACACTGTGTCATTGACACATATACTGTACAGTCCTTAAAACATCGACAACATAAAAATCAAAACAGTGTCCACTTCTGAATCAGCTCTAAGTACTATGTTTAGGGTTAGTACTTTTGTTAGAAATTGGCCTAATTCAGTAAACAATGCATATGATAAGCTGTATGCAGCAGATAAGCACATGTGATCCTTACCCAATGCAATTTAAGGAGGAGGTGCATACCACCCTCTGGCTGCATTTTTGATCACATTAAACTGCGATGTAATGGCAGCTTAAGAGGAACATCATGGCCATCGGCCGTGTTATCCCTATATGTATGCAGTTTAAGTAAGTCTAATCTTATTCAGGCATCCTACTTGCGTAGCCAATGGAAACTGCACCTTGTGGAGCAGTCCTTGGCCTAGCCACTCCTGGAAATTGGGGGCATTGCCACCAATTGCAGCAACGCTGTCCTCCACACAAAAGCCTCTGCCTGTCAATTACGCAGCAGCGATTGCAGTTTTGCAATGCATGCACAGTTCCCCGACCATCGGGAACTCCACTGCAGGTCACAGAAGCAATCCAAGCTGAATTATGCCCAATATGTGGTGCAAGTCCCTTTTATATAAGAGCTCTGTCTTTCTGCTTTTTAGCCAGATTGGGTAAGTGAAGAGATTTTTTATGCATTTTATTATGGTTCCTTGTATGGTACTTTGTACTCTTATACAATGTCAGTGGTCCATTGTAACATAAAGGTATGTCTTTGACATGTGTTGGTGTCTTATCAGTCTGTAATTTAGAAGACACTAATCTCTTCCATAGGTGGTCCTATATCTCCTGCTTCTCAAGCTGAGCAGCCCTACACAGCCACAGTGTCTAGGGAAGAAAAACCCACTGGATACACAGCACAAGGTGTTAGGGAGGACCGACCTCTTCGCCAAACATTATCATACTCGTCTGCTGTACCTTCAACAGTCACAGCAGCTCCGGCAAGGCAGCCGCCACCACCACAAGAAGATGAAGAGGAGGAAGCCAATAGTTATGACTCGGATGAATCAAGTGAGTGCATGGGAATAGTGGATGATTCTTTGCAAATCACATTGTTTTCACATTGGTCCAATGAACACATACAGTACTGCATTATTTCTTAGAGTTTATTATAGTTTATTATAGTTATTCAGTTTTTTATTTTAATCTCTGTAGGCACGCCCTACCATGCCATGATATACAAATAAGTTCCTGCTCAACTTCACATGAAGTTCCTACATGCAAATATTTTCTATTAGTTTTCATTTTCCATAATTTGATGTCATCATGTGCAGCTGCCACTTTAGCTGATTGCAGGCAGGATGAACAATCAGTAGTAATGATCTGCTGTTTCCATTTCTTGTTGAGTAGACAAACAAGGAAGAATAATCTATGGTAAACACTGGCGGTTACAGAACAAGGAACAGAATGAAGGGAATATGGTTTCCTATAGCCACTAAGCGACATGCTTCATTGATTTAGTTTCTGTTTCGGAGAACAGTTGTTGCAGATGACAAATTGTTTATTAATGGGCCATAAAGAATTTGGCTCATTTCCTTGTGACATAGCAAGCTCTATTGTTGCTTTCCAGTCATTCACAACGTAACACCGTTCCGTTCCGTGTACTGTTTGTATTGTTAACATACGGAAAGTACATATGCAAGTTCTATGCAATATCAATGACAGTACTGTAAAGAGATAGCATTATGCTTGCTTCTACTTACTTAATATCTCCTAGTTTTACTTTAAATACACCTGTGTTTTTATTTATTATATAGCCACATTGGGAGCTTTGGAATTCAGTCTGTTATATGACCAAGCCAATAGTTCTCTTCAATGCTCCATTATCAAAGCTAAGGTAAGTGATAATATTTACTACATACTGTATTACCGGAAAACTGGTACTGTGTGTCAAAAAAAGCACACAGGACGGTGCCTTGTCAAAAGGGGGTGGGGTAATTGTAATGCTGGTAAGGCAAGCCACGCCTCCCTTTTTCCATCACTGTGGGGGAATGTCCAGCTCTCTGGGAGCACCTGGAATGCTCACAGTCCTTCTGTATCTAATGAATAGATGCTGTTCATGAGATGCTACTATTGTTGACAAGTTCAGATTTGTAAGAAATCTCCAGTTTTTTTTAAGTACTAGTCCACCCCAAACTCCAATTCCTCCTGACAAAAATACCCATTGAATTGCCATGTGCATCAGAGCTCCTAGTGGCCACACCATAAATCTCCAGGTTTTTTTTTTAAAGCGGCAATCATTTACTCTGCAAAACCAGTTTGATTATGCCGTGTAAATGATTGCCGCATAAAAAAAAATTCTTACCAAATCTCTTACTTTCTTATTCTCTCACCCTATTACACTTCACCCAAAGACTCTAGTAAGGCACTCTTTTCCCAATATACTGGGGTTGCCATTCAATATACTGGAGTTAAAAGGTAGCCATATAATCAAATTGGTATAATTTTTCCAAGCGCTATATTCAGTTACTCATATCCTAGTGTACTTGGTTGAAATAAACACATAATTCCTTAATCCGCTTTTTCTGTATCTATTTAAAACAGTAATACATCAAAAATAGAACCAATTATACTCAAAATAATAAATCTGCCAAAAACTCCTAAATTAGTTTATGTGAAATTTTCTATTTATCAGATGTATCATTAGCACATCTAAAATAGAGGTCTTAATTAACCATGCTACGGATATCACAAAACAATCTCTGGATATTTGGACCACCCTCCCTCAACACCCAGTAAGCCTTTGTCAGGAACATTTAGAAGTGTTATCTGCAAATTGAGGCAATTAATTATGTTCTTGCAAATTCAACATATTCTGTTTCCTGTCATGTGGTTGAGGTTCATCGCTGCGAGAGAGACATTTTAGACACGTTCTGTTTTAAGCAATGGGAAATAGAAAAGGGAATGCTGGAGTGTTATTGACTTTCTCAGGGATTTTTTTTTTCCAAAACAAAGTTTGTGGTAGGACTGACTGACTGACACACTTGTGCTGAAGCAGAACTGCAAGAAACTCACAGTGTGGAAGTTTCATGTATTACTCTCTACACTTCATCATCTGCTGCATAATATTTTCCGGCTAGGAAAAAAACATTTTGTATCCCAATTGCACACTGAGTGAGAAATATCAACATAATAATCAGATAATGCGGGCATAATATTTTCCGAAAGGCATTTTGCTGGTAACAGTAGGTATTTTTAGGATTTTTGATATTACAGGGTGTGCTTCTGAACTGGCTTATATTAAAGCTTTTCATTTTTATATATAAAAGGTTTTATTATATAATATTTTAAAAATAAATAAAGTTGATTTTTCTTAGCATGTTTTTGCCGATTTGGCAGAAGTACAGAGGTCACCCTGCTAATCGTTGCCGCAGTACGGCCACTCGTTTGCCACACCAAAACCTCACCCACAGCATGGAATCGCCACACTGCAACATTGCTGCTCAGTGTACTTCTTTGAGCGAAATAGATGCATGCGCATGGCGACAAGATTGCGCCAGTAGCCATGTAGTGATTGGCACGGCAATGATGAGATTGACTAGGTCTGTAGGGAGGCATGATGTGGCCACTAGGAGCAGGTGCTCTGATGCACAGGGCAATTCAAGGGGTATTTTTGTCAGGAGGAATTGGAGTTTGGGATGGGCTAGCACTTCAGCTCTTGGGTATGGCCAAGCTCATTGCTGTGCCCCTAATATAACCCTCTTAATAATTTTACACTTTAGTGACTTACAACCATGGCATATTCTACTTTAGAAGAACAACAGAAATTTGAAGGTGCCTATGTAGTATTGCAGAAGAGCTAAAAAGCATCCATGTAGTATACAACATGGTCCCCAACAACAATTCTTTTATACATTTTAAAGTTTATTTTCCACATGCCTTTTTTAGCTCTACCACTGATTTACATCTCTACTTGTACTCTTGTCTAAATGACATCCTTGTGCATTACCAATCTATGGTGTTCCCAATCATGCCCTTGTCCACATCTATCAAATATCGTTATGCTTTCTGAAACACCTGACCTATATTATTCCTTTAGCACCATATCCTTGGCTAGTGTTGGAGAAATATGCAAAACTTTCTATTCATTAAAGGCAAAAATGGATCTTAGTTGCTGATACAAAGATGGACTCCTTCAACCAGTTCCAGAGCTGGGAACAGTACAAAGATTGGACTCGCTGTAATGTTCTGTAATCAAAACATCTTTGACTTCATCAGGCCTGGATAATGTGCTTATTGACCTACTGCTAACATTTTGCAGTCATGGGGCAGATGTATTAAGCCTTAACAAGAGATTATTGCAAGGGTGATAAAGAGAGATAAACGTTCAGCCAATCAGCTCCTAACTGCCATGTTACAGGCTGTGTTTGAAAAAAGTCAGTAAGGAGGTGATTGGCTGGACGTTTATCTCTCTTTATCACCCTTGCATTTATCTCTTGTTAAGGCTGAATACATCTGCCCCATTGCCCTTATATTATCAACCAGGAATTGAGATGCTGACTGTCGGGATTCCTCCATTGGTATCTTCTCTAATGTTGTGATTACAGCATCAGTGTTGTGACTCAGGATTCTGATGCTGGGATTTTGACCACCTGATCACTGGCATCGTAACGGCATTCCCTGGTAACATGTTCAGGTGTGACAGATCTGTAGTGCTGGTTTTTAAAATAATATTCACACTGAAAAGCAATTTAACTAAATTAAAGAAATGTTATATGAAATGCAGAGTTTTTTTAATATGAAAATGTTTATAATCTCAACATTAAAATTACTGCTGTGGAGCCATAAAGTTGGACCTGGGCTAAAGGACCATTAAATAGCAACACTTAGGGGCTGATTTCTCACATTCAGCATCTGAGGATGCGGATGTAATGTGATAAAATTGGACCAATCCGCAATGCGATAATGCAATAATTCAGGACAATTGATCACATTTTATAGTAAAAAAAAAAAAAAGTTAAGAAATCTGCCCCTTTGTCTTGTCATTACATATGGAATACATAAAATGCCCGGCTCAAACAAGTTGAGAAGGACAGTAGTCTTGAGGGTACTTATGAGTTATCTGGGCGCCCGATTTTTTGATTGTATGCCTTAAGTTAAGGCATACAATCAGATGCGATGCGATGCGATATCGCATCGCATCGCATCGCATGCGACCATCGGATGCGATGACCCGATTTTTCCATAGGAATCAATGTTAAAATTGACGGAGTCCATTTTAACATGGAATTCAATGGGAAAAAGGGGTCCTTTTCATACCCCTACTATCCAAGTGGGCATGGAGTTGGATATAAACCTGTGGCGAGCGTAGCGAGCCACCGAGCCCGAAGCGTGGCGAGCGAAGCGAGCCCCGCGAGGGGACGGTATTCTGTGTCCCCTCGCGGGGCTCGCTACGCTCGCCACGCTTCGGGCTCGGTGGCTCGCTACGCTAGCCACAGGTTTATATCCAACTCCATGCCCACTTGGATAGTAGGGGTATGAAAAGGACCCCTTTTTCCCATTGAATTCCATGTTAAAATGGACTCAGTCCATTTTAACCATTGATTCCTATGGAAAAATCGGGTCATCGCATCGCATCCGATGGTCGCATGCGATGCGATGTGCCCGATCCGACCCGATTTAGAAATCGGGCGCCCAGATAACTCACAAGTACCGTCTTGAGCATACTTGGATTTCAAGTTGACATGTACAACTTGGTTTTCCTGCTTGTCCTAATAAAGAATATATATGAATTACACGGGTTCTGTGGTTGTTTGAATCCATGGGCGACGTAAGCTTGAGATTCTTATGTCAACTAGCTGTTGGCAACTGGGGTGCACTTACAGTATCAGTGTGCACAAATGAATACCAGCTTACTCCGCCTGTTGGTATTGATTCTGTCCTGACTTAATGTGTGTTATTTATCATTTTAAACTATTCATTCCCGTATTACCTTTTTCTTCCAGGGGTTAAAGCCTATGGACTCAAATGGATTAGCTGATCCATATGTGAAGCTGCATCTGCTACCTGGAGCTAGTAAGGTAATGTAGGCATTGTAGAAAGAGAGGCATTCGGTTTTACTATGACCGTTTTTCATTTGGAGAAGTGTATGGGAGTGGATAAATCATTTGACTATGTCTAGGTAAACAATCAATAGGTCATTAACATATGGTTGACATGCATTAGATCAATAGATGAATGGTTGACATGTACTAAATGTCACCATATGGAATGATCAACACAGACATTTTTTATTTTAGCCCAGTTCTAACACTAATTCACCTTTCAGACTGCCAAATCAACCCGGGGTATTGCCATGTTAACTCGTTTTGATCTGCCGTGTGAAAGCACCACTGAGCAAATTCCCAGGTCCAGCAACCCGGCATTTCAACCCTGGTCTTGACCAAGGTTGAACATGGCTGTGGCCCGGGTTGCTGTGCTGTGTGAACAGGTTCTGACACTATGAAGGCGGCAGTGCTTGGAGACAGCGTCTGCTCTAAACGTGGCCTTCTCCCCTACCCCCGATGATGCTCCCGTCCCGCCTTGTCTGACTTCAGTGACCCTGAAATATGCCCAACCCTAACTCGCTAAACTCCTAACTCTCTAAACCTAACCATTCCATCCAATAGCCCAATCCCAACCCTCTTGATGCTTAAACGTAACCATTCCCTCTGACAACCTAAAGCCGGGTACACACTAGACAATATTTTGAAAGTTTCTGCTGATTCCAATGGGACAGTACAGTGGCTTCTCCCTGATACTGAGGAAATCCCAAAGATGTCAGTCTCTGGGACTCCTCTCAACCAATTATATGTGCAATGTGGTTCAAATTTTAAGCGGACCAAAAAATTGCACCCTATTACATCTCGCACATTGTGTCTACCCAGCTTACCTTAAACCCTCCCACTAGTGCCTAACCTCAACCCGAAACATTTTGAAAACAACGTTTCTATGCCAACCTTTTGTACCTGTCAACCTTAAGCACTATCAACCATTTACCTGCCAAGTTATTGTCACTATCGACCAAATTCATGTCTACCATGTAGTGTTGGACCTATTCATTGTCATCCTAGACATTAGTGATCTTTCAACTGGATATCAATGTGTAATTCTATTTGATTGCTAGACTTAAATGGATGGTAGAGGTACTGGTTAGCACTTTCTGGTGGACATTGCAGAAACACATCATATTGTTTGTTTTTTAATTAGTTTAGTTTTTGGCTTTTCAATTAAGGAATATTTAATTCCTCACTGTACAGCACTTCTGGATATTGTGGCACCCTAGGATGATTACAATAATTATAATTATAATAATCACAATAATAATAATTATATTAGTATTTCATGTATTTAGCATCTTTTTACATCAGATGCTTGATCTGAGCACTCCTGTTATTAGGGGGTGATTCTACTAGATTTTACTGTTAAGGTGTCCATACACTAGTAAGATTTATCTTCAGATCTGGCTGGTTGGAACAAAAACATGGTTATGGATGAGTGACAGTTTGTCAATTTTCCAGCATTTCCAAGCAAATGGTCAACTGTCATTTGCTCTCATCCATAACCATGTTTTTGTTCCAACCAGCCAGATCTGAAGATAAATCTGCATGTGTATGGCCACCTTTAGACATTTTACATCACAATATTGTCTGTGGTTCCAGTGGAACCTTGCTGCTAATTAACTTCTGTTTTTGGATTATTATTCACCGCATGTCAGTTGTCTATTATCATTGTTTCTGTAATAACTTTACACACTGGTTACGGCTTTACTGTATGTATTAATTTATTAGATTTGTTCTGTTACTGAGAGGACATAACACAGTCATTTTAATTATCCTACCCATGGGAAACCTTTTTTTAAACTGGTACTTACTTATTGTAAATGCAAGATGCATGGTTTTCTTTATGTTTCACTTGGTTTCAGGCAAACAAATTGCGCACTAAAACACTCAGAAACACTCGTAATCCAATATGGAATGAGACTCTCGTGTACCATGGAATCACAGATGAAGAGCTGCAGAGAAAGACTCTGAGGCAAGACGTTTTATTTCATTCACAGCAGCAAAATTAATGTACAGTAAGATTACAAATACCATCATTAATACTCTCTAAGCAAGAGACATAATTTATGCAAAGTACTGGGTGCTTTGGTTAAATGGTCATTATTCCAGTTAATGAGGCTTTTGTAGGCAGTTAAGCCTCGTACACACTATACGATAACGATATCGTTAATGATGTTATTGTGCATATTGTTTAGTGTGTACGAATGAAAACTCTAACGATGTCTGCTCCTGTGGGTCATTATCGATTTCCTTTCTCTTCTGTATCATGCTGTCCAATTTTGCCTATGTCATTTATATGACTAGGTGCATATCATGCAGTGTGTATGAATGATAAAGATACATTTTTGGTCAAGAAAACTATTTATCTTTATCTTTTGATTTCTCCGTGTGGAAACTCTAAATCGTTTATTCTGTATCTCCAGGAAGTTCAAGGGAAATCGATAACAAAATTGCTAGTTGCCTTTGTTGCATAGTGCAAATGCAGTGATCAGAGGGCATTGTGATTGGTCATTCCAGACAATTGGGCTCCCCCAGGAGTTGTCTTATGCCTATATTTTGTTTTATCATTTCAACTAGAACTACTATACTACTGTATGAAAAACATATTTGAATTATAAAAACATCTGGTAAATGAATGTCATTGCCATTGATATTTCACTTTGCCTTTTTTTTTTGCTTGACATACTGTAGACAGGATTTAGAATTAATTGATAAAATTATAGATTTATTTTTTAAAACATTAACACAGACATTTTGCCATACCCAACCCATGAAGTAACAGAGGCAATATCATACAGTGAAATGCATACACTAACAAATGTGAAAAACCAATGATCAGGTCAGTCTGGCCTTTTAGAATAGTTTTCATGGTTGACTGTCCTATAATTGCTTATTGGTAGTAAACATACACTATGCAAGTATTGGTCCAATCCAATAATAATTCTCTGATCAGGACAATAACTGCATAATGTATGTCCAGATTTAGATTCTTTTTAAATTCACTGTGTATACCGATATGGCATCAAACACAGTGTTTCTTTATTTATTTTTTTAATTTTGTTATATATACTAAATTTCAGAATCTCCGTTTGTGATGAAGACAAGTTTGGCCATAATGAATTTATTGGTGAGACCCGATTTTCTCTGAAGAAAATAAAACCAAACCAAAAGAAGAATTTAAATGTCTGTTTGGAGAGAGTTATTCCGGTTAGTCCTATTTGTGTATAACTATGGCTGATTGTCTAAGCTTCATGGGATTCTTTGCATTGTCAGTAGAGATGTGCGCGGAGCCCCTTGTTTTGGATTTATTTGATATTTTTAAATAGCTAAAATCATACAATTTGGATCAGTTTCTATTCAATCCAGAACTGAGATCCAGTTTTTAGAGCCGTGATCCAAATTTATTAATTACACCAGACAGGACTTGGTACAATTTGGAACCTCAAATTTGGGATGTTATTGGTGTTCAGCAAATCTGAAGAACTCATCTATCAGTATCTTCCAATGCTGCCCACTTGCTATTCATCCTACTGTCATTTTGTGGGTCTCTTTTCTGTTTTAATGGATTCCTATGCTATGCATCATGCTATCTTGTTCTCCTGGCCTGCTATTGCTGAATTTTCTAGACCAAAATAATTCTAGCTTGACCTACTGTATGTACATGGATACAATCAAATACTTATTTGCAAATTATTTGGTATTGATCGATGTGCTGCTTATGAATGATTCATTTATCTAACCGATTCTCGATTATTTTGCTTTAGATGAAGCGTGCTGGAACAACAGGATCAGTAAGGGGCATGGCTGTTTATG
The DNA here is from genome assembly GCF_055691185.1 of Crinia signifera. Classification (NCBI taxonomy): domain Eukaryota; kingdom Metazoa; phylum Chordata; class Amphibia; order Anura; family Myobatrachidae; genus Crinia; species Crinia signifera. Next base: position 378,197,911 of record NC_139217.1, read on the forward strand.
AGGATGAAGTAAGTCCTATTTCTTAAACGGGAGTTTTGTTTACAAATGGTTACCCTAATAGCTTCTAATAAACCTCAAGTATGTTTTACTGAGTAGTAATTGTAATTACAGTATATCAATCATGCCTTTCTTCTCAAACATATAGGGGTGCGTTCAATGCGGCTGGCAAGGGGGTTTTATGGCGAGGATGGCTTCCTCGCCGTTTAACCCCCTCGCTGGCCGCTCGCCCTATTCTATGTTCGGGGGAAATCCTCGCAGTCAAAGGACGGCAAGGGTTCCCTCGAACATTGAGTTTCGCGGCTAATGCAGCGAGCCCACTGCATATAGCCGCGAGCCTCGCCATTTTTACGGCCACACTTGCCTTTTGCACCTCGCTTTTTACAAATAGCACACCTCGCATTTTAGAAATAGCGAGATGGAAACGGCGAGTGCAGGGGGTCAGTTGAGGGCGGGCTATGCCGGCGAGCAATAGGCACTGCTTGCCTTCATAGTTCGCCTGATCAGCATTGCATATACCCCATAGCAGTGGCGTAACTATGAATTGGGCGCCCCCCCGCCGTTAATGGGGGGCACCCCCCACCCGCAGCCTTACCTGTCTTGCTGGTCCCATCCCGGCTCCCTTGCTGGCTTCATTCTTCTGCTAGTGAGACGGACCAACACAAAATGTCCGCCCCCATACAGCAGACAGTTTCAGAGAACGGTCTGCTATATGGGGCGGACATTTTATTGTGGTCCGGCTCACTAGCAGAAGAATGACCACCAGTGAAGTCAGGTAAGGCTGCGGGCGGCAGATTGGCGGGCGGCAGATGGGCGGACGGGAGGGGGCTAACTATAGCACCACAGCCCCCTGGTGCCCACACATGCACAGTGCCCCCTCGCGGCCGCGGGGGCTGCGGTGCTATAGTTATGCCTCTGCCCCATAGAGTAGGTGTAGATGTGTTTAACAGGTACTGAATTTGGAGGGTGTTGCAGACAAGCCTCTCATTGCACATTTTGTAGATTGATTCAACAAAGCTGCTGAAATTGGTGTCACGTAGGAATTTAACAGTTTAAAAAAAAACACATTTATGAACTGGTTTAAAGCAGGGATAGGAATTTGGTGTCAGCTAGAAGGCTGAGAGTTTATATCATTTTCTACCATTCATGTTAAGGGGTATGCAGTCATCTTGGCACCAGACAATTCACCACACAATGGAGGTTACATAAACCAAAGTGACTCTCTGACATTAATGACCCACTGTACTAAAGCAACACAGCATACAAAGAGCAATATTGCAATAAATGCTGCACTTTGTACAGGATATTTTATCCAAAAACCCATTATCTTGAACATTTTAAAAAACAGAATTTTTTTAATAATTGTTAATAATTGTAATACTGCCATATACAGTATGACATCATTTAGAGGGGTTCCATATATTATGTTATCAGGAACCATATCAATATTCACAATGATCAACATAAGAATGTGTAAATGGTGATAATGGGCCTTATTCAGATCTGAGCTCAGTACAAATTTGTTTGGAAAACCATGTGCACTGCAGGTGGGGCAGATGTAACCTGTGCAGGGAGAGTTAAATTTGGGTGGGGTGTGCTGAAACTGAAATCTAAATTGCAGTGTCAAAATAATGCAGCCAGTATTTACCCTGCACAGAAACAAAATAACTCACCCAAATCTAACTCTCTCTATACATGTTACATCTGCCCCACCTGCAGTGCACATGGTTTTGCCCATTTTCCAAACAAATTTGGGTACTTGTGTATTATCACGGCGCCCATCCCATTGCAGACCCTAATGGGTGCTTACAATGTTAAATGCACCCCCACGCCACCCCCAGTATGAACGTGAACCCGAAGAGTGGCAAGCGCAGCGAGCCCGCAAGGGGCGGCGGTACGCGTCCTTCAGACCTTTTCATACCCCCACTATCCACGTCGGCATGGAGTTGATTTTATATAGTGTGGCGATCGCAGCGAGCCACTGAGCCCGAAGCGTGGCGAGCGCAGCGTATTACTTTACATGTATTCTGCATCCCCTCGCGGTGCTCGCTGAGCTCGCCACACTCGGTGGCTGCGCTCGCCACACTATTTAAAATCAACTCCACCCCGACGTGGATAGTGGGGGTATGAAAAGGTCGGAGGACGTGTACCGCTGCCGCTCGCCATGCTTCGGGTTCGCGTTCATAGTGGGGGTGGCGTGGGGGTCCATTTAACATTGTAAGCCCCCATTAGGGTGCTTATACAATTTATAATGGCATCGCATCGCATTGTATGGCATTGTATTCCATATACAATGCCATACAATTTTTACATTGTATGACATCGGGGGACATCGCAGAACATTCGCATCGCATACCATCGCATGCCTTATGTTGACCTGTCCAGTATGTTGACACTAATGACATTTCAAGAAAGTCATAAGGTTGACCATCTACTGCGTAGGTATACCTAAGGCGCATCTTTTTTTCTTTGTTAACATTGCCCAGATGTCGACATTTTGTCTATATATACATTTGTGAGATGCTGACATTCTGGTGTAGACATTATGGGTCGTATTCAAATGTTTACTTCAACTGCAGCCAGTAGAGGGCACCCGAGAGAGCTATTCAAATGTATAGCTCTATTCAAAAAATGCCCAGTGTGTATGCACCTTTAAGGCCCATACACACTTAAAGATTTTCATTTCAAAAGACTTTGCCAAAATCTCTGAAAGATATATCTTTCACCAAAGTAGTTCGTACACACTGAGCTATTTTCACCAAAGAGCGAGAGATTTTCAGCCGGCGAAAGACTTTGATGAAAATCTTTCATTATAAAAGGATATTTACATAATGGGCAGGGTTTATATTCCAAGAGTGGGAGCAGGGGCCCTTTAATTTCAATGTGTTTCTGTTCTTGGGTCCTGATTCAGAACTGATCGCTGGGCTGCGTATATTGGGTGCCCAGCGATCAGGTAAACGCCGCCCTGGCCGTTACCGCTATAATATACATTGGTGGGCATATATATGGGATGCGGTTAATTTCCCGGCGATCGGATTCCCGGTGGTCAAAATCCCGACGCTGGAATCCCGACCGCCGAAATCCTGAAACTTTCTCCCTACGTGGGTGTCCACGACACCCATAGAGGGAGAATAAATTAGCGCGCCGAGCGTAGCGAGGCACCGGGCGCGCTGCGTGGCGAGCCCGCAAGGGGGGGCAATCCACGTCCCCCCCCCCCCCTTGTTGGGATTTCGGCGGTCGGGATTCCAGCGTCGGGATTCCGACCGCTGGGATTCCATACTGAATCTATATATATCTATATATATATATAGATATAGAGATATATACACAGTATACACACACATATATATATATATATATATATTAATATTAGGAAGCCTTGCATTGGTGTTAGTGGTTATATATATATATATATATATATATATATATATATATATATATTATATATATATATATATATAAAATATATATATATAATATATATATATATAATATATATATATATATATATAATATATATATATATATAAAATATATATATATATATATATATATATAATATATATATATATAATATAATATATATATATATAGATATAGATATATATATATATATATATATATATATATATATATATATATATATATATATATATATATATATATATATATATATATATATATAGCCTTGCATTGTGGCAGTGGTCATTTATTTATATATATATATATTGGGACACCTTGCATTGGTGGCAGTGACAGCAGGGGGACACTTGGGAGCAGGGGGCGGCTGGAAGCACTTTGCCGCTGGCACCGAGTGCTGACAGAGGAAGAGGAGGACAGGTGACATGGGGGACCGGGAGCTGCTGCGTGGCGGCGGGCTTGCTGCGACTGCTGGCACTGGCAGTGTCTTTTCCCCCCTGCTCCGTCTCCGTGCTTGGAGCAGGGGGAGGGGGGAGGGAGCAGGGGGAGGCGGCGGGGCGGCACACGGGCTGAAAGTGGTTAATCTTTCAGCCCGTGCAGCGTACACATACAGCGATGATGGATAAAAAACCATCCATCATCGCTGGCATGCTGGTAAAACCAGCCGACGTGGGACCTCGTTAGCGATGATGCGGGAGCGCGCATCATCGCTAGGAGGCAATCTGTGGGGCATACACACTAGGCAATTTTCAATTGAAAATCGCTCAAAACGGCTGTTTTGAACGATTTTCAGGTGAAAATCGTCAAGTGTGTATGGGCCTTAACACTTACACCCAACCTAGGTCATAAGCACAACAAACGCTATATTAGAGATGAGCTCCTTCACTAGTATTTTGATTTAAATAGAAAACCCTTGGTAATATAGCAGGTACAATATCCAACCTCTTGCTCAGATAGAATTCAGCCACACAATTATATAACGAAATAACTGTCAGAGTCCAATCTGCCAGCAGCCATTGAGAATTCGCTAGGTAATTTGCTGGTACCCGCCCTCATTATCCCCAGGTAGAGTCATACTCTATGTGCATAGGGACGTAGAGATCATATACAATAGCAAACTCAGCTTCTACACCATTGTGAGGAGCACTGCTGAACAATTTAATGAGGAGGAAAATGCCCTCAGTACTGTGAGTGATAGGTTGAAGTCATTGTATATGTAATTAAATATACTTTAGACATGTTCTATACAGTGCACTGAAAACATGTTTACCTCTATTTCAGAACAGTGATACAATATGTACTAGTTTGAAGACTCATTATAGGTTCCTCCACAAAACAAGTCATTAGTAAGGCACAGTCACATAACATCAGAGATAGGGATGACGGTATTGGTTTGACCCCTCATAACCCAGCCTGCAGGTGCTTCAAATCTACAGCTCTGAAACTCTGCTTCCCAATAACCTCTGCGCTGCTGTTTGAAATCCTTCCAGATTAACTCCGACATCTCTCTGCTGTGTTTCTATCAGTACTGGAGACTGACCATTATTTCTGAGCCCATAGAGATGCTGTCATAGATTCTCACAGATTTCAGTTGTCCGCTGTACATATTATATGCTGTTCTGTAGTTGTAGGGGCCTATTACTGAAATTGTCAAAAGCTTCATATCGGCGTATTGGAGGCGCTAGCTGTGGGCGGTATTCAATGAGGCTGATTCGCCAGGTTTTTATGGCGATTTTGTGCTGTAAGGCGAATTTCTGACTAAAACGGTGAATCACCCTATTCAATGACCAGATGGCGAATACATTTCAAGGTTTTTTTCGCCATGATTCACCGAGTAGCAATCGCTATCTTTTTATGGTGAAGTGGAATGTGAACTTTTAAAATAAAGTGTTTTGTGTTTTACAATTGGTGTCAAAAAATCTGGAATTTTATTCTGAGGAGGGGCATGCTATTTTTATTCATGTGCTGTAAGCACATGAATATATATTTAATTTTTAAAAATATATATATTTTTTTTTTTACACAGAGCAGCCAGCAGGGGGCCGGAGCTGAGCCACTCATTAGATATTCATATATTCACTTCACCCGATCATTACATATTCATGATAGGGTGTAGTGAATATACGCGGTCCCCTGCTGGCACCCCGGGGGGCAGCCTGTGCTGCCTGGCACCCGGGGAGCCCACCCCCCCCCCCCCCACAAACGTTCTGGGGCAGGCAGGGAGACTTCCATCTCCCTGCCTGCCACCGTCCTCAGGCTCCCTGCGGCGTTCGCCGCAGTAGCTCAAATTCGCCGGTCAGGGGCAGCGAGCCCCTGACTCGTTGAATACCGGAGCCGGCGAGGCTCCGGAACGCGGCGACCAGTGGCGAATGTGCAGCGAATCCTAAACAGGATTCGCTGCACATCGCCAAAATCCACATTGAATACCGCCCTGTGTGTGGCTTCATCATGCTTTACAGCTGTCACAAAATTTAGCAATTATTATATGAATATAGCCAGCTTAAGATGGTTGAGGGGTTGGCGTGGGGGGATTTTGAAAGAAAAAAATGCTTTATTACTAGAGACAGGATTATATGCATTTGCATATTTTGCCCATTCTCACTGGTTGTTGCATATTATACCTAAAATCTAGTGATGGTGCATATTTTAGGCCCTGCCCCCTTTCCTCCCGTGAATCAGGGCACTGCTTTGCCCTGCTGCAGCGGGCCAGGTAGTGGTAGAGTGTGCAGACAGGGCCAATAAGTGCGCAGTGTGGGGGACCTTGGATGTACGCTAAGTCTGACACTGCTTTTTAAAACTGTTTCATTTGTATTCTAATTTAAACTTGTTGTCCAGTATTCCAGCGCAAAGTCTCACATGTGTAAAAGAGGCCTGGGTTGGACGCATCACGTGGGACACAAGCATCTCTTATTGCCATAGCAATGTTTTTTTATTTAAGTGTGCATAAGAAAATTGATCAATTGCTGCTCTAAATGGTGACAGAAAATTGTTCTTTTTGGGTCATGTTGACAAGTAGGCCCCCATAATCAACTCTTAAAGCCCTTTATGACCGCTACCATACACCTCCAGCCAGACTCTACAGCAGGACAGGCCAACCTGTGGCTCTCCAGATGTTGTGAAACTACAAATTCCAGCATGCCTTGCCACGGTTTTAACACTCCCTTATAGAAAAACTGTGGCAAGGCATGATGGGATTTGTAGTTTCACAACATCTGGAGAGCCACAGGTTGGCCAGGCCTGCTCTACAGTAATGGATCCTCACGATTCATCCCCGCAGCCTCCGCCTGATTGGTAGACTCTAGATAGGGCCCCACCACCACAGGATGAGGACCATTTTCATACAAATTGAGAAACTTTTGGCCATTCTGCTTATTAACACTATGCATTAGAAAACAATCAACCCAATATATTGTGCTATTCAAACATGTTTAAAAATTCTAATATCGAGATCCTGATAATTTTTTAATCAGAACCATCAATGGATTCCATACAAATACTGATTTATTGGGGCAGTCTTCTGTAAAACAGATAAAATTCCCATGTATGGAAGCCTTTACTAAGCAGTAAGGACTGCACACAATGGGGGGTATTCAATGCTGCAGCGAGCTGCTGCGAGGGGGTTAAACAGCGAGAATTGCAGAAAACCAGCGATCCTCGCTGTTTAACCCCCGCGCCGGCCGCTCGCTCTATTCAACGTTCTGGGGAAATCCTCGCCGTCACAGGACGGCGAGAATTCCCCAAAACAGCGAGACCTGCGGCTACTGCAGAAAACTCGCAGTTTTTAGCCGCGAGTCTCACTGCTTCTGAAGCCGCATACACCAATTCTCCCTCGCTCAAAAAACGTAGCGAGGGGGAATTGGCGTATGCAGAGGGTGTGTTGAATGCTGCCAGGGTGAGTGGTGACAGCGAGCAGGAAGACCTGCTCGCTGTCACCACTCGCAAACAGCATTGAATACCTGCCAATGTCTAGTGTGTACACAGATTGTATGGCCAGCCAGATCCAGGAGATTATATTGTTTTGGCTTTCAATGAGTTTATATTCAATCCGCAATTTCTATCAAGAGCTGCAACAAATGAAAACGAATTGCATTCTGCTTCCGTATTTCAGTAAAGTTCATATATTATGGTAACTTCTCCCCTTTGAGAAGCCGCACACAATCCCCCCCTTGAGCTGTCCGGAACCTTCACGGGTAGCAGGATTGCATGCGATTAATTGTATGCGATCCTTTCACATATGATACTGTATATAGCATTGGATTCCAGCCGAGCCTTCCTGGCTTGGATGAGATTCAGCAGATTGCTAGTGCAGCAGCTGCGACTCACAGGCTCCGGTGCAGTGCAAACGGGAATGTGCATTGCATCGAATCTGCTTTCAGATACATGCAGTTTGGATACTTTTTATGCAATTGGTAACCACGTTGTACCCAAATTACCTATTGTATCACCAGCATAACTTTGCTAATTGATAGAAGCAGAATACAATGAATTACAATTATACATAGTAAAATATTGCATGAAAAAAAAATTAGCGGTAATTGGTAAATTAAACCAAAGAAAAAGTGATAGATTCAAAGCTGCTCACAGTACCAACAAATATTTTGCATGTGTTAACCATTCTTGATGACTTTGGGAACCTCTGCTAGGGGTACTAATGCTGTTCTGTCATTGTAGCATGCAGCAAGGGGGCAGAGTGATGAGTACAATTTACAGCAAATTGCGCCATCAAGCCCTGCCCAGTTTGCTATGGAAGTGGGTGGGATCCGGGTGTCAGGAATTCAGGAGATTTTAGACATTATTCTATTTTACTTTGATCTTAACTTTAGCCTACATAATTATAACTTCTAAATTACAATAATTACATTTATGTCAGTTATTCGCTTATGTCACAGTACAGTATGTTAGAGAAAACTCTGTAATGTAGCATATACAGCTGCAGTCTTACACAGAATATAGGCATTTGCATACCATTTTAATCAGCAGACACTGCTTGTGTGTCCTACTGTATTTGTATCCCTTTGCAAAAAAGATGCACTTAAATGCAAAAAATGAACACATATAAATGCTTGGCTCTACCAAGTCACATGGCACTCACATGTTGGGCCAAATGTAACAGGGTGTAAGAATCAGAAAGTGAGAGATTTTGGGAGAGGGTTCCCATTTTATTAAAGCAGCAATCATTTACACTGGAAAAACTATGTTGATTTTTGCCACATAATTCATTGCCGCTTTAAAAATTGGGAAAACTCTTCCAAAATCTCTCACTTTCTGATTCTCACACCCTATTGCATTTGGTCCGTTATGTGTAACACGACTTGTACCGCACGGAGGATAGATGTATGTTGGCAAATTGTATTTTCAATTAGACATGCCAGTCTTGATGAACTTTGTTTACTTATTATGACATACATAAATATCCGCATATTACACATATCCTCAAATTGTGCGACTGACAGACAGTTTTGTTGCAGTAGCGATGTGACAAAGATGCACAAAAGTACAACTTACAAGTATCCTGAATATTGCACACAGCAGTGGTCTACAATTCAGGCACTAACCTGGGAAAAAGGGAAAAAACTCATTACCAAGATGAGGGAGCGATTCCATGCACCCCATCATACAGTGTTGTTCTTCATCTGCACTTTGGCCCTTATTCTGGTCGGTGCGGATATATCCGCGTGCGTTCGGTCCACCGATGTTTTGTGTCTGCACATGTGCAGAGGCGTCTCTGCGCATGTGCGAGCGGGGCGTACGGCCAAATCCCGCATGATATGTGAACACTCCGAACAGGGGGTGGAGAGGGGCGTGAAGGGCTATTTGTGCTCATTACCATATTCATACGCCCCGCGTTTCATGGGCGTTCCCATGCAAACGCTGGGCGTACATATGGTAATGCGGCCGTGACGCGCGTGTAGGGGGAGGACATATGACATCGCCGGATGTCAGCTGCCCGCCCAGATCCCTGCTTTTGCACGGAAAAATGTCCGTGTGGTCTGAGGTTGCGGGAGCTGGTGGAGCACTCGGTCCTGCATTCGATGGTCTGCGACCATCGAATGATGGGGGAGGTTCCCTTAGATGGAGGAGGCGTATTCCGTGTAAAATACACGTGCGGTCCGTTCGGCCAGCTTCTTACCGCGTACGGACGGAGTTGGCGATCCATATGGAAGGCGGGGTTTCGCACGCACGGTCCTGGCCGCATAATCTGATCCGGCCGCACCGACCAGAATAAGGCCCTTTATGACAACTGCATTGTGACAAAAATACTAATCCTAGGAGCCCAGTACACTAGGCGCAACTTTGGATGCAGTTATGTTGCGCCAACCCCTGTGTTTTGGTTTTGGATTTAAATTAAATTTTAAATATGTATTAACTTCATATTTTGGTTTTGGCAAACCGTCTTCACGTGTTTTGATTTTGATTGTATTTTTTTCCATAAATGATAAAAACAGCTAAAATCACATCTCTTGGGCCTTTGTATTTTTTCCCTCCTTCATAAGAATACCTTACCTCATTTCTCTTCCAGCACCTCTACCAAATATAAATTAATGTTTATTAGACTTTTTTGTACAGTAGTGCCGATGTATCATGCAGTGTAAAGAGTGGAGAGGTTGTCCCAAGTACATTCTATAACATGATAGGTATAAGCTACAGTAATTAGTTGCTACCAGGGCCGGTGCATGGCACCAGAGCGCCCCAGGCGGGGGCGCCGTGGCACTCACATACTCCACGAGGGGGGGATGATCCGGTGGTCACCGCCGCTGTGCTCCACGGGGGGGAGGGGGTGTTATCCGGCGGCCGCTGTCCGAAGCCCCCGCCCGCTGCGATCCACTGGGGAGGGGAGGGAGAGTTGGTGGCAGGAGATGCGGCGGGGGGAGGGGGTAGGAGATGCGGCTACGGGTGGGCTTCAGAGGGGGGGCGGGGGTCACTCACCTGCTCCCGGCTCCTTTCTTCCAGCTCTCCTCGGTGGGAGCTTTGCCGCTGCTGCTTCTTCATCTGCACAATACCGCCCTCCAGTGGCCGGCGCCCTAGGCAAATGCCTAGTGGTGGGGCCGGCCCTGGTTGCTTCGGGCAACTTATCCACTGGTCCAGTTCTTTACTCTTTTCACTGCTTGTGCATCTCCATCCGTTGTCAGTGATTGGCTGCGCAGCTAGATCATTGCTGACCCACATGACAAACACAGTAAATAAATAGCAGGAATGTCAGGTGTCACATTTGTGCACAGCACTCGCATTATCTACTTCACCAGTTCCATCAAGTGTCAGGTGTACGCATTGCACATGTGCAACCACGACATGTGCTGGCTACCTCCATATGGACCATATGAGAATAAGATAAGGGGCTCGCCCACCTTTCTTTGTCCCATGTAGTAGATAGTTGCTTAGCAAGAGTTTATATTTTTATAGTTCTAAAATGGCAGTGTAATAATCAATGAGGTTTGTTATCGCAAGGAAAAAAGAGAGAATTTGCAGCACCCCCTAGAGCAGGGCTGGGCAACACCAGCCCTCTAGATGTTGATGAACTACACATCCCAGCATGCCTTGCATCAGTTTCAGCATGACCACATAGCAAAACTAATGCAAAGCATCCTGGGATGTGTAGTTTACTAACATCTGGAGGGCCGGTGTTGCCCAGCCCTGCCCTAGAGGGTGATGCTAGTTGCGCTTGACTGAGGGTGTTTCACTAAGCTGCTGCTAAAAATAGGGATAGTCAGTCCCTATGCAAGGGGTAGGCAAAAAGAAAAGAGGTTTAAGCAGCGCTAATTTGAAATACTAAAATCAATTGGACTGGTTTTACAATAAAACATACAGTTTATTATACACAATATAATAAAATAAAGTAAAAAAATAAAATAAAATAAAAAAAATATATATATGTATGCAGTATTTATATTACTAAGCAATTGCTGAAGTATAGAGTATATAAAATGAAAAAAGTATAAAAATGCTAGTGCACTAGATTTAAGTCCCATGATTCCTGGTACAGGGGGGATAAATGAGTTTTGAGGGATCTGTCCGTTCCTATTGTGCCCTTTTTAGAAGCATTCCCAAGATAAAAAATGAGGGGGGGGGGTGTTGGTGTTACCGTCCACTTGTGGGGTATCGTGCTATCAGCAACCTTCTCAGCAGATGTTGTGCTGGTCCGAGTGGATGCCCAAATTAACTTGGCAGGTGGAAAGCACTTGAGGATGGATGGGAAAGTGGTTCCTGTTCTGGAACCGGTGGAGGTTTCCAATGCTGGGCTGGTTCGGATAGGTCCCAATCGAAGAAGACAAATGGATGTGAACACCAGGATTCAATGGGAACTGCTGAGAAGGTTGCAGATAGCGCAGGACGATACCCCACAAGTGGACGGTAACACCAACACCCCCCCCCCCCACCCCCATTTTTAATCTTGGGAATGCTTCTAAAAAGGGCTCAATAGGAACGGACAGATCCCTCAAAACTCATTTATCCCCCCACTGTTCAGGAATCATGGGACTTAAAGTCTAGTGCACTAGCATTTTTATAATACTTTATTCATTTTATATACTCTATACTTCAGCAATTGCTTAGTAATATAAATACTGCATACATACATATATATATATATATATATATATATATATATATATATATAAACTTTATTTGATTATATTGTGTATAATAAACTGTATGTTTTACCGAGGTTTGTTGCCTATATTCACTTGACTTACAGTAGTTGACTGTTTCTTACTAGAAATGGGGAACTATAATAATAATGTCCTGGTAAGATTAAACTCAGAATAAAAGTGTTGTCAGCTTGCAGAACTGTATGAATATATTTGAAGCAATTTAATGATGCAAGTCCAGTAAATTGTTTATTTCTGCAATATATACTTGTTGAGTGCTGATTCGTTTAGCCTACAGAATTTCACACAATGGCATATGGATATTAATATAATAAAACATCCCTTATTTTTGCTTACACATCATTGTTTTAGCTACCATAACATCCAGAAGAGCACTCAGCCGCACATTGCTTAAGGCTTGTGGATAATTGAAACTGCCCCATAGTGTAAGTGTTTGTAATTTATTAGGTCGTTTGCAGGACACATACAATAAAATAAGAACCAGAAAGAACGACAATAACGCACATGAATAAAGAATTGTCTGGTACACAATAGACAGCAGTCATTTGATACTCTGTGCATAGCATCTCTGCTTTTGCACGCACCTTGTGATTGCAGCACCTGTTTTAATTTCAAGAACCATCTGGAGTATTCATGTCTGTGATTGAAGGGTGTACAGTCAATCAAGGCTGCTTTGCATAGACAATTATTGGCGCTGATTTCAATTTGCACAGGAGCTGAAACCAGATTCCCAACTGCTCCCAGCACATATTAATCACAGACATTTCATGCCATCCATCCGGACACTGTATATACAATAGAGCGCCTCCACTTTTTTCATCTATATCTTTCAATTAAATTAACCTTGAATTCTGCCCAAATTACTGTGACTGGAAAAATCCTGCAATGTTTAAGTGACACATTTATTAATTGATGTGGTAAGAATTAAAAGAGCTCCGTGACTTTTTTCCTTGGATCATCTTTGAGGACATAATATTATTTATTTTATTACCATTTATTTATATAGCGCACACATATTCCGCAGCGCTTTACAGAGAATATTTGAACATTCACATCAGTCCCTGCCCCAGTGGAGCTTACAATCTATATTCCCTTCCACATGTACATTCACACATTCTAGGGCTAATTTTAGGAACCAATTAACTTACCAGTATATTTTTGGATTGTGGGAGGAAACCAGAGTATTTGGAGGAAACCCACGCAAGCACAGGGAGAGTATACAAACTCCACACAGTTAAGGTGCACATACACTTATAAGATTTATCTTCAGATCTGGCTGGTTAGAACAAAAACATGGGGCATTATTCTGGTTGGTGCGGTAATATCCGCGTGAGTTCGTGCCGCCGATGTTTTGTGTCTGCGCATGTGCAGAGGCGTCTCTGCGCATGTGCGAGCGGGGCGTACGGCCAAATCCCGCATGAAATGTGAACACTCCGAACAGGGGGTGGAGAGGGGCGTGAAGGGCTATTTGGGCTCATTACCATATGCATACGCCCCGCGTTTCATGGGCGTTCCCATGCAAACGCTGGGCGTACGTATGGTAATGCAGTCGTGACGCACGTGTAGGGGGCGGACATATGACATTGCCGGATGTCAGCTGCCCGCCCAGATCCCTGCTTTTGCACGGAAAAATGTCTGTGTGGTCTGAGGTTGCGGGAGCTGGTGGACCACTCGGTCCTGCATTCGATGGTCTGCGACCATCGAATGATGGGGGAGGTTCCCTGAGATGGAGGAGGTGTATTCCATGAAAAATACACGTGCGGTCCGTTCGGCCAGCTTCTTACCGCGTACGGACGGAGTTGGCGATCCGTGTGGAAGGCGGGGTTTCGCACGCATGGTCCTGGCCGCATATTCGGATCCGGCCGCACCGATCAGAATAAGGCCCATGGTTATGCATGAGTGACAGTTTGTCATGCTGGGGAAACACGTTGGAGAGGAGCCAGGAGGAGGGGTGCCACAAACTTTTTGGCAGGGGGGGAGCAAAATTTATAATTACGCCACTGAGAAAGGCATTTCAAAGCAGGTGATGCTAATCATACATTACGATGGCAGTTGAGGAGCAGAGCATTGTGTCCCTCCTGGAGATGGTCATGTTGGGAGATATATATCTGTGATGCAGTTTCTTTTTGCCTAGTGTAAACTTTTGGACAGGACTTTTCCTTTGCAATATAATGTACGATATAATGTTTTATTATATTTTTTAAGCATTGCTGTATGTAGAACTATTTTGATAGATTAAACACAAGTCTTTGCATATTGTGCAATGGTCTTCATATAACATGCAGTCAATGACTGACATCATCACAACAATTCTTATCTTCTTGCAGACAGACCGTGGAGGTGATGTAGAAGACAGAGGGAAAATTCTGGTGTCACTGATGTACAATACTCAGCAGGGAGGGCTGATTGTTGGCGTTGTACGCTGTGTTCACTTGGCAGCAATGGATGCTAATGGATACTCTGATCCATTTGTTAAACTGTAAGTAATAATTAACGTTTTTTTTTTTTTAAGTGCCATACTTAAAATAACTGGGCAGTGATATATTATGTTAAATAATTAAAATAAATAATGGGTTTAAAAAAAATCCATTTTAATCAGGGGTGTATAAAGGCCATCATTCTGGTTGACTTGCAAAGCTGCGGATTTTGCTGCTTTACGAGCCAACCAAACACCGCCCGGCATCCGTATGAACGTCTGCCGCCCCTGCGGGCCGCGAATGTCCCCACACGCATGCATAAACATTCATTCGCAAATGATTTCCTTTGCGCTCGCAAATCTAAGACAGTTATGAAAAGCATAAGTGCAAAGCTTTAAACTTGTCTACTGTATATGTGTGGATGTATCAGGTCAAACCATTTCTTAGGCACAGGTGTATTATACGCTTTATAACAAGTAGATAAAGATTTTTTGCTAGCCATTGAAACAGGCCATATCTCTAGCTACAGGTATGCAAAATCAATTCCTGTATCTCTGCACTGAAGTATTCATACTGTACATAGGAACTTGCGATTAATCGCATGTAAAAGAGCTCCCGGGTGGGGGGAGGGTGTTCAAGGGAACTTGGATGCGATACATGATGGGTGCTAAAAACCACCCATGATTTGCTTTTCCAGTCCGATTCCGATTGATCTTATTTGCTGCACACATGATCTCTAGAATCCAATCCAAAACGCACGGGATCGAATTGATGCAAAAAAACAATCGTGTGAAGCCCAAAATGGACCTGTGTATGTGCATCTTAAGATACATATATGTGTGGAGTAAAAAGCTGGGTATGCACACATGCATGTGAATCGCTTGCACGTCCAAGTCTAATGGAGTCCCTCTCAGCCAGCGCTCACCAGCGGGGACATTCTGGTGAGCACTGCCATTGAATGAGAAGGGCTCCAACTGCCAGCAAGCCTCCTCCACTCCAGGGACATCCATGTACTTAGTGTGAGTTTAACACTATGGGGGAGATTCTCTAAGCGAAAAATGCGGTAAAAACACTGTTATCGTAATTTGGGATGCTGTTACAGGTTACCGCGGCGGGGGGCATCGCCAGAAAAATCTGGCGATGCCCCATAGAAGCCAATGGGCTTCTACTGCATCCCACCGCCGCCCCGCAACGACCCCCCGCCGCCCCGTACGGACCCCCGCCGCCCCGCATCACCCCTCCCCCCTCACCTGTGCCCCTAACCTGGACCTGTGACCTCCTCCCTGCACTGATCCTCTTCCGGGTGCAGGGAGGAGGAGAGCCCGGCGCAGCAGCAGCAGCGCCGGGTGTGTGAGGGAGGGGGGAGCCGCCGGGACCTGCTGGGACCCGGCGACTCTCACCGCAAAGGACAGCTCTTAACGCAAGAGCTGTCCTTTGCTATAATTATCGCATATGTTAGAACATATGCGATAATTATAAATGCGAAGAGAGGCGATAGGGGGCGGAGATTCTTAGAGAATCTCCCCCATCTGTGAGCCTATCATAGTGTATGTTGAGACTTTCATATCTGGACTGCACAATATTCACAATTAGTGTCTCCAAAACAAGGTCAATATAGGAATGGGACTTTTTCGCTGCTTAATGAAAGAGAGATTGCATTTTAACAGTATTTTTACTAGTACTAGTATATTTATTTTGCACTCAGCTTTATTTTTGATGTGTGCGTTTTTTAAATACTGTACATGCTATTAATTTCATCCCTTGAATATTGTGATTATTAACTCATCCTCAAACTAGCACTGTTATATTACTGTTGTTTTCTCTGCTTATTGTGGGAGTGACTTGCCCACTTTTCTCATAGCTGCTTAAATTACGAGCCCACTTCAGCACCTGTAATACCTCTTAATGGGCAAATCTTCCCTATTTATGAGGAGAAAAAAGCCAAAACACTTATTATTTATTCCTGCCTACAAGTGGAAAGAAAGTACGGTACTCTTTACCTAGCATGGCGCCCACGATTTTGATCGTGGGCATCGCAGGTAAAAAAATCGCGGGCATTGAATGCACTAAAAATCGGGTGCGACGCGACCGACGCGATGCCCGCGATTTCCCATAGGGAACAATGTTAAATGTCTCAATTGACCCGATTTTCATGTTCAATGCCTCAATTGACCCGATTTTTCCATAGGAAACAATGTTAAATGGCCCACAGAGGCCAAATAGCCACCCTGAAGTGTGAAATGGCCCCCACAATTGTTAACGCCACCCCACGATGAACGTCAACCCGAAGCGTGGCGAGCGCAGCGAGCCCGCGATGGGCGGCGGTACGCGTCCTACGACCTTTTCATACCCCCACTATCCACGTCGGCGTGGAGTTGAGAATAGAATAGTGTGGCGAGCGCAGCGAGCCACCGAGCCCGAAGCGTGGCGAGCGCAGCGAGCCCGGCGAGGGGATGCGGATACCTTCACAGGTAAACGCGTCCCTTCGCGGGCTTCACAGGTATCCGCGTCCCCTCGCGGGGCTCGCTGCGCTCGCCACGCTTCGGGCTCGGTGGCTCGCTGCGCTCGCCACACTATTCTATTCTCAACTCCACGCCGGCGTGGATAGTGGGGGTATGAAAAGGTCGTAGGACACGTACCGCCGCCCCTCGCGGGCTTGCTGCGCTCGCCACGTTTCGGGTTCACGTTGATCGTGGGGTGGCGTTAACAATTGTGGGGGCCATTTCACACTTCAGGGTGCCTATTTGGCCTCTGTGGGCCATTTAACATTGTTTCCTATGGAAAAATCGGGTCAATTGAGGCATTGAACAGGAAAATCGGGTCAATTGAGACATTTAACATTGTTCCCTATGGGAAATCGTGGGCATCGCGTCGGTCGCGTCACACCCGATTTTTTAGTGCATTCAATGCCCGCGATGGGCGCCGTCATAAGTAAAGAGTACCGAAAGTGCTTGACTTGTATTTCAAATAAAAAGGAAATAAGTGGACTCTTTTAATTAGAGAGTGAATCTTCACTAAATTTGGTGTAGATGTCTTGGCTATAACGTCAAATCATGGGAACACTGTGATTCTCCAAGGACAACAACATCTTTAAAATAAATGGAAAAATATCCAGTTAATTGGTCCTTTCGTCCTGTTGTGTCTGGGAGAGAGCATGTCAGACTTAACAAAATGGTCTCTCCTACAGGAGCCATGTTTGCTCGCTTACTACATACAGTAGTGCTCAAAATTCTTACTGCGTGATTTATGGAGATGAAGAGGCATAACAAATACTGTATGCATGCATATTCCTGTCTGTTTCTCATTAAACCATTGTTATTACAATTTTAGATGGCTAAAACCTGAGGTAGGAAAGAAGGCAAAACAGAAGACTCAAATAAAAAAAAAAACCCTTAATCCAGAATTCAATGAGGTGAGGTGGTAATGATGACTAATACTGCTCATTATATTGACCAGAAAAAAAACAATGAGTTAAAGCAAATTGTAATAATACATTTAGGTACCTGAATTCTCACCAAAAGTTAGATTTTAGATATACATTTTTTTGAGGAAATATTAGTATATACAGTAGGTTTTCTGGTACAGGCCCTCTCATTCAAACTTTCTAAGATCAGGGGCGAAATGAAATAGGGTGCGATTTTTTGACATGTGCGATTTTTGGTCAAAAACGGCCGAAATCGCACATTTTCCGAAAATCGCACATTTAATAGGTTGAAAATCGCGGTAAAAATCGCACATGTTTTTTACCGCGGTAAAAATCGCACACTTTTTACCGCGAAATCGCACTTTTGAAAGTGGCGATTTTTAGTCACATTTCAAATCGCATCCAGATGTTTTCCCATTATAAAGTATACAACTTGCAAATGTAATAGGGTGCGATTTTTGGTAAATGTTACCAAAAATCACAAAAAAAATAGACCAGGTTCTGACAGGCGAATTTGACAGAACCATGCACAGATCATTGAGATCTGTGCATGGTCCTGTTAATAAAAATGTGTAAAAGTGTTTTTATAAAAAAAAATACGGCGTGGGGTCCCCCCTCCTAAGCATAACCAGCCCCGGGCTCATTGAGCCGGACCTGGTTCCAACAATACGGGGGACAAAAAATCTGGGGGTCCCCCGTATTTTGAAACCAGCACCGGGCTCCAACAGCCCGCGGTGTCATGCCACAGCCGGGGGACACTTTTTATACAAGGCCCCCCGGCCAAAACATGAGCACCGTGGCTGGTCAGCCTTGGACGGGGTACCTGGAGGAGTGGGGACCCCCCCAATAAAGGGGTCCCCCCCAGGCTTCACCCGTCCAGGGCTGAAGCCCGGGGCTGTCACCGGTGTCCGTGGCCAGTGGACGCCGGCCTGATAGGGTTAAATCGATCATACGTTACATTGCTTTATACCGGAGAACTACAAGTGCCAGCAGACCTCCCCCGCATGCTGGGACTTGGAGAACCACAAGTCCCAGCATGCGGGGTATTAATGGGCCCGCTGGGACTTGTAGTCCACCTGTAAAAAGAATGTTTATAAAAAACACACACACAGAGAAGTAAAAGTTTATTACACACACACACACCTCACTTTTACACCAGCGTTACTTACCATTCCTGGATCCAGCTCTAGTCTGGCTGCTTCACAGCCGGCTCCCCCCCACTGACAGGCAGCGGGGAGAACCGGCTTTCTCCGTTGCCTCTAACAGCTTCTGTAGCGCGATTGGCCGATACGTCTCCATGGAGACGCATAGCTCAGTCCTGATTGGCTGAGCTATGCGTCTCCATGGAGACGCATAGCTCAGCCAATCGCGCTCTCAGCCTCTGTAGCACTGGGACAGCGCTACAAAAGCTGTTAGAGGCAACGGAGAAAGGCGGTTCTCCCCGCTGCCTGTCAGTGCGGGGGGAGCCGGCTGTGAAGCAGCCAGACCAGCGCTGGATCTAGGAATGGTAAGTAACGCTGGTGTAAAAGTGAGGTGTGTGTGTGTAATAAACTTTTACTTCTCTGTGTGTGTGTTTTTTATAAACATTCTTTTTACAGGTGGACTACAAGTTCCAGCGGGCCCATTAATGCCCCGCATGCTGGGACTTGTGGTTCTCCAAGTCCCAGCATGCGGGGGAGGTCTGCTGGCACTTATAGTTCTCCGGTATAAAGCAATGTAACGTATGATCGATTTAACCCTATCAGGCCGGCGTCCACTGGCCACGGACGCCGGTGACAGCCCCGGGCTTCAGCCCTGGACAGGTGAAGCCTGGGGGGGGACCCCTTTATTGGGGGGGTCCCCACTCCTCCAGGTACCCCGTCCAAGGCTGACCAGCCACGGTGCTCATGTTTTGGCCGGGGGACCTTGTATAAAACGTGTCCCCGGGCTGTTGGAGCCCGGTGCTGGTTTCAAAATACGGGGGACCCCCAGATTTTTTGTCCCCCGTATTTTTGGAACCAGGACCGGTCCAAGAGTCCGAGGCTGGTTTCAGAAATACGGGGGACCCCTATGCTTTTTGTCCCCCGTATTTTTGGAACCAGGTCCGGCTCAATGAGCCCGGGGCTGGTTATGCTTAGGAGGGGGGACCCCACGCCGTTTTTTTTAAAACTTTTTTTTTTAGCACAAAATCGCATTTATGAAAATGCGCACATTTTCATGACTAAAAATCGCCCGAAATTGCATCTTTTGCCGCAAATTTGCATCTCATTACATATGCGAATTCGCGGCAAAAAATGCGATTTTTCAAGGTGCGATTTGGTGCGATTTTTTTTTAGTCTAAAAAATCGCACCCTATTACATTTCGCCCCAGGTATTACTTGTGATTCTTCAATAAAGAAATGCTTTAAAAAAAACTTTTCCACATTTAATATACTTCAATGAGGTATCTTGAGGACAAAATCTATTTATGTTGTACAAACACACGAACACAAGGTTTCAAAACATGAAACAAAGTTTGTGTACAATCTCAAGCACTGAATTTAAATGCTACGCAATCATTTTCTTGCACATATTTAGTGCCAGTTACATATCATGTCCTCAGTAGTGCCAGTTACATATGTACCCAGTAGTGCCATTTACAGATGTCCCCAGTAGTGTTTTTAGCACAAACCCCTCCCAAAAAACAACAAGTACATTCCGGAAACCATGGTACAGTATGTGTGTAATGTCACGTGTTGCCACCCCCAGCTCTAGCCATTTATAAAAAAAAAAAAGAGATTTGTTACAAATGTTGTCACTAGGTGGCGACAAATCACTTGTGTTGTCATTATGCCAAAATGGCATCTGCTTCATAAGTGGACAATTGTATTATTCCATGTTGGCAAAATGTGCTACACCGAAACTGGAACAACTTTATTGCCTCCAGGATTTTATTTTTATGCTGGATGGTTTATCATATTTGGTGCCCCAAAAATTATTATTACTGTAATTATAATTGATTTATCCTGCAACATATACTCTGTGAGGGCAGGGAATTCTCTGTGCAGACTATGGCCCTAAATCTGGTTTGCTTGGTCAGCTGCAAGATCTCAGCTTACCGAGCATCTGCCCCGCTGAATACTAGCCCCCCCTCTGGCGATTCCGCTCGCTACCATGTGAGGGGATGTGCAACAAGGACACATCCCATTGCATGCCTCCGTTGCAGGAGAAATCATTTGATGGTCCCCGACATTTCCTTGAGGTGTCAGTATTCTGCCATCATCCGTATGAATTGCAATGAAACATCTAAATCAGGCATGTCCAATGTTGGCCCTCCAGATGTTGTGAAACTACACATCCCAGCATGCTTTGCCACAGTTTTGCTATTAGAGAATGCTAAAACTATTGCAAAGCATGCTGGAATGTGTAGTTTCAAAACATCTGGAGGGCCAACGTTGGACATGCCTGATCTAAATGATAATGTTGTATGGTAATAGAGTAGGTACGGATAATATAATGTAACATTTTGTTTTTCAGTAAAATATTATGTCCCTGGCAGATGGCTTTCTTTTTTAAAACCTTTTTATACTGATTGAAGACTAACATACATAAGAAGTCCGTTTACATTTTAAACTTTGCAGGGGACAGGATTCTATCATTATTTATGTGCATACCTGGACAGTATATATTGGCATATTGCCCCCCATAGCTTACAATATTCATCAATAAGCAATTATGTTTATGATAAATCAGAGCCTTGTATAAAATGAAGTTTTCTGCTGGTTCAGGGAGCGTGGCCCTGAAGATGCTACTATTGGAAGTTTAAGCTTTGATTTGCTTTTAAGGGGGTTATTCAATCCTTATTGATGTTTCCAACAGTCGGAAAAGGTGCACTTTTTGTCATTTTTTTGCACATTTTTGGTCGAATTTACATCTGACCTATTCAATACAGGTGCCAACCCTTTGACTGTCGGAAGAAAAGGTCATGATGTTTCCAATAATCGGAAAACATTCACTTTTTTGTAAATTTTTGGTCGAATTTATATTTGACCTATTCAATCCAAGTGCCAAATTCTGACTGTCAGAAAAAAGGTCATGGTCGAAAAAGAAGTAGATCTGCAAAGTACTGTAATCACCAACCCACTTGTTTTTAGTCGAAAACACATTTGTTTTCGACTATTTTCCATGGATGCAGATTCCATTTTAAACAAAGTTGAATATGTATCAGCGGAAAAGTCATCCACAGTGATTATATACCCTCCTTAAAGAGAAATGGTTTTAAATCAAAATTTATAGTTTGTTGCAAGGGCGTAACTACCATACAGTAGGTTCAAAGGGTGAAGCTGCTACGGGGTCCAGAGCTAAAGGGGCCCATCATTACAGTCTAAGTCAGGCATGTCCAAACTATGGCCCTCCAGCTGTTGTGAAACTACACATCCCAGCATGCCTTGCAATAGTTTTAGCATTCCTTAATCGCGAAACTGTGGCAAAGCATGATGGGACTTGTAGTTTGACAACAGTTGGAGGGCCATAGTTTGGACATGCCTGGTCTAAGTTATATGTGCTATAGACATTTATTATCAGTTGATAAATAGGAGGCCCTTACAAAGTTTTGCTATGGGGCCTACGAATGTCTAGTTATGCCCCTGGTTTGTTGCCATTATTCTTACATTAATATTGTGGCACCATACAATGCAAACACCCACAGTATTGCGCCAGCTAGATTTGTTAGTGTGCTCCCGATGATAATATTTGTATTGTTTCTTTTCCAGGAATTTTTCTTTGATATAAAGCACAGTGATTTGGCAAAGAAACAATTAGATGTATCGGTGTGGGACTATGATATTGGCAAATCCAATGATTATATAGGTAAGATCACCATATGTATATATGTATATATAAACAATCCTACACTGCACCTAATCAGGACATATATAACTACATTGTTGTTATCCAACAGATTTGGAATGTAAGCATCATTTGCAGTCACTCATGTAATTTCAGTTGGTTGCTATCTCCATGTGATCTGCATGTGTGTGTCTGTGTATTTGGGTTAGCCAGCTGCCATATTGCATATTAATATAGGATGATATAAATGTAATCCTCTATTAGCCATTATTTCTAAAACAACAACATATTTCTCAGCTCTGTACATGATGATGATGATTAAAATGTATGCTTAAAGCGCCGGCAAATAACTTTGTACTTTACTATTTGGAGCAAAACAGTTATAGATGAGACTGGGAGCTAACAGACAGGCAGAGAGGTGAGGGACCCTGCGTACAAGTCTACAGTCTGTTGCAGCTTGAAGGGTTTGGGTAATTGTCAGAGATGTCATGTCAGTAAAAACTCATAGCTGGTGGGGATATTGTTATATCTGTTTTTGAAAGATTGAGTTTGACAAGTGGTGAGATGACATCCAGGATAAAATGGCAGGGAGACAATTAGTCACGCAGGCCAATAAAGATGGTGAGAGATCTGGGGAGTATAGGTACATTTGGGTATAATCCACATAGATATGACTTCCAAATGAATTGATAGATACTCCTAGAGATTAAGTAAGATTAAGCAGAGAACCAAGTAGTAATACGCAGATGGAGAGGACATCGTATGCAGTCTTTTTGCATACGGTGTATTGTATGCAATCCTAGCCAAGCCTGCTGAAGGCAGCAGGTGCGATCTCCAGACTCCGATGTGATGCTGACATGACCATACATTGCATTGGCCCTGATGTCAAACACCTGCAATTTTGACTCTTTTCATCTGATTTCTCACCAGAATCAGATGAATAGTGACCAAAGTACAGTATTTGGGCACCTTTAGTGTCTGACTCTGAAAAGCTGAAGTTTACAGGCACAGTAGTAGTATTGACTCTGGATAGATGATTAAGGTACAGTGCTAGTTCAAGGCTCTGAGCAGCTGATAAACAAAGGCACAGCACAGTGCCAGTTTCTGGCCAAGGGAAGCTAATGGTTACAGGTACAGTGCTATTTTTTGGCTCAGGGTAGTTGATGATTACAGGTACAGTGCTAGTTCCAGGCACCTAAGCAGCTACAGTATGATTACAGGTAGAGTGCTAGTTCCTGACTCTGAGCAGTTGATGATTACAGGTAGAGTGCTAGATCCTGACTCTGAGCAGTTGATGATTACAGGTACAGTGCTAGTTCCAGGCTCTAAGCAGCTATGATTACAGGCACAGTACAGTGCTAGTTTTCGGCACATGTCAAGGAACTAGATTTACAATAAATTATTAAGTGCAGTACAAATGCATACAGCTTCCAAAATATAAATTATATATCGATATATTTAGGAATGACAAAAGACACATTTTATTTTTAATATATATATATACATACACACACACACACACACACACACACACACACACACACACACACACACACACACATTTTTCTTCATTTAGAGATCTCTGTTTAGATACAGGTTTTATAAACCATCAATTCCCAATAATTTGTTAAAAATCTAATTAAATCCAAATGTGGCTTTATTTCTATATATAGTCTCATAAATATAGAGAAGTTGGCCAGGCATGAGTACATCATGATTGAAGTGTAGATGATCTGCAGCTATATAAACTCTAGTCAAAGCTTAATTACCATTTGACAAGTAGAAGTGTCAATCAAAATATCAACAAATTTTTGTCAAAGCTTTAAAGGGCTACTGATGTCAATTATAAGCCCATCTTTAGTTACATTTATCTGCATATAATGCTGTTGTTTTCTAATCACAATTTGATATAGGACAGTTGGAATAGATGTTCATAGGAACCAATTCGCTTCTATCATTTATAGACTGCCCTTAATAAATGATTACTAATAGTTGGTTGATATATGGACAATTTCTCCACCTGTCCACTTTAAAAGGTTTGATGCATCTCCCTTTGGGACTGTAAAATACAGGGCAAACTGTGAATGTGTGACCCATTCTGTAGGCAATGAGATTTATTGCAGAAGAGAGTCAAGAGTAAGATGAAGCCCCACTTCATTCAACTTGTCCTCCATGATATATGAAACTTGGAGGAAGATAGTCTTTGGGCCAGATGCACTAAGCTTCAAAAAGTGATAAAATGGAGAGTGATAAACAACCAGCCAATCAGCTGCTATCTATGTCACAGACTGTTTTGAAAAGTATCAGGCAGGAGCTGATTGGTTGGTTGTTTATCACTCTTCATTTTATCACTTTTGAAGCTTAGTGCAACTGGCCCTTTGTGAGCTAGCTTCTTCGGAATTAATGTCACAAACCAGTAGGATATATTTTGCCAGTCCCTACTTGACAACTGTAAATTGCAACAGAATATTCTGATGCTATATAAATCAGTAAATGTCAATAATTGTTGATTACCTACAGTGCCATACTGGGGCATGTAGGGTCCAACAGGAAGAATTTAATGGCAGGAGCCCAGTCACCGAACAGGCTTTGCTAACTAGAGATTACTGAGTATGGTTCCTTTATAAACACATATATACAGATGCCTGATTGGGTATGGTATAACTTAGCGACAGTTCTCCAACATCAGAATCCCGATTGTCAGGAGCCCGACAGGAGGCCAGTGTATTCAAGCCCCTTGTGGGCTCACTGCGCTCACCACCTATTCTATTATCCATCTACAGGGGGCGCTGGACCACCACAAGGAAAAATATCCTGTGTAAGTCAGGATTCCGACTGTTGGACATCTGGCAGTTGGGTTTCCAATGTCAGAGAAACGAGTCATCTGGCACCAACCTGATTAATAATAAATATGCAATGTTGAAAATACACTGTGAAGTATAGTGTGTAAACTGATCCCTAGAGGAAGAGGAGGGCCTACCGGCAACAGGGCCCACTGGGGGTTTCCCCTGTAACACTGTGGGACAGTCTCCCCTTAATACCTATACAGCTCTCTTAAGGGTAGGGTACTGTCATTTGAAACAATATCACAAGAACCTTTGACATTGAGGAGATATTGGGGAGTATTCTGATTCACTCAGAAAGGCACAATCACTCTGGACAAAACCATGTGCACTGCAGGTGGGGCTGATGTAACATATGTAGAGAGAGTTAGATTTGGGTGGGGTGTGTTCAAACTGATATCTATTTTGCAGTGTAAAAAAAAAGCAGCCAGTATTTACCCTGCTCAGAAACAATAAAACACTCAAATCTAACTCTCTCTGCACATGCTTCATCAGCCCCACCTGCAGTGAATATGGTTTTGTCTATTAGAGGGTGATTGTGCCTTTCCGAGTGAACCAGAATTACCCCCATTATGCCCATGTCCGGATGATAGCTTGCATTTTCAGAAATATTGGTGTGAGAAAAGTTAAAGGATAAGCTGAATACCCTTTACCATACATGGATGTTTCCCTACAGGTGGATGTCAGCTTGGCATCACAGCCAAAGGAGAGCGCTTGAAACACTGGTACGAGTGCTTGAAGAACAAAGACAAGAAGATTGAGCGTTGGCATGTTCTACAGAACGAAAACCACGTAGCAAGTGATTAAATGGCAGCTGCGGTGTTTTACAAACATTTATGCTCCGTACCAAGTCACTGTAAACTTTTTATGTCTTGTCTTCCAAAGCATTCACACTTTTAGCTATTAGCGATAGAAAACATAGATGCTATTGTATCCTTTATCAAATAAACTAAAACATTTGCGTATGTCCTCATGATAAATGCTGACAAAAATGGTATTTTAATGATACACGTATTTGTTGTTCAACCTTCCCTTCAACACTTTCTATCTATTTTTGCCCAATGCTCATGAAACACAATCATTGACTTAATTGATGTTAAGCTATGAAGAATCACGTCAACTAGCTTGGTTTCAACTGGGCAAAGGTTTGCTGGGCAGAACATTTTTCCCCTTTTCACTCCCTTAGAAGCTGATACTCCATAGTATCTCTGCTTAGTGGGTGACTGCACATAACTGTTATGCCCCCCATACACGGTCCATTTTTTCGGTCCGTTCTGTACGTTTAAAGTACACATCGGATCGGATCGCATCCCTAGTGCATCAGTGTGCATGCACTGCGATCCGATACGATGTGTACCTAGTACAAAAAGTATGCGCAGCACATACTTTTTGTACCGTACTATGTGATGCGCGGGAGCGCGCATCGCATAGTACAAAACGGAGCCGGACGCAACGGAGCGTCTATGGGCTCCTTTACAGTTTCCCTACCATCTGGCAGGTGCTAAGATAGAAATAACCAACTGTTACATTTTCAAAGAGATCAATGGTAATGCATTGTGATTGGCTGGCAGGCTTTTTGCCACATCTCACAAAACAAATCAATTGATTACACCCCCAATTTAAGTCTGACCTAGAGCTTTAGACGTCTATTTACTAAGACTTGGATGGAGATAAGCAACCAGTTCCTAGCTGTCATTTTTCAAACACAGCCTGTATCATGGCAGTTAGCAGCTGATTGGCTGGTACTTTATCTCAGTCCACTTTATCTCCATTCAAGGTTAATAAATAGATCCCTAAATTTGGTATTTGGTGCCCTGTTGAGGCAACGGCTTCATAGAAAAAGTCACTCCTAAATATCACCCTATAAATATATAATATTTATTTTTTTTAAACCTTTACTAAGGCACAATATCACTGTGCAAATGATTCTTGCATTGTCTGTGCACTACTTCTCTTATTGTTGGTAGAAATTGTTATTGCTTATTTTAAAGTGGTTCAAGTTGTAACTCCTACAACATCCTGTGCAGTTCTCGAGTTGATAAGAGTACAGTATTTCAGAGCACAACACAGCTATGAAAGTTCAACAGTTTTCATGCCGACTGACCAAAATAGTTGCACATAAAAAATGGACAAAAATACAATTTTTCTCAAACTTTTAGTATACCCTTTCAAAATAGCCAGTTTTGTTTAGAGCTATGGTATAACAGATCTCTACACAGTTGTCCTGCACATTAGATTTATCAGTTTCTGTTAGAATCTGTTGGTATAACCTAAGCACATGAGGTTATTTTAGTAATGTGCCGGCTTACAATAAAAAGGACTCTTGCGGTAATTGCACTATATAAATTAAAATGCTGGATCACTATTTTAGAATTCAGTCGTTCTGCAGAAAGTGTTTATTGCTGTAAATATATATGTGATACAACATAAAGTTCAGTAGATAGTTTCGCATTATATATATATATATATAATATATATTTAGGGCCAGATGTACTAAGCTTGAAAAGTGATAAAATGGAGAGTGATAAACAGCCAGCCAATCAGCTCCTACCTGCCATGTCACAGGCTGTGTTTAAAAAATGACAGGTAGGAGCTGATTGGCTGGTGGTTTATCACTTTCCATTTTATCACTTTTCAAGGCTTAGTACATCTTGTCCATAGTGAGATATAAAGAAAGATTGATACGCAGAATAGTTATAAGTATAACTGTACATTTATTGTTAGTAAAGTACATTATAATCCTGTTATTTGCTAAACAACAGCTATACAAAAACCTAGCAAGGGAAACAGAGACTTAACAAAGTTTACATAATGCGTGACATGTAAGCAAGACCAATGTGGATTCTGCATGCTCAATCTGTGCTCATGGAGCCTAATGTGTTCAGATTTGTATACAGTACCTCACATTTTACCCAGATTCAGCTGAACACACAATAGTTTTATACAGCTACAGTACTACAAATTGTAATGTTTACCTTGTTAAGAGAGGTCCAGTAAATAAACTATTTGTGTATAGAAAGACATATATATATATATATATATATATATATATATATATATATATATATATATATATATATATTATATATAAAGTCATAGTTTTATTCAGTATATCTTTGCTTCAGATGAGATCACAAGAGTTATATTCAAAAGTAGAAAACTAAAGGCCAGATGCACTAAGCTTCAAAAGTGATGAAAAGGACAGTGATAGAATCCTTAGAGCTAACTCAAAGAACACAGGTGTTGACATATATAGACGATATTCAGTCTCCACACTAAAAGGACAGACGCCTGTGGAACTCAACCTCATCTTCGTCCGACTATGAAGCCGCATAACTCCTCCTAACCCCTCTCACCCCCCCCCCCACCTCTTTGTCACGTGTTTGAACTGATCTACCATTGTTATTTTATTTCTCTATCTTCTACACTTTTTCTTTCTCATCTCCAAAATGTTATATGGTTAATCTACATATTATATGGTCGAAATTTCTGGTTTAGAAGGTGACAATAATGGCGAGATTAGGTAGGCCACCTTCAATGTATCTAGATTTATTTATTCTTCCACTTGAAAAATATTACCAGTATTCTGAAGTTTAAAGATATTGTAATTTGTCATTTCCAACTCGAAAACATTGGATCGGATCCTTGATTATCTTATGTCAGATATGTACCACCCTATGTTTTGTATACATATACATTTATACTTATGTTTTTATTTGTCTCCAAGTTATGAGAAAAATAATAAAAAACTTTAAAACCAAAAAAAAAAAAAAAAGGACAGTGATAAACAACCAGCCAATCTGCTCCTTTCTTTCATTTTCCAAACACAGTATGTGACATGGCAGGTAGGAACTGATTGGCTGGTTGTTTATCACTCTCCATTTTATCACTTTTGAAGCTTAGAGCATCTGGCCTTTTATGTTTAGTGATTACAAGTTTTTCTTGAGCTTCACACATACTGATGCTGCATTATTACATTTGTATTCACCTATTGGTGAAATCGGGTCCCATTGTGTAGGGAAGGGGCCCCCAAAGGGAAGACAAGGGTCCATGTACTGTAGCAATAGACTTCAATTTATAAAGTACTAAGTTTATCAGGTGGGTGCAGTCTGTTTGAAAACTGCACACAAACTGTACCTGTGGTTCCTCCCATTGCCCTATCTAATCCTTAGAAATGATAAATTGTTACATGTATGTACTGATGATGATGAAGAAGAAGTGGAGCAAACCAAGTGTACAGATAGGGGCTGGCAGCCTGTGTTACGTATAGCTCTACACTAGATGTATTTTTATTTTTTCATGCAAGCAATACAGTAGCACATATGGGTGATTTGTGTTTATCCCTGCATCATGCTAATAACTGCCATTTTTTATCATTTTTAACATTCTATTTACAAAGCATAAAAATGTATAGGCAAGTAATTTAATCAACTCCCTCATAGTCCTTTAATGTATAATAGCACCATTTCCATACTGCTATATAATGTATACACCAAGTAAGTTTACCACATCAAATAATATAAATTTATGTGCTGTAAAATGTATTCTCATTCAATATCATTTGCACATATTACAAATGAGTTTATATAGTTGGAAAAAAACAGGCAAATTCTCACAGCAAGAATCCTCTTTGATATCCAAATGTGATTAATTGCTGGTGTGTTCTGGGCTAGAGACGGGCAAGAGGAACACTGAGAATACGCAATGCAGTTGGCACAGACCTCCACTCACACTAAGCAGTACACTGCTTCTCTGATCCTTCTCTGAACTTTGCACCTAATGCCAGCGTCGTATTAACAAGGAGGGTCGCATAGTGCAGTGGTTGGCAAATTCAGTCCTCAGGACCCCACACAGTTTACTTTTTCCATATCACCCAACAGGTGCACTGTGTATGACCAACTCTTACACTTCAAAAATCTACAGGTGACCTGGTAAACATGAACTGTGAGAGGTCATGAGGACCGATTTTAAGCACCTGTGGCTTAGCCCATACACCCTGGGCGACTTTGAGCTGAAAGTCACTCAAAACAGCAGGTTTGAGCGGCTTTCAGCTCAAAGCCACCCAGTGTGTATGGGCCGGCATTGAGCGCTGCGGTGCGCTCCCGCAACATTGCCGGGAAATCGTCTGCTGATGAGCGGCTTTCAGGACAGCTTTGCATAGCGCTCCGCTATGCAACGCCGTCCACCCCCCTCCGTCTGTGCCGGGCAGGGGGAAAGCCGCTCAGTGTGTATGCACTGAGCGGCTTTACCCGCAGCAATGAACGCTATCATCGCTGTCCATGCACACTGGGCATAGTCGCCCAGTGTGTATGGACCTTAGAGAGCATACACACATCCGCTCTGTATGCACTAAGTATTCAGAAGCAGTGGCATGGCAGCTGACCTGGCACCAGTCTGTCCATGGAGGTTGGTCTCTAATCTAATCCCTCACTTGCTTACCTAGTCTAACTGTCTCTGGCATAATTTACGCCTTTTGTGGCTCCTCCCAGCCCGGCAGCACTGCACCATCCTTGCCTGCACCCTGACAACACATGGGAGGCGGGGGTCTCCAGGGCCAGATTATAGAGGGAAGTGACCGGCGGTGATCATTTTTTGATGGGACCCCCCACAACTTTGTTGCTCTGGGGCTCTCACAAGCCTTAATCTGGCCCTGCGTAATGCAGAGTAAGAGTTTCCTCTAATGGTCACTGGCTCCCCCTCTGCTGCCAGCAGATGCACCATTTTTATCAGCAGGGTTGTTGCGTTATAGTTGTACTACATCACAATTAATCCTGCTGACCCTGGAACACCTTCTTATCATTGGTTGCTGGTCAGCTCTGCATCTATTTAATGCAAAGCTATCTAGATGCTGACTTCACATGTGTCTAGGCTGTGGGGCACATGCCGCCCTGCCACCCGGCCCAACCTGCCCCAGCCCATGGGTGTAAGGAGCAACCAAAAGCCACAATATAGTGGGTTCAAGCTTCTGCTCACATCCCCATTTGCAGAATGACACTTCCCTGGTGTTTGGCTTTGAGATTAGCCATAAAGCCCTGGAAAATGGCTACAATGAGCAGCCCTGGGTACAAAGAAGGGCATGAGCTTTTTAGCGCCAGTTGTTTATGCAGCTGTAAGTGAAGTTTCACCTTTAGCTAATTCTGGAATCCAGAATTTTGCTGCTTTAAATTAAAATAGCAAGCCAACCTCTATATGCCGATATCACAACATGTTTAAGTCCTACGATATACCACAGCTCCTGTATAACACTTTTTAGCACATAATGTTCACTATTAACTACAGGGGCATTCTAGAGAGCTCACTATTAGCGTTATGACATGTTAGTGGAGCTGTACAGATTAACATCATGGGTTAAGGGGGCAGGGCTGGCACAGGGAACACAGCTACCCTGTTACAGCACTGGCCAAGTGCGTCCATGAAGTGACATGCCCGAAATGGAACACTCCGAGTAATTTGACATATGACACGTTAAAGATATCTACTCACCATGATGGATTGCTGTACATTTTATTACGAACCTTGAAGCGCTTGTTTTTCAACAAGGATAATGCACCGTATAGAATTGCCAAGTGGTTTGTTTGAGCATATTATCTGGTGGTTTTTCTCTTTCCTGTTGCTTAGTAAATAAACATATTTGTAGACCTCCGAAATTTCAAGCTAAAGCAAACCGAATTATCACTGTATTACCATTTCACCTTTTATTTGTCAAATTAAAAATCCAAAAAAAATAAATGTAATAAACAGAGCAATTTTTTTACACTGTACCGTGGAGTACATTCTCCTAGGAGCTAGGAAAACACTGCGAAATATACAGATATATGATACAAATATTTTGTAACTGTACAGACTAGTAAATATTTAATACATACATCATAAGAGTACAATATAATCCGAAATATTGTTTGTATCTCCTATTATCAAATTGTATCATGACATGTGCTGTACTAGTGTGTTTTTGATTGTTTTACATAAGGGAAGCTAAAACTGTACGGAACCATTTGAGATACGTTTCTAAAAATGTGTTTTCTATAACATGTACATTTATACTACAGTGGTAATATACCCAGAAATATATGTGTCAGCATTTCCTTGTGGACGCTGAATATATAATGAAAATCTACCTAGAGGGCAATAACACTCTTCTCTGCCTGATGGTCTTGCATGTGTATTATAGAACAGGTGACATGAAGCTGAGATGCTGTTGGTGATCATCTATTTTACATAGCCTGTCTTTAAACCATGCATTATTCCAATGTGTCTGTAGACGTGTCTCATCTCTTGCTAAACACTGATATCTTGTAAAGAAAAAACTGGAGAACATCTTTCATACCAGTTATTGGGATTCCAAGAAGTATTACCTCCTTTATTCTTCATAGAAGAAATACATTTCTCTGAAGAGGGAAAGTCAGTAGGTCCTGTCAGTCAGCAGGTTACTGGACTGACATTAAGTGGAAGGTATTTAATTTCAAACAAGTATTGTTGTCTTCAGAAACCCATTGAATTACCAAGTACATCACCAAGATCCATCAGGTTCAGTAGATAGTACACCTCATCTTTTGTGATGTGTTGCAGACACCCTTATGATCTTTGGGATCCATTAGCTCCTCCAATACGTCTTGTATTTTCAGCATCAATGTTGTGATACGTTATATATGTATTATTAATATTCTGCCCTTCTAGAACTGCTACAGCTACATTACTATCTAGATATTTACTCTCTGCCCTCGACCTTCAATTCAGCATGGAAACTTCATGGCCTTGAATTTTCTTGGAATTTTTCTATTTAGACTCCAGCTCACTCTATATGCTTTTGTTACTAAGCCTGGAACCCTCTGCTTATAGGTAGTTAGTTACAGAAGCACAACGAGCCATCCATATAACTTTAGTGGTAGTGCATTAGAAATGTATGCATGGCACAACTGCTTACATACTATACATAAGTAGCTGCAAAAAGTGTGATTCATTTTCCATAGGAAGCCATTTATAGTGATACATTTATAACGGTATGACCAAACTCATCAATATTCTCATCTCTATCTATAAAGAAGTACAATTTGGTCATCGTTGTAGGGTTATGCAGCTTAATAAGCAGGCCATCTACAAGGAACTCCTGTCTGTATTACTCTGGGACTTTTCTAACTTTTTTTATCAACATAAATGAGATTTGAACTAAGCCTATAATATGTCCTATGTAACTTTAAGGTGCGTTCTGTGGGATTTCTTTCCATGCCAAAACCTCGTGGAACTCTGCGAGAATTGTGAGGGTGTCGCATTATGTGCCATAGTGTATTTTCCCCATTCAGCTGTAAGTGGGGGGACAAACTGATAGAACGGAACCCTCTTTAGAACTAGGGAGAGTCAAACAACATGTGTTAAATAACCTGTCTATAGATTTGTAAAGTTTGCTTGAGAGACTGAATTCTGTGTTTGTTTTGCAGTGTAATAACTTGGTACCATCTAAATTTCACAAGATAAATAAAATATAATATATGTAGTTATATATGTAGTTTAATGTGTTAGGAGAATCTACTAGCAGCAGAAGAAATGTAAAAACATTATGAAAGTAAATATGAGCATCTAACTTTATTTTACATAAGAAATACCGAAGGGTCTTATTTGTGTGGTGATCACACTACTGTGAGGTATTTTATGAGAAATAGATCGCAATAAAGACTGTGATGATACACTCCCAGAATGACTCCCAAATATCAGGGAGTTCTCCTGGGAGGAAGGGCAACCTCCCGGATCCTGAACCATGCATTTTCAGTGGAGGGGGCAGGGCGGTGATGTGAGACACTTCACCAGTTCCCCTGCAGTTGTCAAATGGACTTCTCCAGAAGCTCCTGAAGTGGAGGTACTGAGATCAAGCAACATCTCATTGGTTGCTACACAACAGTTGGCCTGTGCACTAAATTTTTAAAATGGCCTCATGTGTGATCAACATTTACAGTATGACCGTTGTAGCTGTGACATCGCCATTCCTGACTGAATAATGGTTTCATATTGAAACTCATTCATGTGAAGCAATTGGTTTTGATAAAATAAAGTTACTTGTTCATACAGATAAATAGGTTTTGTTTGTCTGAGATTATTTGGGACCATATGGCCCATAATGGCCAGCAATACCTAGACTGGATTTACAATACCCTGTAATTAACACTTCTGTTGCTAAATTTGAGGTGTCTGTTAAAGCTCTCATTACTTTTCTTTCAACAGACAATCAGCAAATGCAAGCACAGTAACTATCCTGGTTATATTACTTATTTTCCAGATAAACGTGGTTAGAATAATTTTGCCATCTTCACTTGTGCATTTATTCACTCAATATAGTGCACCACCATCAGACGCATCAGCTGAGCGGAACGTGCTTTCTCTGTATATAACGCATGCACATATGGACTGAAAAAGCGCAGAGACTTATATGCTGATGTTTGCATTTAATATAGCATGATGTGAATTTAACAGAAACAATGTCAGATCTAAAACTGATGTTACCAAGAATCTAGAATGAAACCTGTTTTTCTCTGCATGCAAATATCACACATTGATCTCCTTATGTGATGTGTCTAATAAAGAAAACTCAAGAAATTCTGGTATTGTTTTTTTTATTTACCTTGGATGTGTAAGTCTATGTGAACTTCATACTGGACTTTTTAGATCTAGTGGTATTGTGGCAGCATACACATGCTTTTTTTCTCATCATCATCTCAGTTCAATCCGGTAAAGTATTTGACCTATTATTGAACTTTCCTTAAATGGTAATGGAGTCTATGCATAGTCCAGGGAACAGATAGATAGATAGATATATAATATACATGTAGAAATTTATAGTAGTAGTTGGGTTCAGTGGCGTAAGTTTGTCCCAGTTGCTCGGAGGCAAGATGAATATTGGTGCCCCCCCCACCCACACACAACGTTATTCAAAATATATATAGTCTGTTATGAAATATATATTGGTACTCGTGTAGTTTCATGGCGCTGTGTGTCTGAGTTCCCTTGCGGGGCTCGCTTCGCTCGCCCACGCTGCTGGTTTGGTGGCTCGCTACGCTCACCACGCTATTTGAAATCAACTCCATGCCAACAAGGATAGTGGAGGTATGAACTATCCATGTTGGCATGGAGTTAAGTTACTTTTTTTAACATAGTTTGTGGCAAGCGTAGAACCCGGAAGTAGCACGGCGCCATGAAACTACACAAGTACCTATATATTTTATACTGTATGTATATACAGAAAGAGAGGGAGAACACACATATATTTTAGAACTCAGCCACAGAAGCAATTTTGATGGCTTTCAATTAATGGATTTAAACTGGCAGTGGTGGAGAGGTGCCCCCTTGAGAGCAGGAGCCCGGCGGCAGATACAGAGTGGTGTACCAGCGCAGGCTGAAAAAAGTGGTGAGAACAGTATCCTGTACAATAAATTTTATTATAATTAATTGATTTAGCTGTAGTTATGGAATTCCATTAAAAATTTAATAATGCATATTAACAAGCATAAATAATGCAAGGACATTCAGTGTCAAACAATGTACATCACAATGTAAACAGGCATTTGTATGGGCATATTACCATGAGGACATCATTTGTTGGGTCCCATATATAGCAGATAGACACCAGGTGGCCAAAAAGTCCCAGATGCAGAGTCCAAAGATGGAATAGGTTCCTCTGGCGGGATGGTAAACCTGGATGGCTGATGTTAGCCTGAAACTGCCTTGGATTGCTTTCTGGATGGGATGGATTGCAGATGAATATCAAGTGTCCTTAGTACATGGGGTGCCGTGATGTTGTTTTGTAGAATGTCCAATTAAAAGAGCTCAGATGACTCCATTGCCTCCCAGAGTTCTGCCTCTGGTTGGGTTATACACAACCTGAAACTTTGGGATTCATTACACAAGATAATAACCTTTCAGGTCCTGAGTTAACCATTCAAATCTGCTAAACATTTTAATCCTGTATTGGCTCTTATTAAAAGCAACAAAGCAGATCCACTGCTATTACTGGTAATAATATCTATGTTTTTGTTATTCAGAAATCAAACAACAGAAACAAAATCTTCCCTTTTATGTGGCATTTTCTGGAGCCGTAATACAGTATGTGCCGCTCAGCATTCAACGGACAAAAACCTGTGAAATTTAGAATGCACATTTAAAAAAAGATATTCCCTTCTGCAAGTTGTGTGGTCAAGTATAGCAATGACATATTTCACTAGTAACATTTGTTGCTTGCTTCATCATGCCACCTGTATCTAGGATTGAATTAGTTCTCAAAATGAGTATAGTATACAGCAAGAAAAACAGATAGGGGAGAGGAGGATGGAACACGGGTTAGGATTTCCTGTGTAATAAGTAGGTTGGTGGAGCTCCCTAGAGTCTTAAGCGATGAAAGACGGAAAGAAGACTCTTTGTTGGGACACTGCTTTTGAATTAATTAATCTGTTTTATAACATACAATTTTTATTGGTGTATTCTTTTTTTATTGGTGTATACATCTCCTTTAATCAACAACATCAAAAATAGTAAAATAGTATCACACAATGGTACAAGGTACAGGGTAATGTGACAAACAGGCTGATATCTATTTTTAGCCTGTTTGTGACTTTTTCAGAATAAATGGATAGCACTTTTTTTCTGGTACAGTATACAGTATAATTTTACAATTGTATTTACTATTGCACAATATACCCTGTACCTTGTACAAATGTATGATACTATTGTACTATTTTTGATGTTATTTGATGGAAGGAGACAATGTAACCAATAAAAAATGAATATGTTTTGAAACCGACTAATTCAACATTGCTCCTACAAAGAGTGTCTTCTTTCCTTCTTTTAGTTCCAGATCTACACAGTTCGAGGTCAAAACACCTCGAAGAAAATAACACAAAACAGAAACAGCTATCTGGCAAATGAGAAGTAGAAGCATTGCATCACAATTATATTGAGTGTTATCATTATAGATTGAATAAGGAGGCAGATACGATTGATAATTTTGTTAAGGGAGAAATACTATTAAATTTATCTATCACAACAGTGGTTCCCAAACTGGTTGCCATGCAGGGCTTAAAGTGGTCCCGGAGAGGTGGTGAAACTCCTTTTCCCTAACACCGACACCCCCCTCCCTTTTATGCAGGGCCTAGACCAGTGCCAGGGAATTTGTGCCCTACCTTCCATAAAGGGATAATGGTCCTATAAGGAAGGGGCATAGTCACACAGTAGTAACGCCAATTAAAATTATGACACAAACTAGCATAATTGTATACACATTACACCACATGTAGTGCCCTTGATTCGTATTAAATCACACATTAGTGCCCATTATACACATAATGTCTACAGTTGTGCTGCTTATACACATCTGTCTCTGTCACTCCAGCAGCTCACCGTCCATGCCCTTCAGCAGCTCCATGCCTTGTGTCCCTCCAGCAGCTTCCCGACCTCTCTGTGTCCCTCCAACCCCCTCTCACCCTGTCTTCAACAAGCACAGAGCCTGCTGTTTTTAGTGGGTCTTCTTCACTTCAGCAGCAGTGATGGCATGACATCACATATGCCATGTCAGAAGAAGAAGCCTGGGACAGGCTTTTCTGTTTGAATTACTGTTCAGGGCTGTGGTAGAGGTGGAACTCAGTTCACCCTACCATTAGAGGTGCTGGAACTCAGTTCCACCCAGTTCCCCCTCACTTTAACCCCTGGTGCCATTGGGCACTTTGCAGGTGTGACACGGGCTACAAGATTCAAATCAAATTATTTATGGCCCATGTAATAGACAAGAAAGGAACGTGGGGCGCTTGGGTGAAACAAGGAATTTACAATTTATTAAAAAAACATATATCACAACAATACATACATTTGAAACATTTAAAAGCAAAGTATCACTGAGGTACTATAATAAGACCATTTGAAATAAGCGTGTGGATAATATATCCCCTTATTGTAATGCAAAGGGTTGTTTTGGATAATATGAATCCAATTAAGTTTCAAGATACAGTGTCTTTACGGACAAAGCAGTTCACATGGGTGATTCACCGTATTGAATGATTTTAGTGTGCATACTTTCATTTACTGCAGCACAAATATCCCGCTTGTAGGTGTAATTACAGTCACAAATTGAAAACAGGACTTCTGTCACACAAAGATCAGTGAAAGTGTCCGTCCTGTTGTCAGGAGTGGATCTTACCGCTCAGTAGCATTGGCAGATGTCAGGGTGATGGGCTAGTGCATCTGCACTGCAGTGCCTGCTTGTTCCGTGCCTCTCGGCTGGCTAAGCTGTTGAGAAGGAGCACAGCCGGCTGTAGTATTTGGCGGGTGCCGCCTGCTTGTTCCGTGCCTCTCGGCTGGCTCAGCTGTTGAGAAGGAGCACAGCCAGCTGTAGTATTTGGCGGGTGCTGTCTCCTTGCCGCAGTCGATGTTATCTCCGCGTGACGCTCTGCCACAGCGCCTTTGTTGGAGTGAAGAATCTGCGGCTGGTGAAGGAGATTCTCCGGCTTTTTGAGCAACAGTAGGCAGGTAACTTCAGCAGGGGATCCGGGTGTTCTGTGGGACGCGTTTCGCCGCACACTGGGCGGCTTTATCAACCAAGTATGGTGCTCAGTCTCCATACCTTGCTTAAATAGCTGTGCTGTTGGTATATACAGGTGTCTCTTATTAGGTAATCACCACGGTCTCTAGTATTACCTGACTCATTCAAAAGGGTTTAGGTTTCCATTATCCTTTTGTATCGATGTTTATTACACTTTTATTTAATCGGCGTTTGTGCTTATTTCGAAATTGGTCACATCACATATTAATCTATATACATTCTTAAAAAAAAAATTCTTTACAGTTAGAACAATTAAATCATTTAATTTTCTGCTATGCGGATAATTTCACAATGTCTACATTGGAATGTGTAGACACACTCAAATACATTAAGCATTCAGCTAGAACATCTAAAGTTATATTCACTGTAATTATTGTTTTGATGTTGAATACATTGCATTAGGTTATATTTGCGCTGGAGAGTTGGGTGGCCGGTTTAAAGGTACAAGTCGCATTTTCCATCATAAAGCAACAGAGTGTGTTTTTTTCCCTCCCATGTAATAGACAAAGCCAGTGCGGGAACACAGAAGTACAGCCCTGTCCCACCACTTAACTTAATTTCAGGATGACAGGTTAACAGATTATTTTTGCTGCAATTCTCAATAATTTTTTTGCCTAATTGTTCTATGGAAGAAGAACGCTAATACGCAATTCCAGAATGTTTGAGAACCACTGTATTGGTGCCAAATTTATTGTTTAATTTTAAAATGTTCTATTTCATAGGGGCAACATTTTATATAGAACTTGGGCCCAAGTCATAAATTAATAAATTTTGCCTCATCTTAAAACATTTTCAAACATTAACAATTAATATTGCCCCTTTAATATATTTAATAAATAATGTTGCAATAAATTCACCTGTAATGTAGCAATAGAATAGTACTTCCTCAGTAAGAGATTGATCTTTGTTATTCTCTTAATTATTAAATACATAACGAGTGCCCTTATTGTAAGTGTATTGTTCTGATCTGCATTAAAATGCATTGGGTCACAGACAATATCTTTAACATGGAAGACATCACATGCAACTTACCGGAACGTATAATAATAATAATACACACTAAGCAACATGCATGATTTGTTACACCAATACCGCAAATCATGCTGATTTTAGAGTAGCGGACTGTGTACCCACAATATGATTTTGATATACAATATACAGTACCATTTACTTTCATTTTGATCAATATATATTGCTTAAATGGTCCCAAAACAAATGTTAACACACTCAGGGTGGCATCATAGCATCAGCACAAATTTTTCAGCCTAAGATAGGGCTAATATCACAATTTTAGTACGATTTTCATTATTGGGCTATTGTCAGGATCTGTGTTTCCAGCAGTAACTCTGGTTGGCCAGTGGACTGTGCTGTAAACTGAAAAATTGGTGGTTTAGTATAATGAGAGCTCATACACAGGAGGTAGACTGATGATCTCACTGGGGCACAGTTGGGGCAGAGAATTAGCGAATACCCAGTACAAAGGTACACATTTATACCTCCCAATTGACCCTATTTTTGAGGGACAGTCACGATTTTTTGTGACTGTCACGTGTCCAACCCGGGACCGACAGTGTCCTGTGGCGGAGGGGGGCAGGATAGTTGTGAGTTCCCCTGTCACAGCAGTCTATTCAGAGGAGATGGAGGGACACCGACCATGCCCCCAATGGCAAAATGGGAGGTGTCTCTGTGATCACAGACATTTCAGTGAAACCACACCTCCTTTCAGTGAGGCCACACCCCTTTTGGCACTACATGGGTGTCCCAATCCTCAATACATGAAAGTTGGGAGGTATGCACATGGGTGGATTGGGAAATTAACGTGGCCCTGAAAAAATGTGTACATATGGCCCGACATGGGCATAGATGTAGCATAGATGGAATAATAGAATGAATTGGTACAAAGTGTGCTGAAAAGCTGTCTGTGGATGTGGGGCCGCATGTCAACAACAAGCCTTATATTGATGTTGGCCCTCCGGGAATGTTCCCTGGGTTCACTCCGTTGTGTCTTTTCTTTTAATGACACCATACAAATATAAGGCCTAATTCAGCATGGACCGCTTATTAGAGAAAAAGCAGTTGCTTGCGATCAAAAACTTTGCCACCCGGAAAGAAAGAAAAAACGCCTTTTGCAAAATTGCAAATGCAATGCAATTAGCAATGCATACGCAGATCCATTCACAAAATTTCCACTTAAAAATCAAAGAGGTTTTTATCCATTTGAGTTAAGGCCCCCATACACTATGCAATTCGGGCCCGATTTCACCCAATTCTGGAGGATTGGGCAGAGATATTGGCCCAAATAACATGTCTGACATCCAATCCGATGTGTGGTCCCGTGCGCATCGAATCATCGAATCAGACACGGAAATTATACGCGCTGCACGTATGATCTACATCAGGGATAGCCAACTCCAGTCCTCGAGAGCACGTTTTCCAGGTCTCCTCACAGAATCATAAGTGAAGTATTTAGCTCCATCTGTGAATCATTTATAATGTGTCAGTCAGTAATGTGTCAGTCAGCTTTGTGCTCAAGAAAACGTGAACTGTTGGTAGCTCTCGAGGACTGGAGTTGGCTACCACTGATCTATGTGTTGGATCCCCTCCCGATGGCAGGGAGCGGGGGTCATATGTGATAGATCCCATGCAGAAGGGCCTCATGGGATACACTCACATGAAGAAGCTCCTGGGCGACTCAAGGGGAATTGGATGTGACTCTACCCGTAGGAGAAGTCGCATAGTGTAAAGTTGCTTTAAGTCTGAGGCTTCCACTAATCAGCTAAAGAAACAGGCTGGAAGTGGTCATCACTGATGTCAGAGAACCACCTCAAAAACACCTTGGCACGGCTGCGTTTTCACAAAACACACCAAGAAAATCCTGCTATGTGTATTGATATTTTCTTTTACACGCATGCTCAATGCGAATAGCAATGCATGCTGAATTAGGCCCATAGTTTTTATTTTGATTTAACCGGTAGTATTATAATATAATTTTGATATGCCTGACAATGTGTATTGCTCAGGCAATGAAAGTGTAAATTCCAGCAGCAATGAAAACAAATTAAAGAAATGAGATGCTGTCACTAGGACAAACTTGCCTGTGTCCTTGATTAATCTCATAGTTTATGATTGCAACAAAGTTAACGTCTCTGTCACCTCGAATCCTTTGGCTTAAAATATGTCTAACACCATCTGTTATGTCAACTAAAACTGCAGGACCTCCATATGCAGAAACAGTAAGCTATTTGCATTTACATTATGACATGCCTCCATTGCATACTGCAGTTCTGTTCTAATTGTAGATTACAGAATATGTGCTCGATCCTTGGAGAAACTATTAAAAAAATATAATTAATTTGATATCATTACTGTTAGTGATTAAAAATATAAAAACAAACAATAATTGTATTAGGTTACTCTACATTATGTTCAAAACCAGCACATAGAATACAGATATTTTAATATTTCCAATGTGGGAAAAAAAAATTACAAATGCATTGATACTGTATGACCGATTAGAAGAGAATGTAAAGGCCACACAGATATATATTCTTATCGGGAGCTTTTGGCTTCTTGGTAATAGCAGGTAA
The DNA here is from genome assembly GCF_055691185.1 of Crinia signifera. Classification (NCBI taxonomy): domain Eukaryota; kingdom Metazoa; phylum Chordata; class Amphibia; order Anura; family Myobatrachidae; genus Crinia; species Crinia signifera. The sequence goes on from NC_139217.1 coordinate 378,240,584, forward strand.
CACTGTAACAGAAAGTAATATTGTAATCATTGGGTAATCGGCAGGGATGCGACTTACTTATTATTCTCTTATAATTAGAGATGTGCGGTTGGGATTTGACTCGGATTTTAAATCCGAATCTTATTTGCTATAGGCTGTCACATGTTATGGATAGCCAATAAAATATCGCTTTGAAATCCGAGTAAATCCGAACCGCACATCTCTACTTATAATGTGTGACACACAGTAGCACCTCAGGTCAGAGGCTTCACAACTGTTAGTTGGGAAATAATTGTACATACAGGTAAACTTTGACCATTTGAAGACCACATTTCTGGACATGTCTGATTTCAAATTGTTTGTTTTTAGGAATTGCTGTAACTACGTAATCACACTGGTGTAATAAAATAGTTTTTTTTTGCCAATTTTGTCAATATTGCTGATGGTTTTACTGCTTAAGCATTATTCACCTACCGGTATGTTATTTTAATTAAAATGCCAGAATAATAAGTAATTTGCATATTCATTAAGACAGTCCTCCGGTGCACACTGCAGTACTGTTAAGACTTTGGCTCATATAATATAGTATATGCTAGATCTATAGCATATCAGATATTACAGGGGAACTCTGTGGCAGATCAGCACATGAGCTGTTTTGGCAATGGAGAAGCTTCAACCAGTGCCATCATGTGATGCACTTGGTTGCTAGGCAACTAGAGCATAAAAGAGAAAGCCTTTGGATCTCCTGGTTATCCTGTTCTGTCCGTTGTGCCCATTGCACTGCAATGGACTAAAATAAAAATAAAAATAAAAAATGTAAAAATACTTTCAAAACATTTCCAATTCTACATTGTAACCAAAACAATGTATTTAGTCATATTAGTCATATAATGATATATTGCACATCACTGATCTCAGCCACGTCAGCAAGTATTGGCTTTATCATGCATTTATTAGTGCTAAATTATTAGTTTATTAGTGCAAAATGAAACCAGGCAATTCCTGTAAGTTTAAAGAGCTAGGTCTGGGTAATGAATAATGTTGTTGGCTATCTGAAGGTCAAGTGAACAGCCAAAGGAATGTTGAGCTGCAGGATTTACAGGCAACACGTAGGAGTATTTCCTTACTCCCCAGCAGCCAATTTGGGTTCACTTAATGGAAAATTGCTTCTAGATATTAAGTAAGGCATGTAGCTTGCATGGTGCATAAAAACATTAAATAATCTAGGGCCGTAGACTGCCTGTCCGGGCCCGATAATGCAGAAAGCGTAGCTTAATCATGGAGGTGTTGCTATGCCTGCTTTAAAAACATGTGTGTGTTTGTTTGTGTGTGTGTGTGGGACAATCAGTGCAGTTGCTAACTCCCCCCTACAACATCTGCAGGCTCCTAGCACCCAACGCTTCCCAACACGGTACTGCAGACACAGGGCCATATTTACAATTTGGCGGATGGAGCTGCAGCTCCAGGCCTCCACATAAAAATAGGCATGACAGAATGATGATCACCAGCTGGCCACATGGTCGGCCATAAGTATTAATGTTATATTCCTATTTTACATATTTATGCAATTTTTTTTTTTAACTTTTAGATATTTAGAGAGATGTTTGGGTATATAGTGTATGAGTTCTACATGTCCAAATGACATTGGCCTCACCTCTTCCACTTCTCATAATAGGCCCTTGAACATTTCCAGCTCCAGGCCCTTTGCAACCTGCATGACCAGACATTGGTTACCACAGGAATGGTCGCTGTCCTCCCACACTTATGTTGGCTGGCTGAAGGCCACACAATGACATATAAACATGAAGGCCCACACAGTGAGCCAGTAGGTCTCACAGATCACCCCCCCAAGTCCAAACAGCAACAGGCTACTTAAATCAATATTCACTGTTAAACCGGAATGCCTATTACACATTATGCCACACATTGTAATGCCCAATACACATTATGCCGCACACCATAATGCCTATTACTTATTATGCTGCATACCGTAATGCCCATTAAACATTATACCATACACTGTAATGTATTTACAGATTATGCCACAATAGGGCCGCTTACCTACATGCTCATTGCTTGATACAGGCTGTATAAGCAGGTAAATGACGTGGTAGCAGTGGAAGAGAGATGTGTGTGCTGCAATGCAGTGAGGCCTTGGCCAAAGTGAAGAAAGTCTCCAGGGACATCTGTATCAACGTCCTCGTGGGCCTGCCCCTTTCCTCCACCCAGTATCCTCACTTTCCCTCCCTTTATCTCTGCCATGTGCCTCTCCTTCCCTCCCCCTCTCTCGCTCAGCCATGTACCTCTCATTCCCTCTCTCTAGTTACCTCCTCCTTTCCTATTTCAACTACTGTATGCCCCTCTTTTTCAGCCATGTGCTTCACACCTGCCTCCCGTGCTTCTGCCCCATGCCACCTCCTTTCACCTTTATGCTTCCCCTTCCACTGGAGAATGGGATGGAGGTCAGCTATCCAGGTTCACTGCTCGCAAAGCACTGCAGTGGTTGCCCGGCACTTAACTACAGCCAGAAACTGTAGAGGTAGTCACACTTCCTCCAGGCAGAGGACAAGGGCAGTCCCACTGCTAGTGCCTGCAGAGGAATGCGCAACACAGTCGGAGTAATACAATCTCAGGGCCTTGGCTACACAGGGTAAGTAAGGGACAGACTATGAGGCCCATTTATCACCATCTGATGTTATAATATAGGCCAAACTCACAATGCGATAATTAAATACATTGCATAGATGTATCAATTATCATATCTAGGGACAGAGCTTCCTCAGCATCATCAACATTCACCAAAAAGACTGTACTGCTGTACTGCACTTGCGCTGCTACTGTTGCTGCCAGCACCCCCACTCCGTCTCCACAACCCTCCATCCACTGATTTATGCTTATCAACCCCCGGGATCGGCTCCTGCAGCTCTGCTGGTCTTCGGGACTTCCTTCGCCAGTGACCCCCCAGTGCGGTAAAGTGAACTGCTGCTTTGCAGCATCATTTTACTGCACCGGGACCACAACCCCCAGTTAAACCAGCACCCCTCACCGGAGCAGCGATTCGTGGACCCTGGGGAGGTATGATTTTTTTTATTGTCTTCAAATGTATTTTTTTACACTGTGATCAGCCTGTGTGCCTAAGAGCAGAGAAAGCTGTGCAGAAGTTACCAATTCACATCTGAGCCCTGTGATTCACCAGCTGAAACTGCTGTTATTATCACAGGGCCAAATGCAATTTTTTACAAATTTTAGTTTAGGATGAAAACTGCTCCAAAATCCCTTTAGTGCATTCAGGTGAAACTAAAATCATGTGAAAAGGGAGTGAAAACCCTTTTTCACATTATTTTAGTAAAAATAATGTTAGTAAATGCACCTCTTTATGTTTACAGGGGCGATTGCCCTAATCTGGATGCTGACTATCACTGTTAGCAGCCGGCGGGCACCCCATGTGATTGCACGGCTTGCCTGCTGGTAAAATGGCACTGGTACCAGCTTCCCCCCTCTTGGAGCCACTGTGCATATCCAGGACACATAACCCAGTGTGACCCAATACACACCGAAATATAACCAGTATTTTTTTCGAGTGCTTACCTAGCAATGAAAGAAGTATCAACACGGGTTTATTATCCGTCTCACAACATGGATTTCAGTCTGAAAGGGGCATCACTGTACCATCTACCTATTGAGAAGCATGGGGAACAAAATGGGGTAGCTGATGAAGGGTTTATTAGTAAATGTCTGCACATGGGAGAAAATTTATAATAGAGAACTTTTACAGCTAAAAATGGTCTACATTAAATTTTGAACGATGTTAATGTTCTTATTTTAAAGTGGCTCACCATTGGATCTGCTACTAGCGCTAGGGCTGTTGAGCCTGACTAGACGTTGGACTTGAAAGGGTTAAAAAAAGTTTAAATGATTTTAGTTAATGGTCATTAAGGTGATAATTTTTGTTCAGGTGGGTAACTGGCTGCTGGTTACTGATAAAATGTTTGACTTGTTGGCAGCTGTACACTATTTTTTCCTTTGCGCTGTAACTAAAGAAAAATGACAAATGTACCCAAATATACATATACCAATTGGTGAACATGCATTCTTCATTTCTCTGCAGCTTTTTCTGTAAGTAGAAATGCAAAGTGTTCAATTTACGTTGGTGTTGTTATTGCACCTAAAGGTGGTTATATTACTTATTAGTATGTAAATAACTCTGGATACCCCTTTTAGAAATAAAAAAACTAAATTAATTAATTGCCGCTTTAAAAAAAAACCAAGGGAAAACTCTCCCTAAATCTCTCTTTCTAATTCTCACACCCTGTTACACTTGGCCCTTTGTGTCATTTGTTTTGCTTAACTTTATTATTTAAAAAATAATATTAGAAAATATTTAAGCTGCCCATACACGGTCCGTTTAACGGATCCGTTTGGGACTTAAACAGCACACATCGGATCGGATCGCATCCCTAGTGCATGCAGTGTGCATGCACTGCGATCCGATACGATGAGTACCTAGTACAAAAAGTATGTGCAGCACATACTTTTTGTACCGTACTATGTGATGCGCGGGAGCGCGCATCGCATAGTACAGAACGGAGCCGGTCCACAACGGACCGTGTATGGGCTCCTTAAGAAACATAAATCTAAAAGTTAAATTATCACCATGAAGGGGGAAATTTACTAAAGGAAATTTGTAAAAAAATAGGTGTATTTGTATCCAAAAATACACTTATTTTTGACATTTACTATCACGAAATTACGGCAATTCGTATTCGTATTGATGTGCTATCAATACGAATATGAATTGCCGTATATTCGGGATAGTAAATGTCAAAAATAAGTGTATTTCTGGATACAAATACACCTATTTTTTTTACAAATTTCCTTTAGTAAATTTCCCTCGAAATGTTTATTACAAAGTGGCTAGATGAATACAAAACATGTTTAAAATAAATATTTATTTTAAAGCAGTTTCCGAATCAGAACTAAAAACAGTATTAAATTTCGGGACTATTAAGTGATTGATATACAGTATTTAATATTTTCACACAGATAGTAGACATAAATTCAAATTTCTAAATGTCTGCATGCATTTTCTCTTATGTGCCACTAGAGGGCAATGTCTACAAGGACATTTTGTTTCCTTCTATACTAACAAAATAACGTTTCATATATTTCACATGAATAACGTACAGTAGCTTAAGAGCATTCCAGCAATCTCCTAAAATAAACAAGTGAATTAATGTAACATCAGTTCCTAGATAATGTAAATAACTTTGTGCAACTGATTGTTCTGTAAATCAATGTATTGGGCTGAATGTACTGTACTATTTCTGCTCCCCCATCAGCACAGAAGATGGAGCTCTCAGCACAGAGCATATGGTTGTGTCTAGGGATGCCAATCCCGGGGCATTTTTTCAATCCCGGGATCCGGGATTGAAAAATGCTCAATCCCGGGATTCCCGGGATCCCGGGATTGGCATCCTTAGTTTGCTGGCATGTGCCCTATACCCACTCCCACACCGGCCGACCCGCAGATTTACTTACATTGGCAGGCGGGCGGCCGGGAGTGGTGTGGGTTCTGAGGTGCACGGTGCCGTCGGGCTCGTGCACCTCCTCATATCATCACTGCAGCCGGGAGGAAGGCGCGGGCGCGCCGGCGTCGGTGAAGGGGCGGGCTGGCCGGCGCAGGAGAAGAGGTGGGGGCGGGCGGCCAGGAGGAGCGACGCTGTGGGCGGTGTGCGTGGCCTGCACAGCGTGACCGTCACGCTGCGCAGGCCGCACGCAGGGGTCTAGAACAGTCGGGCAGCGTCTGAGCGAGTGTTCAGACGCTGCCCGGAATTAGACTGCGCATGCGCAGTCTAATACCGAAATCCCGGGATTGGATACTCCAATCCCGGGATTGAAATCCCGGACTTTTTAGGGCCAAATCCCGGGATCCCGCCGATCCCGATCCCGGGATTGGCCACCCTAGTTGTGTCGCTGAGATAGGTCATGGTAATCAGAATATATAGCCTAGTGAGTGGTAAGGACGTGGTGAGGCAGGTTGTGTTCCTGCAGGTTCCTGGATATAATGTAAATATTACGGTATTATTCTTATTATTTATTTATTACCAACACTTCACTGAGAATATTTAAACATTCTCATCAGTCCCTGCCCCAGTGGAGCTTACAATCTTTAATACCTACCACATATACATGCAGACATATTCATTGCAGGGTTAATTTTTGTTTGGAGCCAATTAATCTACCAGTATATTTTTAGATTTTAGGAGGAAACCGGAGCACCTGGAGTAAACCCACACAAGCACGGGGAGAATATACAAACTCTGCACAGTTATTGCCATGGTGGGAATAGAACCCATGACCTCAGTGCTGCGAAGCAGTAATGCTAACCATTACAAGATTTGGATTCACCTTTTTACACAGAACAAGGACCCACGTATTGCATGAAATTCCTGGGTGGAACTGCTTCACCTGGGAGTTTCATTTTCTGTGTGAAAGCGGTATTAATGAATTGTGATTTAGAAGGCTGAATGTTACATCAGATGAGCATTGTTTTTATGTTGTGTTTTTTAATAAAAGGTGTACAGATGGTGCCCCACTCACTGTTGCCAGCTGCCAGGCCCCGCCATCCGTCGGGATTCGGCGTGCATGCACAAGACGCTCATGCGCCCCATTCTGACAGAGCGGCCGCCCGCCGCCTCCCCGTTGCTGTTTGCTGGTCCCCATCCATAGGCAAATGCAGGGGGGGTTTCTGGTTGCACAGAAACCCCCTCCTCTTGGCAAGTGTCTTAAATTATGACAATAGGACTGATATGTAATATGATCAATAGAGCTGCCAACACAACATGCAGTGTAAGGGACAGAGCTGCTGCACATGCCCAGTGTACAGCTTATTCTACCACATTTACTGTATGTGTGGATCTGAGCCCTCAAACGTCGCAATGGACCAGAGAGCAGCTGCCAGGAGGAAGAGACAGGAGCCTTACCATGAAATGGAAGATTGTAAGCTTAGAAAGTACAGTACCGGTTCTATTATGTTTGTGTATTTATTTATTATGATGTTTAACCTTTTCCTGAACACTTCTCTTGATTAAATAGTTCAAACAGCCTATACTATAGACCATCTGTACTGTTAAATATTAATACTGTATTCCATACATTATCCAGTGTATAGAAAGACCAATTTCAGGGTTGTTACCGCTCCCCAGACTCCCATACTTACTCTGATGCACTGCAGAGTAGGAGATTTTGTATTAAATTGAAACCCCCCCCCTCTAAAAATCCTGGGTTTGCCACTGCCACCGCGCCTCGCACCCCCCTAAACCTGCCTGTCTCCCTGAAGCAGAAACAGGCAGAGTTTGCGTCCCTCGCTGCAGGAAAACTGGGATGCGTGTGCGCGTGAGAGGCTCGCACGTCCCAGTCAGGTGGAGCACCTCTCTGTTGGCGATCGCCAGCGGTGACATTCTGGCAATCCCCGGCGCTGGTTAAAGGCCCCCTTACACTTGTCCAACTTATTGTCCAACAAGTTGGACCTGATTGGCTCGAGATTTATCCTATGTGCAGGAGGATCAATCTCTTGCAATCTCTTGGTTATACTCTGGCATTCTCTGTTCTTGTTTTTAGAGCGTCATTTTATACCCATTGGCTGAGGTTGGATCTGCCAACTAAGAGACTATATTTTTGGTGAATGTATAGCAATCCCCTCAGTATCTGAGATTGTACACAATCTTTGTTTAATGTTTTGAAACCTTGTTTAATGGGCAAATCATATATATTTCCGAAAACACTGCCATCTGCTGCCAGAGAGTGAAACTACATCTCTTTCTCACACATGCACAAACACAGAAGGTAGCAGACTAGCTTTCGAAGCTAAAAAGTACAGTGAGCCAGCGCTGGCTGAGTAATTGATTCAGACGGTAATAAAATAAAAAATGTATTAACTCTAATTATACAAATGTTTAAATTAATAAAATAACTAAAAATAATGCATAAATCAATATATAAAAATGAGATTAAAGGATGGGGGATGTGTCACATGGGTGACATCAAATTGCAGATTGCAGGATTTAAAAGTCAAATGTCAAAAGATTTTGCCCAAAGCAAAGATTGTATTGCATATTACCAATTGGGAATCCGCTCCACATGCTGGTTGATGTGGTAGTTGGAAATCCCCTCCAGTTGCAAATGAAAAGACAGCAATAATTAAATTTGTATGCTCTATTTCATTGAGAGCAAATAAGAATCCTGATGGCAAATCACTGGTTTTCTGGTAAGTCTCTTTAGGGAACTGGCTTGGTATCCCAAAGGGTGTAGAAACTCAATCCAGGTTCAGGTGGTGCTCTATGATTTTCAGGAATATCGATGAATCATCAGTGTATATGGGGGTCTCAAATAGAAGTACTCAACGCGTTTCCCCGGATAAGTGAACTTACGGCTTCCTCAGGAGTGAATAGCTTTCGAAGCTTTTGCTTTGAGCGGGCTTACTAGTAAAATGTATTTGTGTGTATTTCATGTGATTTATATGTTTATACAACATAAATGCAAGATACATCACGATTCCTCATTGAAATATAAAAATATTCAGAAATACAGAATAATCCATTATCCAAAATGCTTCTGGTCTGAGTATTTGGGATATATATTCCAACAGAGGAAAGAATGCACTCATCAGGGTTTTGAAGACCGGTACAGCAATGTATTACTCACAACAGAATTTAAGACTGTGGTGTGGTTGGTGGGTACCAGATCCAGAAGGCTTGCCCACTTTCCCGGGGAGCCGAGTGTGCCACATGATTTTCAGATGGAGCAGCTCTCGTCGGACAGCCAAATTGAGCAATTTTCAGCTGAAAATCATCTAGTGTGTATGGGCCTTTACTTTAGTATATTTACTGCTGACTGTCAAATGTTTTGTTTTTGTGACTTAGTTATGGCCAAGGTCCAATGCTCCTTCTCATTTAACCTGTTTGATTGTTGAAGCTTTACCCACTTTACTGCATTCCCAATGTGACCTACTGCACTTGACTCTGACATTGCCTTAGAAAAAGTCTCTGATGCTGATTTTGATGGTTTAATCCTTATTCTTACACCTAATAAAGATACTTACTTCTGCTCCCTGTATTGCCCCAATACACTATCGAACATATAAAGTTAATTTTTTTTTAAAAATTATTGTAAAATCAAATCTACATTTGATATGTGTATGTTTATTATGTTAACATATTAATAAAAACTATGGAAATAGCTTAGTACCAAATCTAGGGAGATAGGCAGGGGCGGGCTGGGCCGGGGGGCAGGGTGCCACATGCCCCGCAGGCCGGTATGTAGCTGTACTGGCTGGGCCGGCTGTCTGCGGGGTCAGCGCTACCCGCTCTGCAGATGATGCAAAACAGGAAGGTGCCAGGCTGGAGAGGTGCGCTCTCCCTGCTTTGCGATCCTGCTGCTGCCGGGTTACGCTGTGCCTGACAAGACAGCCATCGGCACCAGCTGGCAGCATCGTGAAGTGCGGCTCCCCGTCCCCTGTGTCAGCTGTCCCTCCGGCTTACTCAGTCGGAAGTCCTCTCTCCTCCCCCTCTGGATCCCTCCGTCCTCTCTCCTCTCCCTCCTCCCCGCTGCAACCGGGGTCCTCGGGGATGGGGCCGGGCTCGCTTGTTCAGTTGAGGGAGAGCCTGCAGCTGTAGCAGCCTCCCTCTTTATGATCTCCAGCCTAAAGATGGCGCCCTTCTATGGAGCTCAGTAGGTAAAGCCAGATGCTGGTTGTGTGCTTAAGAGCTGGAGGCAGCTCCCGTCTTAGGGGCAATTACCACTGTGCCATAGACCCTAAATAGATGGCAGCACCTCTGTATTCCCTACAGCAGCTAGTGCTCTATTTCTATTCAACTGTGTGTGTGTGTATGTATACATACACACACACACACACACACACACACACACACACACACACACACATACACATAGTTTGCAGCTGTATATATGGGGGAGTAGCCTCTCCAAAAATGGCCTCCACCATAGAGGAGACACCTGAGGGCCTCCTGCACCTCTGTCAGATCATTCATTCTGGAAGCATGGCATGCTGTGCGTCTGCATCCGCAAGCAATGTAACTTCCCCTGGCAACAAGCATGTAACTCCCCCTGGCAATGAGCATGTAAACTGCTATGGCAGTGATCATGAAGCCCCTGGAAAGAAGCAGGTAACCCCTGGCAAGGAGCAATTAATCCCTGGAATCGAGCATGTAACTCCTGGCAACGGACATGTATCTCCTGGCAATGAGCATGTACTGTATGTAAGCGGAACTTATGTGGCATAATATGCAATAGGCATTACAGTATGTAGAATAATGTGTAATGGGCATTACGGTGTGTCGTATTATGTTTTATGGGCATTATGTTGTTGGTATTATGTGTAATGGGCATTATGGTGATGGCATTATGTGTAATGGGCATTGTGGTGTTGGCATTATGTGTAATGGGCAATACGGTGTGTGGCATTATATTTAATTGGCATTATGGTGTATGGCATTATGTGTAATGGGCATTACGGTGTTGTCATTATGTGTAATGGGCATTGGCATTATGTGTGATGGGCATTACGGTGTGGCATTATGTTTCATTGACATTATATGTGTGGCCAGTGCCGTCTTTTCCATTGGGCTTTATGGGCAGTTGACCAGGCGCCCAAGGACTCTAGGGGCCCATGAATGATCCAGGGGTTAAAGTTTCTGTAGGCTGCTGGCTGCCCCACCTCCGCCTGCCCAGTACAGGCAACTGAGCTACATACACAAAATCAGGAGAAGGTCTGTTCTGAGTCTGTCCGCGTTTGCAGCTGGAGGTTGTTGGCTGTTGCCCTGTTCTGATCACATGCTGTCCAGTCTGCAAGCAGGTCAGGGATGGAAACAGAGGGATGCGGCTGCCACTGAGCTGCCACTGAGCACTGTGGCATCCTACAGTCATCCTGTCCTGCTTGTGACCCCGCCACCTGCATTGTGGGATGGGGCCAGGGGATCAGAGGAGGCAGCCCAGGAACTGATGGTGGTGGACTCCGTCCACTTGACCTGGCAGCAGGTGACCCCCCATACTGGCCCGGTCCCCCGCTCCCACCGCAGGTACTGCGCTGTTGTAATCCGGGAGCTGTGATCATTTTTGGCGGAGCCGCAGACGCAGTGGTAACGAGGGGAAAGCGGAAGAGCTTCTGAGGCTGTCCACCTTCTTTTTGGGGGCGGGGCCTGCACGATGCCCTGCTGTGGTGATCTACTGTGATTATCCCTGCCCCTGCTTGAAGCTGCTGTCCCATGCCCTCAGAGTCACTGCTGTGGAGGAGAGGAGTGGATGGCTCTCCTTGCAGGTGAGAGGGGAGGAAGTGGGTGGCATTATCAGCTGTGGGGATGGCAGTTCCATGGGTCAGAAGGGGCCCCAGAGCATTGCTTTGCCTGGGGGCCTGCACTTTTGTTAAGACGGCCCAGTGTGTGGCATTATGTGTAACGGGCATTACATTGTAAATTTTTGCAAGGCGCCTTTGTCACACACAGTCCCCGTTTCTGGTGTATGTGGGTGTGTGTGGGGGGGGGGGGGGAGGGGGAGGATTGTTTAATCCTTGCTGCATACTAGAGGGGAGAGGTTAGGGTGGTGAAAGGATGGCGATGGTGATGGGCCACTTGCTTGTATTGCCTCCCAGGCTGAAAGTTGCCAGCCAGCCCCTGGAGATAGGTGTTTCTAAGATGCTAGGATGCAGGATTTGCACTGGCGAGGTGAAAGCACAGAGTGTAACGGACCCTATGGTCTTCACTAAGAACCACTTCAAGGTGGAATTTGTTTTGCTACTGGGATTCCACAGGTCGCAAGTGATGGTGTTGAGGTATAGAAGAAGATAAGTACAAAATCTGTAGGTATTGGTATTATATTAGTCGGGGAGACTGAGGTCGGAGGCAGAGAACAGGTAGCAGCACAGTGCAAGCTGAAGTCATAAGCACAGGCAGGTAGCAGAACGGTGAGACAAGCCATGGTCAGGGGCACAGGCAGAGAACAATAGGCACACGGAACGTGACTTTCCTTAAGTACAAAGAGAACCTGGAAAGAGGTATGAACAGTATCTCTATGGAATAAACTACTGCTGGGACAATGAGTGGGCAATTCAGACATGATAGGTCAGGTCCGAATTCGCTCCCCTGGCCGATGGTGGGGGTTTGCGCATGCCGAATATGCGCATGTCCACCCCCCGGATCGAATGTCTTTGCCAAGTTATACACTCGCCAGGGCATTCGCAACAGGATGGGCGGGCAGGGGACTGCCAAGATCTTTTTTTTTGCATTCAGCGTGGTGGTCTTTACCTGCTTACTAGGCAACGAATATATGCCGCTTAGTGAGCAAAAACCATCTCACCATTGATGACAAAACCCATCGACCTCAAAATATTTATGCTTGGGAAAAAAAGAGACTTTTATCCCTAATATAGAAAGATGGTCACTACAATAGTATGAAAACTATTTAGGCAAATACTAGCTTTATGACCTTGTCATATTGACAAATGTAATTATTGTGTTATTTTCAGGGATTATACCTGCAGGAACATATTAGATCACTAACTAATTTAAGGATGGAAGTTTGAGGCTCTATGGCAGTGGTTCCCAACCCTGGTCCTCAAGTACCCCCAACAGTGCATGTTTTGCAGATTTCCACACAGAATCACAAGTGTGATGAATGAGTGCACCTGCCGGGTGACCTGAAAAACGTGCACTGTTGGGGGTACTTGAGGACCAGGGTTGGGAACCACTGCTCTATGGAATGGGCAACATTGAATAGTAAAGTGATTTTTCAATTCAAAGATTACATTAGAAATGAATTAGGCATTTTCATAAAAATAGTTTTACATTTTTTTTTAACAAATGAAAACCCTTATTATCTGGAAAGCAAACTATGTTTAATATGGCCGTCTTAACAATACAGGTCCAATTCACAAATTCATTTTCTGTAAAAAAAAAAAAAAACGTAAGGGAAAGAATATTTCTGCATGGGGAGTTTTGTAGCTTATGTGAGTAGATATACTAAAATCCTCAATTTACCAAAGTGCCAAACATCAAATGATAAAATGAGTGCTAAACTTTAGTGCTCACACCTATTACTGTTTTAAATATACCATCCAAAGCTGCTAATGATCCGCGCTTTGGCAATCTTGTTGTTAGTAAATATATTAGCACAATCTGTATGTGTCAATATAGGTATCAGAGATGTGTTGTGGAGGTTAGTCCATGCGATGAATTGCTTGACCAGGACAAGAACACTTGATGCAGGTTAATACAGGTGCAAATGGTCCAGCGAGGAATAAGTGGAGTTAACACAATTAGTGCAAAGAGCAAACTGGTACAAATACACAGCGGTAGCAGTGGAGTATATGCTCTTCCTTGCAATGATGGTTTGTAAGTTTTTTAGAGCCATATATGCAATCTTCACTGAGAAGTTATTCAAGGGCATGTCCTTATACAATGACAGAGGAGGAAGATGTGTGACTATGCACATGCCCAGTAGCACATTTGGGTAATAGGTCACTGTGTGATGTCAGTGATGTCAGTACAGCTACATCTAAGTTACAGATTCTCAGGAAACAGAGGAAACAGTGCATAGGGCTCAACAACCAAATCGGTACTTGTGTATTATCTGGGCGCCCGATTTTTTCATTGCATGCCACTACTTAAGGCATGCGATGTGATGCAATTTGATGCAATTTGATGCAATTTTTCATTGTAAAGACCCAATTTTTAATTGATTTCATACCCCCAGTATCCAACTACGCATGGAGTTGATATTATATAGTGTGGCGAGCGCCGCGGATTACTTTACATGTATTCTGCGTCCCCTCGCGGGGCTCGCCGCGTTTCGGGTTCGGTGGCTCGCTGCACTCGCCACACTATATAAGTTCAACTCCATGCGTAGTTGGATGGGGGGGGGGGGGGGGGGGGGGAAGGGGGTATGAAATCACCCATGGGTGAATATACAATTAAAAATCTGGTCTTGACAATGAAAAATCGCATTGCATAAATTGTATGCCACTATATTGCATGCAATGCGATGCGATGCAATACAATGACAAAATCGGGCGCCCAGATATTACACAAGTACCATTTTATAACATATTGGTTAAAGCTTATTAAGATTTCAAATAAATTCTGGTAAGTCTGAATTAGGGAGTTTTGTATCCCATGGGGGTAGATTTTGTGGTACTTGTGTAATATCTGGGCGCCCGATTTTGTCATTGTATTGCATCGCATCGCATTGCATGCAATATAGTGGCTGTGCAATTCATTCAATACGATTTTTCATTGTAAAGACCAGATTTTTAATTGTATAGTCACCCATGGGTGATTTCATACCCCCACTATCCAACTACGCATGGAGTTCATTTTATATAGTGTGGCGAGCGTAGCGAGCCCCGCGACGGGATGCAGAATACATGTAAAGTAATTCACGGCCGCTCGCCACGCATCGGGCTCGGTGGCTCGCTGCGCTCACCACACTATATTAAATCAACTCCATGCGTAGTTGGATACTGGGGGTATGAAATCACCCGTGGCTGACTTTTCAATTAAAAATTGGGTCTTTACAATGAAAAATTGCATCAAATTGCATTGCATCGCATCACATGCCTTAAGTAGTGGCATGCAATGAAAAAAGTACCTATAAAATAATTATACTGTCACCTATATTTTAGCTTGGCTCCTTTAAAGTCATAAAATTCATTTAAACAAGACATGAAAATAAAGGATAATAAATAAAATCATATTTAGCTTAAAATCTGGTGTCATGTCAGTGGTATTAGGGAAAAGTTATTCATTAGGAAAAGAAGAAGAAAATGTGTAATATACTACAGGTTGTGTATCCCTTTATCCAAAATGCTCAGGACCAGGAGAATTTCAGATGATTCCATATTTCAGAATACTCAACCTGTATTAAAACCAGGATTAAGGTGAGGTCAAAAGCAGACTTAAATAGTGATTCCCATTTATCAGCCACTCGCTGCCCACTACCTGCTCATACAGTAAGGTGCAGGCAGGTAACATGCTACTGTGGAGAGACATGAGTAAGGAGTTTTTAAAGCATAAAAATGTACAATATATTCAGATGTGTCCTCCCTCATCTGACCCACAAGCAAGTCACAGTGCATACTTGTCGTGATTGCAACTACTAGTGCCCTCCTGCGTATCATTCATGGGAGTATATTCACAGAAGTATGCACAGTACACCTGTGCGGATGCAGGCATGCTAGTCACTGTAAACGGCATGCAATTGCTGTGGCTTGCTTGGCTCAACCATGGTTTCAGTAATTGGACTTCAAGCTGCTTGCAAGGTACCTATGACTGGAGAATGACAGTTATAACAAGTGTAATATATCTTTCCTATTAAATACCATGTTTTTTAAGTTGCTCCATTTAGATCTATGATATTTTTCCATGGTAGTCGGAATACAGGGTATACTGGTGTTAGGATAATTACTTATTCCAGAATCTCATAATGTTGTAACAATTCTTTTCATATTGCAATGTATGACTGTCTCATTTAGATGCTGATAAAGAACACAGAACAATTTGCACTATTGTTAGGTGTCTTAGTCCTTGCACATTCGGCCTTAGTGATGTACACTGGGGAAGGATCAATGTTGCAGCAGATGAGAGACCACAAGTAGATGCTGATGCATTATCTTTTGTGTGTGACTCAAAATCAGGCCCTATAAAGGCTCCCCTAGGATTCTACTGCCAGTGTGTGACCATGTTTCGCTATGTGCACCTGTTAGCAATGGATGTGGGAGAAATGCCCAAGCACTATTTGGAAGGAGTGCAAACATACTTTGCCCATGTAGTGTAGATAAGTACAGAATATTACAATAATATATATTTTATTGCACTTTTGCATTTTTGTCCATAGTAAATATATATTGTTTAATACATGAGCTAGTAAATGAGACTTCTGTGGCATTACACAAGCAAGTCTAACTCAGAATCAGCCCTACAGTTTTTTAGCATACAGTTACTACAGTAAGTAACCTAGACAATGCAGTCATATAGAAGATACTGTAGACAGTACGTGACGGGAAGACATAGTATTAGTCTTGGTCAGTGGCGTAAGTTCGTCCCAGTTGCCCGGAGGCAAGATGTGTATTGCCCCCCCCCCCCCATACACACACAAAACCTTATATAAAGTATATACTGTATATTCTGTAGGTCTGTTATAAAATATAACAGGCATATAAAAGGATATGTATAAAGAGAGAGATAGAACACGTATTTCAGAACTCCGAAGTGATATAAATGGCTTTCAATTAATGGATTTAAAATTGCAGGGGAGGAGAGGTGCCCCCTTGAGTGCAGGAGCCCAGCGGCAGATGACTCCATTGCCTCCCAGAGTTCTGCCTCTGGTCTTGGTAACAGATAACACAATGTTTGTCCAGCAGTTCTGCATCCGGATAAGTGTGCAAGCATACAAATGTTCATGTCTCAGGATACACAGTAGCTTATGCTGAGGTCAACTAATGCTACAGAGAGGAGCCCTAGGCCTCTTAGTAGATAATAAGGAGCTATGTATGCATACTTCAGATGTTACAGCAGATGGAGTCTGTGCCCAATGCCACTAGGTTCACAGTCATGCATACAAGGTGAGGAGGAGTAGAGCCAATGAAGCTGTACAAAACCACAGGAGGAGCCAGACAGTTTTTGAATACAAAGCCAGGGCGGAGTACTGTAGGGATAGACATCAGAATTAGGTGCATGGAAATTATCGATATTTTAGCTAAATGTGATATTTTAGTTGCAACTATTCCAATTATATATGGTGTTAATCAGTCCAGCTGCTGCTGTGCATATCTATCCCAGATCTCTCTTGCATCTGTTTTGGGCTGTCCACAATCATCTCTTTATAATCTAATAGATTCTTACAGCCTCTTAGAGAATCTCAACCCCCTCCCCTGGTGTATAATGCGCAATGCTCAGATTATTATACGTGAGAATATCAACATTATTCTACACCTCCCTCCTCCCATATGCCAATTCCGAATAGATACAGAATATTGAATATGGATGCAGGGGTCAGAGAATTGCCAAATATTGTACCAAAAACCAGAGGTCTGGAGCTCGGTGTCACCTCTTTTCCATTAAAATGCCAGGTCACTCCCAGGATTTTGTATACGGGTCCAACCTGGGTGCAACCTGGCTGAGACCCCATTTAGACAGGTGGAAGGACCCAGTAGTAGCACTTTCATATAAGATCATCTCCAGCTGTATCTATGTTGTAAATGAGCGCCAGTTCGCCTCAACACAGATTACCCATTTACAATGCACAGCGACCCCGATCCTTCTGTAACCAACCCTGCAAGCAATGCTGGGTTGGATTCACTTGTCACAGCTTTTCCACTGAGCTTCTCAAATATTATCAAGGCAATAACCTGGGATTTTAGTAGCAGTGGAATACCTCACAACATGATCTATTGCAGATACCCCCGGACACCCCCAATTCAAACTCATGCTCTGAGCCCGTTCGGGTATTCCCAGACTTGGACCGCAAGTCTCTGGACGTCGCAAGATCCCACCGTTGGATCTTGCAAGATTTGGACCTTTTAAAGGGGTGGGCGGCCGGACTCCATCTTCACTCCAGTCTAGGAGAATGAAGAGGCAGCAGGTCCTGGCCGCCTGCTTGACTGCCTGCTTGCTCGCCCGCCGTCTAGTCCAGTGATAGTGCTGTCTTGTCCAGTGACTCCAGTAGTGCTGTCTTGTCCAGTCCAGTGAAAGTGCTGTATAGTACAGTCCAGTGATACTGTGTGTATAGTCCAGTGCAGTGATATTGCTGCATAAGTCCAGTCCAGTGGAACTGACGTTAAAGTCCATTGGTACTGCTGCAATAAGTCCAGTAATACTGCCATTAAAGTCCAGTGATATTGCTGCATAAGTCCAGTCCAGTGGCAGTGACGTTAAAGTCCATTGTTACTGCTGCATAAGTCCAGTAATAAATAGTAAAGATAATGGAGAACCAACATTTGGAGGATAAAATAGTGAAAGAACAAGAACCACTTCCTCTTAGTCTTGACATAGAAATGCCAGTAACATCGTCTGGTAATGCCCAATGTCATTGTAGAGTGCATGTAAAATCCAAAATGGCAAAGCTCAGTAACTTGAAGAAAAAATAAATAAATATAAATCGTTTGAGGAGAAACATAAGCTTGCCAGTATGACATTTACGACACGGAGTGGCAAGGAATGGCTAAGGACCTGGCCTATGTTCATGACTAGTGGTTCAGCTTCACACGACGATCAAAGCCATCCTCCTCCCCCCGCTACAAAGAGAGTTAAGCTGTCATCAAAAACACAGAAAACAACTGTGCCTTCTAAAGAAATTGTATCACAAATCCCCAATGAGAGTCCAAGGGGTTTGGTGGTTTCGATGCCCGACCTTCCTGTCACTGTATGGGAAGAGGTGGATCCTTCCACCATTTGCACGCCCTCTGCATATGCTGAGGGTTTTCCCCCAGTCCAGTTCCTGACATTGAGATTGAAGGTATCAATGTTGTATACCAGGAGGAGGATATTGATGTAGCTGGCACTGAGAGGGAAGTTGACAAGGAGGAGGCTGCTGATGGTGATGTGGTGTGCTTAAATGAGGCACCGGGCGAGACAGCTGTTGTCCATGGGATGCAATAGGCCGTCACCCTGCCTGGGCAGAAGATGAAAAAATCCACCTTTTTGGTCTGGAATTATTTTTATCCAGATCCGAACAACAATTTTCTCGCCATATGTAGCTTATTTAGATAAGCTTATTGCAATAAGCAGGGGCAAGGCCGTTGGCCACCTAGGGACATCCTCGCTTATGCATCACCTGAAGTTCATTCATAAGTCACTGTTTAGTTCAGAAACTGTGGCTAGGACCGTAAGCAACTGTGGCTAGGACCCAAGTGCAAAATTATGCACTTGGGACTCAAAAACCCAAAGGCTCAATATAGTATCAAGGGTACTATAATGGAAACTACTGAGGAGGAAAGAGATCTAGGAGTCACTATTTCAAGTGACTTAAAGGCAGGGAGGCAATGTAACAAAGCAATGAGGAAGGCTAGTCAGATGCTTGGTTGCATAGGGAGAGGAATCAGTAGCAGAAAAAAAGACGTAATAATGCCACTTTATAGGTCATTGGTACGACCTCATCTGGAATACTGTGTCCAGTTCTGGAGGCCATATCTTCAGAAGGATATAAATACATTGGAGAGTGTACAAAGAAGGGCAACTAAAATGGTTCATGGCCTACATCACAAAACTTACCTGGATAGACTAAAAGATCTTAACATGTATAGTTTGGAGCAGAGAAGGGAAAGGGGGGACATGATAGAAATCTTCAAATATATCAAGGGTTTTAACATAGTACAGGTAGGAAATTTTCTTCAAAGGAAAATAAGTAATAGAACACGAGGACATGCACTGAAACTGGAGGGAGGTAGGTTCAGGGGAAATGTTAGAAAGAATTACTTCACAGAAAGGGTAGTGGATAAGTGGAATAGCCTCCCATCAGAGGTGGTAGAGGCTAAGACAGTAGAACAATTTAAACATGCTTGGGATAGGCATATGAATATCCTTACAAAGAAATAAGGATTAAAAAGGGTTGAGTTTACCTGAAGGGTAAAAAAGGGGCAGACTAGATGGGCCAAATGGTTCTTATCTGCCGTCAAATTCTATGTTTCTATGTTTCTAAGCAGTCCAGGGACACCTAAAACCCTTGATTCTGTTGTATCCAAGTGCCTGAAAACCACACCAGCAAGTCACTGCTCATCAATTTCCAGTCCTGCAGGCCATGTCACTGGCATGACTGACTCCTCTTCTATCCGGGATTCCTCTGGAGGATCCTGCAGTGCTATGCCTACTTATGCCGCTGCTGCTGTTGGGAGTCATTCAACAGCCCAGAGGGGAAGACGGAATACAGCTATTGTAATATACTGCAACTTTCTTACACTCTTCTACTTTGCCTCCTTGCAGGTCCTGGTTCCTCCGTTACGATGTCTTTCTTTTTCTTCAGGTAAGTACAGACGGTTGTGTTTATTTTTATAGATTTATTTAACTTTTCAAGAAAACAGTGTAATCCAAACAACAATAACTTTTAGCAATTGGCAAGTTATATCACCACGCATTACCATCTACAGCATCTCTTGTTAAATTATTAATACTATTTCAACATGTTATACTAACGTTCCACTAAAACAGTTAGTTACATTACCACAGATATGTCACCATTTACTTTTGTACTTGTAACAATTCAATTACTTTCACAACACTATATGATACGGCTATTTACCCTTGCAACAATTGTGTCACAGGGCTGTCCTTTGCAACAAAGTATTATTTCCAAATACTGTATAGCCGCTTTCAGCTCCTCCTTGCTATTGATGACAGGACATTTATCCTGCTCTCTGGTGCACTGTGTAATCCTACAAATAAATGAAGACGCTATATCCTCTCTGTTCTCTGGGTTAGGGCAGTGCTGACAGATGCCTGTGGATCTATAGTTCTGTTCTAAGATGCACTTTTTATTTAAGCACTTCCACTCTCCTTGTGCGTCACACTAGAAGTCTCGGCTGTGTCCTCTATCAAGCCTTGGAACACTTTGTAACTGAGCTGACTATCACTTCCTCCTGAACTAGCAGGGCAGCAACAGGTTAAATAAGCATCCCTGTGACTACAGGGTGATAGGGGTTTTCTTCTTCTCTGCCTTGGCTGCAGTGGCTATAACTTCCCTGTAGCTCCCTATTGTTAGACCGGATTTATTGCTTCCCTGGGTACACTAAATCGTTGGTGTTATCCTGACGTGCTGGGTCACTGGATCAGTTCTCTGGGGGGGGGGTCTAGGCAATACTACAATAGGTCTCTGTCTCTGTCTGTAATGCAGCTGCTGGGAAACTTTTATAGCAAGTGTCCGCCTCTCCCTGAGTGACTCTCTGGGTGTAGCTGAGGGTTGTTTCAAGACTAGATATCACTCCCT
Source organism: Crinia signifera (assembly GCF_055691185.1). NCBI lineage: Eukaryota > Metazoa > Chordata > Amphibia > Anura > Myobatrachidae > Crinia > Crinia signifera. The sequence continues at coordinate 378,261,548 of NC_139217.1, forward strand.
ATACTCAGTTTCCACTCTCCTGTGTGACTGCCTTTCCTGTGGCCCATGTACTCACAGTCTGAATGATTGCTGGGCGGGCCTAACTGCGTCACACCTCCTCCTGTTTCCTCCTCTCGCCTACCATTGATAAGTTGGCTCTGCAGGCCGCGCCTCTGAAGGTCGGCGCCGCCTCTGCTGGATGCCCTGGACCAATCCCGGGATCACCCGACGAGCAGGGTCACGCCTCCAGACGGACCGAAATGCCGTGGCTTAGACACTCGGTCACCGGGAATCGGGCCTCCAAGCTGTACCTCTCTGCCTTGCTGTGACTGCAAAAGCACCGCCTTCGGGTGACAGTAGCACGGAGCTCCGGTTGCTCCGTCGGAAGCCACGCCAGACCTTCGGTAATTACCCTGTCTGCTTTCAGCACGGCTGCTCTCTCCGGTTAGCTGCGCAACTCTGCCTCCTCTCTTACCCCCGGCAACTGTCCTAAACGGCTCTCCCCGCTTCCTATCTCACACTCCCCTGCGACCACCGCCATGCAGCCGTGGGCACGCAGTCCTGGGGCTCAAGCACCCCAACTTTATCAGTCTTTCTATTACAAAACGGCCATACTTTATGAGTGACAGTGTCCCATGAAAAGGAGCTGTTATGAAACACATATTAGTTTTTAGCAAATGTACTCGTTCTTGTTTTGCTATACATATTCAACCCCGTTAAGTTTTTAGGTTATTACATGCCTCCCCGGCAGAATGATGCCAGTCCTCGGGCATCTGCACAGTTTAAACTTCTCAAAAGTCTTTTTACACACTTTTATATACATATATACAATTTCAGTAAGGGTTATACCCCCATTCTTGTTTACAACATTTCTATCAAGCATGTATTCTAAACTTGATATCTCAAAGGGAGTATACCCCTGGTACTACGCTCTGATCTTCGAAGCACTACAGTACCACCAGTGTCTTCAAGTTGACCCACTGTAGTGTTAGCGTCCGGTTCACTTTCCACTGACTGTTCTACTGGCGACTGAACAATCATTCTCTTGGCGATATTCGATGAACCCGGCCCACATATAAACAATAGTAAGTCCATTGGGTCAAGGAAAGGTCCATTTCCAACAGATTTTGTTATTGCTATATCCGGCGGATGTTTAGAGGTGAAAGCGGGAACTTCAGGCGGACATAACTTCAATTGGTCCCTAGGCACCGTAATGATGGGACCGTCTTCTTCTCTTTTAATTTGGTAAGCCTGCAAGTCGTTATCTGGCAATTTTACGACTATGTAAGGCTTTTCTTCCCACAGAATGTCAAGCTTACTGGCTCGACGCATCTTTCTTCTCCAGACTTTATCACCGATCTTTAAAGGCACCGCTTTAGCACTGGTATTATAGTTCTGTTCCTGCCGAAGGTGCACCGTGTCCATCCGCTTTTGTAGGATTTTTCGGGCGACCCCTATTCGTCGTTGGTGCTCATCAACCCACTCAGTGCAAAAGTTCTTAGTTTCAGTCACTCCAGAACTCAATTCCATATCCTTGGGCAATTTTCCGTACCGTCCAAACATCAGATAAAACGGGGTGAAGCAAAGTTGATAACTGCAGCCTTGACAGCTATGTTGGTGTTAGATATGCTAGTCTGGTGTCCGCCATCAGTGGAGTGGGATTTAGATGATTGATGGAGATTATTGATGGAGGTATTGTGTCCCAGGTACCAAATTCCATCTACTGTACATTCCACTTTACTAGGCAGATGATACTCAGGATGTACAGAGATGTCCGAAAAAGTGTCCTCAGTGCCCAGAAAATGCGGTTGTACCCACTGTCGACTTAACCACAGGCTATGCTGTGTATTCCCGGTTTCAGTAAGAGGCACAACGCCGACAACCTCTTAGAGAAGCTGAGGGAAATCATTGTGCAGTGGCTTACCCCACTTAGACTCTCCTGGGGATTTGTGGTATGGGACAATGCCAGTAACATTGTGTAGGCATTACATATGGGCAATTTCCGTGTTGTACAATGTTCTCCAGTGGTTTGAACTTGCCACCCGTGAAGTCAGTTCCGAAACTGCCAGCATGAGTCAGGTCATTCCCCTGATCAGGCTGTAGCAGAAGCAGCTGGAGAAAGGTAAGGAGGAGCTAAAGCATTGCAATTCCGCAAAGCATGTAGCTCTTGTGGATGAAAACCTTCATACACTTTTCCAGGATACCATGGTGGTCAGTCTATTAAAGTCAGAGGAATACATTCTGGCCAATGTGCTCGATCCGCGTTTGCTGTGTCTCCTTTTCCAGCAGACAGGTCAGGAGATGGTCATCTGAAGTGGACCTTGAAATGGCAACAGCTCCTCCTTCATTTTCTCCCACACCTGTAGCAATAAGGAAACAGCTCAAACTTCCTACCTGACCTGCTGGGGGTGATGCAGGACAGGCAGGAGCGAGTTTGGACATCTGTTCCGGATTGAGTGACCTGCCAACGATTGCTGACATGTCTACTGTCACTGCATACAATGATGTCACCACTGAAAAAATGGTGGAGAATTACTTTGGTGACAGCATCCAAGTAGACATGTCAGTTAGCCCGTACCTGTACTGGCAGGAAAAAAAAGCCAGTTTGGAGGCCCCTGTACAAACTGTGCAGCCGGGAACCTGGTCAGCGAGCTACATACTGTAGAAGGTTGCTTCCACAAAAGGAGGAGACGATGATGTTCATCAAAATTAATTATCAATTCTTCAATGAAGACCAGCAATTGCCTCCAGATACTACAGAGGGACCCGTAATGGTGGATTCCAGCAGGGACGAATTGATAATCTGTGAGGATGAGGATGTACGTACTGAAGGGGGTGAGGAATCAGAGGATAAGGACTACATCTTGCCTCTGTAGAGCTGGTTTGTACAGGGAGAGATGAATTGCTTCTTTTTTTGTGGGGGCCCAAACAAACCAATCATTTCAACCACAGTCGTGTGGCAGACCCTGTCACTGAAATGACTGGTTTGTTAAAGTGTGCATGTCCTATTTACGCAACATAAGGGTGGGTGGGAGGGTTCCAAGGACAATTACATCTTGTACCTATTTTTTTGCCATTATGTGCTATTTTGGGCCTAGTTTTTCAAACTGCCATCCTGTCCTGTTTTTATGGGTTTTTTTTGTGTTTTTTTTTAAATACAGATCCGAAACACGAAACACTGAATGGTGGTATTTTGGAGCTGATCCAGATCCAAAACACTGCCTGAGATACAGACTCAAAACACGTTTCACGAAACACTCAAAGTGGCCGGTGCACATCCTTACTATTTATTATTGACATCACCTGTGTTAAACAATTTAATTTATTAGAAAGGTGTTTCACTATAGGTGATAGCAATTATACACTGAAATGGGTCATGTTCAGAGGTATGCAATAATACAGTCAGTAGAGTTCTAAAACACACAACCATGAGTCTAACACTATTACTATAAAAATGTATGCAGACAGGAGGTGTCTGCAATAGTGCAGCTCACCGGTCAAACAATCACTGGGGCAGATGTATTAAGCCTTAACAAGAGATAAATGTAAAGGTGCCCATACACGGTCCGTTTAAAGGGACCGCTCGGGACTTAAATAGTACACATCACATCGCATCGCATCGCATGCCTTGTGCATGCAGTGTGCATGCAATGCGATGTGATGAACAGCTAGTACAAAAACTATGTGCAGCACATACTTTTGTACCGTACGATGAGATGCGCGGGAGCGCGCATCTCATAGTATAGAACGGACGGTCCGGGAACGGACCGTCTATGGGCAGCTTTAGGGTGATAGGGAGAGATAAACGTCCAGCCAATTAGCTCCTTACTGACTTTTTTCAAACACAGGCTGTAACATGGCAGTTGGCAGGTGATTGGCTGGACGTTTATATCTCCTTATCACCCTTGAATTTATCTCTTGCTAAATCTTAATACATCTGCCCCAATGTGAGATGTACTAAGCCTTGAAAGTGATAAAATGGAGAGTGATAAATCAACAACCAATCAGCTCCAACTATACCTGTCATTTTTCAAACACACTCTGTGGTATGTCAGTGAGGAGATGATTGGCTAGTGGTCTATCACTCTCATCACATCTGGCCCTGAGGGAGAAACACCTGCACAGCAGCTCACATCCAACTGACAGCTGTTCTTCAGAGGGCAACATACCTGCACTGCTGCTCAGCACTAATTAAAAGCTAGGATGCAGCAAGCAGTGGCAGATAATCCTTAAAATAGTCACACGTAAATTGGGATAAGTAAAACCTGGAACTGAGTATTTTTCACAACATCAGCCGAGGCTCTGTCAGTGTGTGTGTGTGTGTGTGTGTGTGTGTGTGTGTGTGTGCGTGCGCCTGAATGGAGCTCTGTCTGGAGCCCTCTAGTGGCCCCTGGCACACCATTGAGGCGAGGAGCAGCATTAGGCTTTATTAGATAGGGTGGGCAAAGTCAAAGGACATCACTGTTCCCCCATCTGCATTGTGCACCTAATAAAAACAGCTTTGCAAATGTCACCTAGGTTTAACATGTGAAATGTGCCAACAGCCAAGCCCTGTCTGTTTGGTTTTAAGATTAACACTGTGATCGTGAAGGTCAAAAAATGTAGTTTCATAAAGTGATAAACTCCCTCATGTGGGAAAGAAACATTTCCTATCATATCTGCAGACAATGGTAATTTTTGTTTTAGTTAGCAAGTGGGAAAAGATTGCTCAAGCCTCATAGAAAATAGAGCTTTAGATGTTCCACTTATGCAGAAAGATTAGCCTCTCGCTTCCGTGATTACCAAGAAGAGTGGAATACTTCATGTGAAGTTTGCTTTGTGTGCTTTCAAGTGAATTATAATGCTTGAGTATGTTCAGCAACAAGATTTGCCATCAAATGGGTAGAAAATAGAAATGAAACTGCTAGATTGTCCTCTAATATAGACAAGGAAACATTCTATGTATTTGCCTGAAATATTTTCATACTCTGAATGGATGAAAGGAATACAATCAAATTTAGCAGCTGTTCGACGGCTGAATGTAAATATAGGAATCAGGCAGACAGGATTCAGCGCTTATCTAAATGGCATAAATCCCTTACCAGCACAATGGGGGTTATTCAGATCTGATCGCTACTGGGTGAATTAGGTCCACACTGCCCCGCTACAGTGAAATCCTGCCTTGTGAATTAATGTGCGCACTGTGCTAATAGATGTGTACACCTAGCGTAGAATTCACAGCCGAGTGAAAATGGCCAAAATCCTTTGCTACAGGCTCACCTTTGAATTTTTTTTCAACTGGGCACCAGTCATCGCAAACAAGGAGTAGCCAGAGACTTTTACTTGTCGGCTGCGATGAATACAGGCATATCCGGCCTGGAGCTGACGTCACAAACCTTCCCATAAAACATGCTCAGTGGCATATAGAGAGGGGGGCGGATACTTTTTGCCTGGGTCTTATGAAGGGGCATGTGGCCCACTACCCCCTCCCCTGTTGCATAGATCTCAGACAGCAAATGTCTCTGTATGACATAATGATGGGACAGTTCCAGGCTAGAGTGACTTGTGAGACACATACAGTATGGCACTTTTAGTTCCAAATCCGCCCTTGCTTATAAGGCCTGGCCTGTGTGAGTTTTGGGGATTTATTATTTAAATATACGTACATAGGTGCTAAGTACCATATTTATTTAGGAAAATGTTGCTGAGAATGAGTCTGTGGTGTTTCCAAAGGCTGACAATCAACTTTAAGTAATTCATTAATATGTCTAGCTACAGCTGAGTGGATCAAACCCTTTCCCTGGTTTCGGCATAAATGAGTATTTATAATATCACTATAAAGCAGCCTATGTGGCCTAATGGCAGTGTGCGGTAGTTAGAGGTAGAATATGATGATATTCCATCCTGTGCTGGCCATGCTCCTCAAGCTTGTGCCGGATGCCACCGGTGCAAGAACGTGTAGAGATCCAGAACATTCTTGGCGGCTCAGTGGTGACACCTGGAAGCCCTTTAGGCTGCAGATTACCTTTCTATACATTATGCACACCAAATGCTGGTGCTACAGGGAAATGAGGGTAGTGCCCCCAGGTTTTATGCGGCTACAGTGCTTGTACACAGTTATGACCACGGCCAGATTAACAATGGGGCGGGTTGAGTTGCAGCATCATGCCTCCAAATAAAAATAGGCCCATCATCATGACAGAATGAATCCAGCTGGCCACATGGTTGGCCATAAATCATAAGTGATAAATTGCATTCCTATTTTACAGATTTATGCAATTTCTGTACTTTTATATATTTAGGGAGAAATAATGGTGTATAGTGTATGGGTTCTACATGCCTACATTGCATTAGACTCACTCATTTCTCATAATAGGCCCTTGTACATTTCCAGCTCCAGGCCCATTAGGCTCTTAGTCCATTAGCTATATAACAATGATAGGCACACAATTGATAGACTTTTCCCCCATTTTTATGGGGCAATCCTGTATTCTCTGTAATATGTAATCACCATCAGTGGGCATGCATGCCCTCACAGGCTTGCTTCACTCACCATGTTTTAGACACGGTGGTGATCGCAGCAATTCTTAGTTGAAACCAACCAACCAACCAAATGTTGGGAAAATATGTAAAAAAACAGTGTTGAACATTTGTGTGCCAATCACTGTCATGTAAAACTACTGATCCCATCCACCTAATACACATCAACCTTCTAACACACAGCTTAGATAACAGAAGATGGAGATCTCAGTACAGGCAGCATAGTGGGACAGTACCCGCAATACAGGAAGTGCTTAGCTCCGATGGTACAGACAAAATATAAATTCAGTGGTGCTAAGGCTATTATATATTTTATTTAAGATAGCCTGGCAGCTAATAAGACATCAAGAAACAGATAATGTCACAAAGCTAAGAAAAAGCAGCTGTCACATTATAAATCATTATATGAGACAGCGTAGACTACAGCCATGTTAATTCAAACTTACAGTGACTATAAGGGCAGTTACCCAATTATTATAATTCAGGGATACTGATTTACCCTGAAATTGCATGGTGTATTCATAGCAATATTAAAGTGACTGAGTCTGTGAAAAAAAACGCACAAGTGTTTGAAAAAATCATATCATACATACATGTTATATGTACGCAATTTGCATCATTAGCCACTCTCCCGAAAAGCCATGAATCACGGGAAATTAACACTATGGTGGGAAAGGTTGCTTGTATCTGGTATGGTTCCCCACCATTCTGGGGGGCCAGGATGGAGACCCGATTTTCACGAGCCTCCAGGTCATTCCCGGATGGTAGGCAACCCTGTGTACATAGCAGACAGCATATTCTATTGCAGCATGGTTGTTCACAATATGAGCTTACATTTATTGTGCACAATACCAACATTTTATCAGCAAGAAAAAGACATCCTAAAGGGGAGTACACACGGAGCAAATTTGTGCTATTTTCTAAGCAATCTGAGTAGATTGCTTAGAAAGTAAGCACAGATCTCTCCGTGTGTATGCTATGAGAGATTAAATATCTCTTGCTAGCTAAATCAGTGCATGCAGTCAAAATCTAGTTAGATTGCTCAGCAAAGGACTGCAAATCTCTCTGTGTGTACAGAATGAGAGATACTGATCGCAATCTCTCATTCTGAACAACTACCCGGCTTTTTTTTGCCTAAGCAAAATTGCTTAGCAAAATTGTTTAGCAAAATTGCTTAGAACAAATCTCTGCGTGTGTATGTGCTCTCCATGGGAGATCTTGACACTAGCAAAATTGCTTAGCAAAATTGCTTAGCACAGATCTCTACGTGTGTATGCCCCTTAAGACATGATACTGGTGACTTTGTGACAACGTTACTATTTCACCAGATTTGTATTCAATTGTTTTCTTCTACTAGAAAGATTCATAATGCAATCTCGGATTACAGACAAAGGTGAGTTTAAAGGCATTGTATTGTTAGGAATCTCTTTGTGGTGGCTGAGGACATTCTCTTTGCTGTTTATCACTCTGATGTTAGATCAAACATACGGAATCTTCAACCAACTCTATGAAAATCTACACAACGGGTCTGATTTTGATTTTGGAAATAAAGCAAAAAGAACTAATCCAAAAAACAAACAAACAAAACAAACAAACAAACAAACAAACAAACATGTTGGGTGGCAACATTCAGAATGGGGGGGTGGGACTAATTAGAATAATACTTACATATATATTCTACTTAGAATTTCTAACATAAATAGGGTTAGAGGCAGTGGTGGCTCCTACCTGATTGTAAGAGGGGGCTGCCGCTGGCCACAATGCCTCCAACCCCTCCCTGCCAACACTGATCACCAACTGCTCCTTGGCACGCTGCGGTATCGGTACCTGTATGAGATAACAGGCACTGGTGTATGTGCAGTATAGACCTAGGTACTGGGCATGCGCATACCCCAAGTTTCTATGGGCTGCTTTGGCTGCCGCCCATAGAAGCCAATTCACTGTCCCGATTCCTGTACAATGCAGGTGACAAGCACCAGGACTGGCGCATGTGCAGTATCAACCTCGGTACTATGGGCTGCTTTGGCTGCAGCCCATAGAAACCAAAGAGGCAGTCCCAGAGGGAGAGAACACCACTTCGTTGGGTGACTGGCAGGTCAGAATTCCAATAGGAAGTCACTTCCAGTCACAGTTAAGTCAATTCAGTCTTACGGGCTTGACTACAGTGATGGTTTTACCTGGGGGTCCTGCAGCCCATATGTAAAAACCACCATTGGTTTGGGATTATATTTAAGGTTAATAAAATACTGTATATTTTGACATACCATTGTATAAAGCCCACATGGACCATCAGGTTCATATAAAGATGTATCAAGTAAATGATGGGGAGAGGACGGGTAGGGAATTTCTCTGCACACTCTTAATGGGTCGTTTCTCGTTTTCTTTATGGACCCGTGTTGCCCGCTATTTTAGTTCACTTGCGGGGGTGCCACTCAAGGTAACTAGGAGTATACAGAAGACTGTGATGGCACAAAGAGTAGTGCCAGGAAAGAGCGTTACGCTGTTAGAGTGCACACTGTTTATTTATATTTTTCACTGTATTGTAATCTGAGTTTATTGTAAAATTTAACTTTTAATAAATTTGCTTTAAAAAGATTTCCTCTTTGTTTTTATTCCTTTATATTCGTAGGGAAAAAGAGAGGATTGGGTTTTCTAGGTGAAATATAGAATTAAAATTGTTTACATTTAGACATGGTGCTCTTACAAGAAAATGAAATGAGAGGGTGTAGAAGAATAGAATGTTTAAAACAAAAGAATGTTAGAGCCCGTAGTCTGCTGCGCTTAATTTGATTTTCTCAGTGTTATAATTTGTTTGCAGGTATTTCCTGGTTCTTGTTGTGTCTATGCACCGTTGCCTATAATTGGCTTATGCCCAGCTACCTGTGTACATGTATCTAGTACAGAAATGTAGGCTGATTTTTTATGTTGCCAATATTGTTGGCTTTTTTAGTTCAGCACGTTTCTTTATTACAGAGGTAGGTGTGTGTACTGGTTATTTTTATAGTTGGGGTTATGTCACCTCCCTAGATCTTTAGAGGTTCTATTTGCCCCAATTGGTCGTTATTATATAGGGGTTTTTAATACAAAGAGTTTTGGAAAAAGAATTCTGTTGGTGGAATTCTGTGTGTAGTTTTTACTTATATTTATAGCTTTTAGGCTTTGATTTTAACATTTATAAATTTGCACAGTCAGTTTGGTGGGTCTATCTCTATTTTCCCTCAGTGTGTCTTCTGACGCCGCACTGGGGGTCCCTGCCTGGACCGGCAGTTGGAGCCCTGTTGCGGTTTTTAACCACCGATTTTATTGGGTTTTTATTACAGTGATTCTCCCACCAAACTTTCACATGCATATATCTGTTGTTATTTATTTGCACATATTATATTTGAGTACTTATTTGGCACTTATTCGCAGGTCTTGGCTGGTATACTATGTATTGTTCTTATAAGTTGTATCAATTGTTACCACACTGTATCATTAAATTATAGCAGTCATCTTCTCTCTGAGTTGGTAATTTAGGATTTGATTTGCAGTCTCCTGCTCTAGGAGAATGCTGGTGTTGATACTGTGTTTTTAAGTTTTAGTATACCCAGCTCTTATAGTATCCTTTTATCTGTGCATTTGTTTGTCAAGTTTATGCCCTATGCAGGATGAATTGCAGTCCCTTGATTGGGTAAGGGTTACTACTGATTATCTGTGTGTCCACACAGATTTATTTTGTGTGCACTTGCTGTTTTATAAGTAAGTTTCCAAAACATTTAATTCCTGCTCTGTGTTAGTGGCAGGTTTTTACTTTATGCATATATACTTTGATATGCCTTCATGTGTGTACATGAATTGCTATCACTGTGGATAAGCACTACAATATGCTCTGTGTATGCACGCATTGGTTAATGCTAATGCATCACTGGCTTTCTCCACTATGGGAAGATATTTTGCCACTGGTTGTCCCCATACACACACCTTTTATTCCTCTAGATACAAATAGTATACATTTTTATAACATTGTAATTAGTATCATTTAGTGCAGCTAGAGGTCGGGCTCTAACAGCTCGACGCGCGTTTCACCTAAACAAGGCTTTTTCAAGACCAACCAGGTGCTTCTCTAGGATTATATTTATTCATTTTCAGCCACCAATCACGTCGCGCTTTCGCGATCACGTGACATTCTACAAGCCAATCTCGCGGCTGTAGTTCTTTTAGTGATCAGACGGCATCTCCGTCTGTTTTCCTTGTTTCCGGGTCATGTGACTAGCGTCATACGTCACATGTTCTCGACTGGCCAATCATTGGCTTGGGATCTCGATCCCGGAGTTAGCTCTGCCCGGGACTCTGTATATTAAAACATAAGTGTTATACTTATGTCTTTCTTGTTTGCTCAAACGTCTTTCCACATCTTTATTTACGTATGTATATATTGTAATGGACGTGCTTTACTGTTGACAGGATATTAGTGTCCCTGTTCCCCAGCTATTTTAGGCATCCTGATGTTGATATTCTCTTATGCCTTATTCTGGGGGGTCCGGAATCTGTGTAATATAATATTATCTTTAATTTGGAGTTTTAAGTCCTGTTTTGTGAAATTTTTCACAGAGTCTGATCCTTCCTTTGTGCTTAGATTCATCAAGATTTATTATTATATCATAGTTGTCTGTCTCTTGATGGTTGTCATTTTATTAATTGTAAAAGCGTTATGATTTATTCAGTTTCCCATATAACATTGGTCTGTCTCAGTGTATAAATCTAAGTGGGTTTAAAGAGGAAGTGTAATAAAAAGGTGAATATAGTGAACAAACTGGCAAAGAAAACGTGGAAAAATATATATATATATACATATACATATATATATATATACATATACATATATATATAGTGATAATAGTGAAGAATTTTAATTATATTGTGAAACTCAATATTAATATTGGTGATCCATTTGTGGTTTGATTGTTAACCACTTGGTGTTCTATTTTAATTGCTTTCAAGAAGGGGAGTGGTAGTTTCTGGGGGAGATAAAGGGAGAAGAGGAAATGAGTGGGAGAGAGCAAAGAGTGATTATAGTGAATTCTTATTCTAAATATAGTGTAGAATGTCTAAATTGGGTACAGTATATGTGGGTCTAGGTATCATATGTACCCCATTATATTGTACCCGTGATGGGTGATATTGTGCATCTTATATTATAAGTGATAAATTAAATGGTCATGTTTGTGAGTAATAAATCCTTTTGTTTTAACGTATTTCTTTTTTATTATTTTTTATTTTTTATATATATATATTTATCGTTTGTGTCTTGTAGGTTACTCTCAGGCTCCTCCGCCGTTCCTCCGAAGGCACGCCGCATGGTACACCCAGGTAAGTTTTTTCTTTTTTTGTTTTTTTGTTTTAATTTTTACATTTTTGATTACTAGGTTTGTAATTATTTTCAGGGTTTTGTATTCTTGTTATCTCTACTGTTGATTTTTATTATTTGAACCATTATTGTTTTTGTTTCACCTTCCTATTTTTGTTATATGTGGGTAATAAAGATCCTATCTCTACCAGTGTTTGATCTTCAGTAGGTTGTTCTTCTTACTCAGTGGTTTTGTATTGTTATTTTTGAAATTCTTAGCAGACTTGTTCTTCCTGAATTTCTTTGTTGTATTTATTATGTCTAAAGATATGGTGTGTAGCTATTGTTCTCATTTAGACCAGTCGGATGTAAGCTGTCCATTATAAAGATCATCCTTGTCTCTTGCTTTAACAATTCTTTGTCAAGGTCTCCTCCTCTTATTCCTAGACGTATTTGTTTCATTCCAAATGCTTTCAAGGTTTCAGGTTTGCAATTATGGAATTTGAGGAAGTGTTTGGCCACAGGAGTTAGTGTTTTGAAGTTATCCTTATCTCTCTGTGCATTGCGTATCGTTCCTGCATGTTCGAGTATTCGTACCTTAAGGGGTCTGATGGTTTTGCCAATATACGTTTTATTACAGGGGCATTGCAGGTGGTATATGACTCCCATAGTGGTGCATGAGATGTTCTCTTGTATCTTCCACTCTTTCCCCCATTTGTCTGTGTATGATGTTCTTGTGGTCATGTATTGGCAGGCTTTACACTTTCCACATTTCGTGGAGCCAGGTCTTTTATCTGGAATTGGTGGTTTTGTAAGATGACTTTTTACGAGACGGTCCTTAATGTTTCTAGCTCTTCTCCAACTTGTTTGTACCTGTGCTGGTAATATCTTTTTCAGGTCTTCGTCAGTTTTTAAGATTTGCCAATGATCTTGTAGAATGGCTGTTATCTCTTTCCAATTTTTGTTGAAACTGCCTATAAACCTCACCGGTTCTTCCTTTTCGTTGTGAGTTTTGGGTTGGAGTAAGGATTCTCTCGATATTGCATCAACTTCCTTTTTTGCTCTTTTAATTAATCTTTGACTGTATCCCCTGTCTTGGAGTCTTTTGCTCAGTTCTGATTCTCTTTTTGCATATGTTTCAGGATCTGAACAATTGCGTTTGGTACGAATCAGTTCTCCTTTTGGGATGGCTCTGATTGTTGCAGGTAGATGGGCACTTGTGGAGTGTAGGATACTATTTGTTGCTGTGCTTTTTCTGTGAATATCCGTTGTTATTATTCCCTCCTCTTCGATATTAATAGTGAGGTCCAGGAAGTTGATGGAGACCTTGCTTGCCTCATGGGTCAGTCTCAAATTCAAATTGTTGGTGTTCAATATTGAGATGAAGTCTTCCAAGTCATTTTTACTTCCCTCCCACAGTATGAATATGTCGTCTATATATCTCTGATACATCAAGATATTGTCTGTGTATTCCTCATTTTTTTCCTGAAATAAAATTTCCCTCTCCCACCACCCCAGGTAGAGGTTGGCATATGTGGGGGCACAGGCTGTCCCCATTGCCGTACCCCTCACCTGGAGGTAGTGGGATTCGTTACAGGTAAAGAAATTCTTGGTGAGGATGAATTCTAGCGCTTCCAGCAGAAAGTTGTTAAATTCTTGGTTTGCTTCCATATTTAAGAAGTATCTTGTTGCAGCAATTCCTTTATCATGATTAATGCTGGTATATAGACTTTCGATGTCACATGTCACTAGCCAGGTGTTATCATTGACAGTTATGTTTTCAAGTTTTTTCAGAATGTCCATCGTGTCCCTGGTGTACGAGGGAAGTGCTGTGACATGTTTTCGGAGGAATTGGTCAACATAAATACTTATTTTTTCTGTTAAGCTTCCTATCCCGGATAGTATTGGTCTACCCGGGGGCTTTTTTTCGTTTTTGTGCACTTTCGGTAATAAGTACATAGTTGGTGTTCTTGGTTTTTCTACTCTTAAATACTGGAAGTCACTTTTGCTTATTGTTTTTCTGTCATAAGCTTCCTGTATCATGTCTTGATACATCAGAGTATATTTGTGGCTCGGGTTAAATGTAAGTTTTTTATAACATTGTTCATCTTGTAGCTGTCTTTCCATCTCTTGTAGGTATGAGTTGAGTGGCCACAAGACAATGTTCCCCCCCTTGTCTGAGGGCTTCACCACTGTATCGTCCCATTTTTCTATTTCTTTTAAAGCTTTTTTCTCTCCTTCATTGATGTTGTCTACTTGTTTATTTCGTTTTAGAAAGAGGGAGTCGAGATCTTTTGATACCATACTCTGGTATACTTGTATTTGGGGACATATTTTTGGATCTGGTTGGAAGGTTGATTTTTTCTTTATTTTATTTTTATTAAATGGTTCATTGGAGAGGGTTTCAGGAGTGCTCTCATCTTCTAATTCTGTCAGGATTTGAAGTATTGTAAGATCACTTTCTTCGAGGGTATTTGGATCTTGTTCTCCTGGAGGTCTTTCAGTTGTTTCATTCCTGCGTAATTCTGATTGGTTAGCAAAAAATTTTTTTTTTTTAAAAGGATTTTCCTTGTGAACAGGTTTAAATCCTTCTCACATTCAAAGCGGTCAGGATTTTGTGTAGGCGAGAAAGATAAACCTCTTTTCAGAATAGATTCTTGTTCTAGAGTCAAGACTTTATCTGTTAGGTTTATAATTCTGAGGTTGTCTTTCGCGTTATCCTGTATTTCGTTTGAGGTTAGAACTGTTGTCTGAATCTCCTCCTCTCGCGAGGTTCGTCTCTCCAATCCAATGATTCCCTCTTTCGTCTTCCTCCTTTTACTCCTCCTTGTTTTTCGCCTGGGTCTTGTGTATCTCTCCGACCACGGCCTAAAAAATTTCTTTGATACGGTCTGCGTTCGAGATTGTCGCCTTCTGACATTTCTGTTTCAGAGGTTGTATAGTTGGATGCACTACTTGGTCTTCTCTGGGTTTGTTGTGATATTCTAGTATTCCATTTGAAGATTTTATTCGTGGCAAAGTCTGTTCGATCTCTTTGAAATTTGCGTCTCTTTCTTTCTATGATTTCATTTTCATAGTTCTCTATTTCTTTCTTATATTTTTCATATCGTGTTTGAAAGAGTTCGAGCGTCTCAAAGTTTTTTAGTTTTTCACTCAATCTCGCTATTTCTTGAGATTGTTGTGCCAGTATTATCTCGTCATGTTTTATCAAGATTTTTATTAATTCATTGGAACACTGGATTAGGACAGTTTCCCATTCTTTCTGTAATTCTTCAGTTGCTAGTTCATACGCCGGAAAAATTCTTGCTCTCAGGCCTCTTGGTATCAGTTTTTGTTTCAAATAGTTGTCGAATGTCATTCGATTCCACGTTGTTTTACTGTGCTTCATGAGTGCCACTTTCAGGGAGAAGAGGTCGTCTGACCAGTTAGTATTGTTCCTATCTTCCACTTCTGGATTTTGTGAGAAGATGGAGTTCATATCTGTTCTTAGTTTTTCTTTTCTATTTTCTAGATCTCTGGCAAGACTGAAGTTCGACATCTTAGGAATTTGGTTGGTATTTTATTTCTGTTAAGAAAGTTTGTGGAGGTAATTTCTCCTTCTGGAGAGGTGCTAGACGTTTAGGAAGCTGAGTTAACAGCAAAAGTATATCAAGTAAATGATGGGGAGAGGACGGGTAGGGAATTTCTCTGCACACTCTTAATGGGTCGTTTCTCGTTTTCTTTATGGACCCGTGTTGCCCGCTATTTTAGTTCACTTGCGGGGGTGCCACTCAAGGTAACTAGGAGTATACAGAAGACTGTGATGGCACAAAGAGTAGTGCCAGGAAAGAGCGTTACGCTGTTAGAGTGCACACTGTTTATTTATATTTTTCACTGTATTGTAATCTGAGTTTATTGTAAAATTTAACTTTTAATAAATTTGCTTTAAAAAGATTTCCTCTTTGTTTTTATTCCTTTATATTCGTAGGGAAAAAGAGAGGATTGGGTTTTCTAGGTGAAATATAGAATTAAAATTGTTTACATTTAGACATGGTGCTCTTACAAGAAAATGAAATGAGAGGGTGTAGAAGAATAGAATGTTTAAAACAAAAGAATGTTAGAGCCCGTAGTCTGCTGCGCTTAATTTGATTTTCTCAGTGTTATAATTTGTTTGCAGGTATTTCCTGGTTCTTGTTGTGTCTATGCACCGTTGCCTATAATTGGCTTATGCCCAGCTACCTGTGTACATGTATCTAGTACAGAAATGTAGGCTGATTTTTTATGTTGCCAATATTGTTGGCTTTTTTAGTTCAGCACGTTTCTTTATTACAGAGGTAGGTGTGTGTACTGGTTATTTTTATAGTTGGGGTTATGTCACCTCCCTAGATCTTTAGAGGTTCTATTTGCCCCAATTGGTCGTTATTATATAGGGGTTTTTAATACAAAGAGTTTTGGAAAAAGAATTCTGTTGGTGGAATTCTGTGTGTAGTTTTTACTTATATTTATAGCTTTTAGGCTTTGATTTTAACATTTATAAATTTGCACAGTCAGTTTGGTGGGTCTATCTCTATTTTCCCTCAGTGTGTCTTCTGACGCCGCACTGGGGGTCCCTGCCTGGACCGGCAGTTGGAGCCCTGTTGCGGTTTTTAACCACCGATTTTATTGGGTTTTTATTACAGTGATTCTCCCACCAAACTTTCACATGCATATATCTGTTGTTATTTATTTGCACATATTATATTTGAGTACTTATTTGGCACTTATTCGCAGGTCTTGGCTGGTATACTATGTATTGTTCTTATAAGTTGTATCAATTGTTACCACACTGTATCATTAAATTATAGCAGTCATCTTCTCTCTGAGTTGGTAATTTAGGATTTGATTTGCAGTCTCCTGCTCTAGGAGAATGCTGGTGTTGATACTGTGTTTTTAAGTTTTAGTATACCCAGCTCTTATAGTATCCTTTTATCTGTGCATTTGTTTGTCAAGTTTATGCCCTATGCAGGATGAATTGCAGTCCCTTGATTGGGTAAGGGTTACTACTGATTATCTGTGTGTCCACACAGATTTATTTTGTGTGCACTTGCTGTTTTATAAGTAAGTTTCCAAAACATTTAATTCCTGCTCTGTGTTAGTGGCAGGTTTTTACTTTATGCATATATACTTTGATATGCCTTCATGTGTGTACATGAATTGCTATCACTGTGGATAAGCACTACAATATGCTCTGTGTATGCACGCATTGGTTAATGCTAATGCATCACTGGCTTTCTCCACTATGGGAAGATATTTTGCCACTGGTTGTCCCCATACACACACCTTTTATTCCTCTAGATACAAATAGAATACATTTTTATAACATTGTAATTAGTATCATTTAGTGCAGCTAGAGGTCGGGCTCTAACAGCTCGACGCGCGTTTCACCTAAACAAGGCTTTTTCAAGACCAACCAGGTGCTTCTCTAGGATTATATTTATTCATTTTCAGCCACCAATCACGTCGCGCTTTCGCGATCACGTGACATTCTACAAGCCAATCTCGCGGCTGTAGTTCTTTTAGTGATCAGACGGCATCTCCGTCTGTTTTCCTTGTTTCCGGGTCATGTGACTAGCGTCATACGTCACATGTTCTCGACTGGCCAATCATTGGCTTGGGATCTCGATCCCGGAGTTAGCTCTGCCCGGGACTCTGTATATTAAAACATAAGTGTTATACTTATGTCTTTCTTGTTTGCTCAAACGTCTTTCCACATCTTTATTTACGTATGTATATATTGTAATGGACGTGCTTTACTGTTGACAGGATATTAGTGTCCCTGTTCCCCAGCTATTTTAGGCATCCTGATGTTGATATTCTCTTATGCCTTATTCTGGGGGGTCCGGAATCTGTGTAATATAATATTATCTTTAATTTGGAGTTTTAAGTCCTGTTTTGTGAAATTTTTCACAGAGTCTGATCCTTCCTTTGTGCTTAGATTCATCAAGATTTATTATTATATCATAGTTGTCTGTCTCTTGATGGTTGTCATTTTATTAATTGTAAAAGCGTTATGATTTATTCAGTTTCCCATATAACATTGGTCTGTCTCAGTGTATAAATCTAAGTGGGTTTAAAGAGGAAGTGTAATAAAAAGGTGAATATAGTGAACAAACTGGCAAAGAAAACGTGGAAAAATATATATATATATACATATACATATATATATATATACATATACATATATATATAGTGATAATAGTGAAGAATTTTAATTATATTGTGAAACTCAATATTAATATTGGTGATCCATTTGTGGTTTGATTGTTAACCACTTGGTGTTCTATTTTAATTGCTTTCAAGAAGGGGAGTGGTAGTTTCTGGGGGAGATAAAGGGAGAAGAGGAAATGAGTGGGAGAGAGCAAAGAGTGATTATAGTGAATTCTTATTCTAAATATAGTGTAGAATGTCTAAATTGGGTACAGTATATGTGGGTCTAGGTATCATATGTACCCCATTATATTGTACCCGTGATGGGTGATATTGTGCATCTTATATTATAAGTGATAAATTAAATGGTCATGTTTGTGAGTAATAAATCCTTTTGTTTTAACGTATTTCTTTTTTATTATTTTTTATTTTTTATATATATATATTTATCGTTTGTGTCTTGTAGGTTACTCTCAGGCTCCTCCGCCGTTCCTCCGAAGGCACGCCGCATGGTACACCCAGGTAAGTTTTTTCTTTTTTTGTTTTTTTGTTTTAATTTTTACATTTTTGATTACTAGGTTTGTAATTATTTTCAGGGTTTTGTATTCTTGTTATCTCTACTGTTGATTTTTATTATTTGAACCATTATTGTTTTTGTTTCACCTTCCTATTTTTGTTATATGTGGGTAATAAAGATCCTATCTCTACCAGTGTTTGATCTTCAGTAGGTTGTTCTTCTTACTCAGTGGTTTTGTATTGTTATTTTTGAAATTCTTAGCAGACTTGTTCTTCCTGAATTTCTTTGTTGTATTTATTATGTCTAAAGATATGGTGTGTAGCTATTGTTCTCATTTAGACCAGTCGGATGTAAGCTGTCCATTATAAAGATCATCCTTGTCTCTTGCTTTAACAATTCTTTGTCAAGGTCTCCTCCTCTTATTCCTAGACGTATTTGTTTCATTCCAAATGCTTTCAAGGTTTCAGGTTTGCAATTATGGAATTTGAGGAAGTGTTTGGCCACAGGAGTTAGTGTTTTGAAGTTATCCTTATCTCTCTGTGCATTGCGTATCGTTCCTGCATGTTCGAGTATTCGTACCTTAAGGGGTCTGATGGTTTTGCCAATATACGTTTTATTACAGGGGCATTGCAGGTGGTATATGACTCCCATAGTGGTGCATGAGATGTTCTCTTGTATCTTCCACTCTTTCCCCCATTTGTCTGTGTATGATGTTCTTGTGGTCATGTATTGGCAGGCTTTACACTTTCCACATTTCGTGGAGCCAGGTCTTTTATCTGGAATTGGTGGTTTTGTAAGATGACTTTTTACGAGACGGTCCTTAATGTTTCTAGCTCTTCTCCAACTTGTTTGTACCTGTGCTGGTAATATCTTTTTCAGGTCTTCGTCAGTTTTTAAGATTTGCCAATGATCTTGTAGAATGGCTGTTATCTCTTTCCAATTTTTGTTGAAACTGCCTATAAACCTCACCGGTTCTTCCTTTTCGTTGTGAGTTTTGGGTTGGAGTAAGGATTCTCTCGATATTGCATCAACTTCCTTTTTTGCTCTTTTAATTAATCTTTGACTGTATCCCCTGTCTTGGAGTCTTTTGCTCAGTTCTGATTCTCTTTTTGCATATGTTTCAGGATCTGAACAATTGCGTTTGGTACGAATCAGTTCTCCTTTTGGGATGGCTCTGATTGTTGCAGGTAGATGGGCACTTGTGGAGTGTAGGATACTATTTGTTGCTGTGCTTTTTCTGTGAATATCCGTTGTTATTATTCCCTCCTCTTCGATATTAATAGTGAGGTCCAGGAAGTTGATGGAGACCTTGCTTGCCTCATGGGTCAGTCTCAAATTCAAATTGTTGGTGTTCAATATTGAGATGAAGTCTTCCAAGTCATTTTTACTTCCCTCCCACAGTATGAATATGTCGTCTATATATCTCTGATACATCAAGATATTGTCTGTGTATTCCTCATTTTTTTCCTGAAATAAAATTTCCCTCTCCCACCACCCCAGGTAGAGGTTGGCATATGTGGGGGCACAGGCTGTCCCCATTGCCGTACCCCTCACCTGGAGGTAGTGGGATTCGTTACAGGTAAAGAAATTCTTGGTGAGGATGAATTCTAGCGCTTCCAGCAGAAAGTTGTTAAATTCTTGGTTTGCTTCCATATTTAAGAAGTATCTTGTTGCAGCAATTCCTTTATCATGATTAATGCTGGTATATAGACTTTCGATGTCACATGTCACTAGCCAGGTGTTATCATTGACAGTTATGTTTTCAAGTTTTTTCAGAATGTCCATCGTGTCCCTGGTGTACGAGGGAAGTGCTGTGACATGTTTTCGGAGGAATTGGTCAACATAAATACTTATTTTTTCTGTTAAGCTTCCTATCCCGGATAGTATTGGTCTACCCGGGGGCTTTTTTTCGTTTTTGTGCACTTTCGGTAATAAGTACATAGTTGGTGTTCTTGGTTTTTCTACTCTTAAATACTGGAAGTCACTTTTGCTTATTGTTTTTCTGTCATAAGCTTCCTGTATCATGTCTTGATACATCAGAGTATATTTGTGGCTCGGGTTAAATGTAAGTTTTTTATAACATTGTTCATCTTGTAGCTGTCTTTCCATCTCTTGTAGGTATGAGTTGAGTGGCCACAAGACAATGTTCCCCCCCTTGTCTGAGGGCTTCACCACTGTATCGTCCCATTTTTCTATTTCTTTTAAAGCTTTTTTCTCTCCTTCATTGATGTTGTCTACTTGTTTATTTCGTTTTAGAAAGAGGGAGTCGAGATCTTTTGATACCATACTCTGGTATACTTGTATTTGGGGACATATTTTTGGATCTGGTTGGAAGGTTGATTTTTTCTTTATTTTATTTTTATTAAATGGTTCATTGGAGAGGGTTTCAGGAGTGCTCTCATCTTCTAATTCTGTCAGGATTTGAAGTATTGTAAGATCACTTTCTTCGAGGGTATTTGGATCTTGTTCTCCTGGAGGTCTTTCAGTTGTTTCATTCCTGCGTAATTCTGATTGGTTAGCAAAAAATTTTTTTTTTTTAAAAGGATTTTCCTTGTGAACAGGTTTAAATCCTTCTCACATTCAAAGCGGTCAGGATTTTGTGTAGGCGAGAAAGATAAACCTCTTTTCAGAATAGATTCTTGTTCTAGAGTCAAGACTTTATCTGTTAGGTTTATAATTCTGAGGTTGTCTTTCGCGTTATCCTGTATTTCGTTTGAGGTTAGAACTGTTGTCTGAATCTCCTCCTCTCGCGAGGTTCGTCTCTCCAATCCAATGATTCCCTCTTTCGTCTTCCTCCTTTTACTCCTCCTTGTTTTTCGCCTGGGTCTTGTGTATCTCTCCGACCACGGCCTAAAAAATTTCTTTGATACGGTCTGCGTTCGAGATTGTCGCCTTCTGACATTTCTGTTTCAGAGGTTGTATAGTTGGATGCACTACTTGGTCTTCTCTGGGTTTGTTGTGATATTCTAGTATTCCATTTGAAGATTTTATTCGTGGCAAAGTCTGTTCGATCTCTTTGAAATTTGCGTCTCTTTCTTTCTATGATTTCATTTTCATAGTTCTCTATTTCTTTCTTATATTTTTCATATCGTGTTTGAAAGAGTTCGAGCGTCTCAAAGTTTTTTAGTTTTTCACTCAATCTCGCTATTTCTTGAGATTGTTGTGCCAGTATTATCTCGTCATGTTTTATCAAGATTTTTATTAATTCATTGGAACACTGGATTAGGACAGTTTCCCATTCTTTCTGTAATTCTTCAGTTGCTAGTTCATACGCCGGAAAAATTCTTGCTCTCAGGCCTCTTGGTATCAGTTTTTGTTTCAAATAGTTGTCGAATGTCATTCGATTCCACGTTGTTTTACTGTGCTTCATGAGTGCCACTTTCAGGGAGAAGAGGTCGTCTGACCAGTTAGTATTGTTCCTATCTTCCACTTCTGGATTTTGTGAGAAGATGGAGTTCATATCTGTTCTTAGTTTTTCTTTTCTATTTTCTAGATCTCTGGCAAGACTGAAGTTCGACATCTTAGGAATTTGGTTGGTATTTTATTTCTGTTAAGAAAGTTTGTGGAGGTAATTTCTCCTTCTGGAGAGGTGCTAGACGTTTAGGAAGCTGAGTTAACAGCAAAAGTATATCAAGTAAATGATGGGGAGAGGACGGGTAGGGAATTTCTCTGCACACTCTTAATGGGTCGTTTCTCGTTTTCTTTATGGACCCGTGTTGCCCGCTATTTTAGTTCACTTGCGGGGGTGCCACTCAAGGTAACTAGGAGTATACAGAAGACTGTGATGGCACAAAGAGTAGTGCCAGGAAAGAGCGTTACGCTGTTAGAGTGCACACTGTTTATTTATATTTTTCACTGTATTGTAATCTGAGTTTATTGTAAAATTTAACTTTTAATAAATTTGCTTTAAAAAGATTTCCTCTTTGTTTTTATTCCTTTATATTCGTAGGGAAAAAGAGAGGATTGGGTTTTCTAGGTGAAATATAGAATTAAAATTGTTTACATTTAGACATGGTGCTCTTACAAGAAAATGAAATGAGAGGGTGTAGAAGAATAGAATGTTTAAAACAAAAGAATGTTAGAGCCCGTAGTCTGCTGCGCTTAATTTGATTTTCTCAGTGTTATAATTTGTTTGCAGGTATTTCCTGGTTCTTGTTGTGTCTATGCACCGTTGCCTATAATTGGCTTATGCCCAGCTACCTGTGTACATGTATCTAGTACAGAAATGTAGGCTGATTTTTTATGTTGCCAATATTGTTGGCTTTTTTAGTTCAGCACGTTTCTTTATTACAGAGGTAGGTGTGTGTACTGGTTATTTTTATAGTTGGGGTTATGTCACCTCCCTAGATCTTTAGAGGTTCTATTTGCCCCAATTGGTCGTTATTATATAGGGGTTTTTAATACAAAGAGTTTTGGAAAAAGAATTCTGTTGGTGGAATTCTGTGTGTAGTTTTTACTTATATTTATAGCTTTTAGGCTTTGATTTTAACATTTATAAATTTGCACAGTCAGTTTGGTGGGTCTATCTCTATTTTCCCTCAGTGTGTCTTCTGACGCCGCACTGGGGGTCCCTGCCTGGACCGGCAGTTGGAGCCCTGTTGCGGTTTTTAACCACCGATTTTATTGGGTTTTTATTACAGTGATTCTCCCACCAAACTTTCACATGCATATATCTGTTGTTATTTATTTGCACATATTATATTTGAGTACTTATTTGGCACTTATTCGCAGGTCTTGGCTGGTATACTATGTATTGTTCTTATAAGTTGTATCAATTGTTACCACACTGTATCATTAAATTATAGCAGTCATCTTCTCTCTGAGTTGGTAATTTAGGATTTGATTTGCAGTCTCCTGCTCTAGGAGAATGCTGGTGTTGATACTGTGTTTTTAAGTTTTAGTATACCCAGCTCTTATAGTATCCTTTTATCTGTGCATTTGTTTGTCAAGTTTATGCCCTATGCAGGATGAATTGCAGTCCCTTGATTGGGTAAGGGTTACTACTGATTATCTGTGTGTCCACACAGATTTATTTTGTGTGCACTTGTTGTTTTATAAGTAAGTTTCCAAAACATTTAATTCCTGCTCTGTGTTAGTGGCAGGTTTTTACTTTATGCATATATACTTTGATATGCCTTCATGTGTGTACATGAATTGCTATCACTGTGGATAAGCACTACAATATGCTCTGTGTATGCACGCATTGGTTAATGCTAATGCATCACTGGCTTTCTCCACTATGGGAAGATATTTTGCCACTGGTTGTCCCCATACACACACCTTTTATTCCTCTAGATACAAATAGTATACATTTTTATAACATTGTAATTAGTATCATTTAGTGCAGCTAGAGGTCGGGCTCTAACAGCTTGACGCGCGTTTCACCTAAACAAGGCTTTTTCAAGACCAACCAGGTGCTTCTCTAGGATTATATTTATTCATTTTCAGCCACCAATCACGTCGCGCTTTCGCGATCACGTGACATTCTACAAGCCAATCTCGCGGCTGTAGTTCTTTTAGTGATCAGACGGCATCTCCGTCTGTTTTCCTTGTTTCCGGGTCATGTGACTAGCGTCATACGTCACATGCTCACCATCCCATGTCTAAATTGCTCCCACAGCGATTCTGTGTCCTAGATGGGATTTTGGTGTGCCAAACAGTGTGGCCAAAAAGTGTGGCTACATCTGTATATGTGTGTAAATCTGTATCTGATAATAGACAGTGCCATACCAGCTATGGACCTCACTATAAACTAAAGCAGTTTAGATGCAGAGATTTTAGAAGAGCAATGAAGCAGGATGCTGAAGCTAGTTTAATACCTCCCAAATGTCACTCTTTCAGTAGGAGAATAATTTTTTGCTGGGACTGTCCAGCTGTCCCACCAGTGTCCTGCAGAGAGGGCAGAAGATGGGGTAGCACTGTCATTGTTATTCTACTTAGTAGAGCAGGGGGTAAATAGATGCCATGCGCATGTGCATGAAGAGCCTTTGCCCACCTGGTCACGCCATCACAATGATGCCAATGCAGTTATGTAAGTGGTACCAAAAAAATGGGTTAATACACTGGTGTGTATAACCCTGGGAGCGCTTGTTTCTAGAGATGCTGACTCAATTAGAGCAGCTGCTTAGGTGGAGAGGGTCAGTCTCCACAAAATTTGCAAAAAAAGAAAAACAAGAAAAAGCAGCGCTCACATTCATTAATGAGTGATTCAAATTTTTTCTAAAATGTAAGCAATTTATTAATTATATATATCATATGCGTTTCGCTGTTCTAACGTCAGCTTTGTCAAGGTTAGAACAGCGAAACGCGTTGGTACTGCTGGGCACCAGATCCTGGGTAATTCTTGGAGGACCTAACCTGCTTAATTCTCTGACCACTGTGCTCCCCGGACAAAAATTGGAAGTCTACGGCTAATTACAACAACTGACCTGGACACTTGGCCGCGAGGTTGTAGGTAGGCTATCAAAACATCAGTCACTCCCTCAGTGTGCCTACAGGGACACTTTCTGCAGTTTTTTGGACTCCATCCAAATACTGGGATTACAAATACAGTGTGGACAGTGCGGGATCCATTATTCCTCCACCCTGTTTGGGGACTGCCCGGATATACGTGAGATCTGGTTCCATTGTTTTTTTTAAACAACATTTTTACATTTTTGCTACAGTGTACACTTTTATATGTGTTATATGTGCTTGATATAATATATGTGCAAACTAATTATGATATATATAATTAATAAATTGCTTACATTTTAGAAAAAATTTGAATCACTCATTAATGAATGTGAGCACTGCTTTTTCTTGTTTTTCTTTTTTTGCAGTTATGTAAGTGGCAGGGGAGCCACCTTCCGTGCTGAGGAGTCAATGACGGGGAACCTGTGCTGCATCTACTTATGCAATATCAAAAATTTAATTGCAATAATTGATCATATCATAGTAAGCATTTTGTGAATTTCGGCTCAGTCCGTTTGGTATAGTGTGTATTTTGGCTCAATCCATGTGGCAAAATGTTAATTTTGACTCAATCTGTGTGCCATAGTGTGAATTTTGGCTCAGTCAGTGTGAATTTTGGTAAATTCCATGTGGCATAATGTGTAGGAGGCAAGTACAGCATAAGGGGGTTACTATTGTATTGCATGATTTGCATAAGGGGTATATGGGCCATTATTCTAGTTCACTCTTTCTGACAAAATCTTTCTTAGATGGACAAAACCATGTGCACTGCAGGGGGGCAGATTTAAAATGTGCAGAGAGAATGTAGATTTGGGTGAGTCATTTTGTTTCTGTGCAGGGTAAATACTGGCTGCTTTATTTTTACACTGCAATATAGATCTCACTTTGAAGTAAAACCCCACCCAAATCTAATTATCTCTGCACAAGTAACACCTGCCTCACCTGCAGTGCACATGGTTTTGTCCATCTAAGAAAGATTTTGTCAGAAAGAGTGAACTAAAATAAGGGCCATGGTGTGGTAAATTTAGGTGACCACATAAAAGGTGCTGAAATGTTGTCTACCGAGTTTTGGATTTCACTATTTTTCTTATGACTGGAATGCCGCCTCACCACGCAAGTATCTTAGGACATCTTATATATTTAGCCACATGTGTCAATCATTCTGTGAGTGTGTGTATAACGCTGGGTGGAGTCAGACAGTAAACTCCACCCCCCGCCCAGCGTTATACACACAGTCCACACATAATAATACACAGATGTGGCTAAATATATACAAAGAGAGCATGCCCAGCTGCAGCGCTACACATGTATTGCCATGAAACATCATTGCCACCCACATATAACAAGCCAGCGGCATCACCCTGTCCGGGACCTGCGATCCCGGAAGTCTCACACGAAGTCGCGCAGGGAACACATGACAAAGCCTGCAGCCTCACAGTGCACACTGTGCACAGTGCTGCTACGTGCACCCGATGCCTGCTACTCCCCAGCCACGACCACCAAGCTCCCACACCTCTCACAGCTGCAAATTACCGCTGCCTGCTACCTCCACACCTGCCAGTAGTGCCGCTACCCTGACAACACCCACCACTGCACTCAACTATCTGCCACCGACCTGCTACCTCCGCACCCGCCAGGACTTCAGGTACCCTCACACCAGCCACTGCCTGGAGACCTGCTGCCTGCACACCTGACAGGATCAGACACCTCTTACTATATCACCAACGGATAACAGGTACCATTTGTAAATTAATTACCACTATTCCACCAACGCCTGAACTGGATATGTATGCAACCTAGCCTGCACCACCACACTAAAATATCCAGTTCAGGGGTTGTTGGAACAGTGGTATTAATTTACAAATGATACTTGTTATCCATTGGTGGTATAGTAAGAGGTGTCTGACCCTGTCAGGTGTGCAGGCAGCACAGCCGCTGCCCGGATAGTCAGTCGGTGCTGGGAAGCCGCTTCTCAACCGGAACATGGGTGAGGCGCAGAGTGTGAGAGCTGCATCTCCACCCGCACCCCCCCCCCCTCCTCCAGCCTCTCCAACCCCCCGCCCGCATCTCCACCCGCAACCTCCCCTCCGGCAAGCATCTACACCAGCACACCTAAAAAAATAAATAGAAAACAACAATGGTGTAATACTGCTATGATGAATTAAATGTAATTTTGGACAAGCAGGGATAACATCCAATCCTTAATGGACATGGGGGGACTCGTACCCTTTCAGTTGGTCTACTTTTTTAAGGTAGACTGAAACAGCATATGGGGGGCGGCCAAATCACCGAATGATTCCCACGTGGTCCACTTTTCACTTGTAGAATATGAAATAAGAAAAGCTGGTATAGTGTAATACCGCTTTATTCACAAACATTTAAAAGTACATATAACAGGCATATGAAACATAGGACTCTCACCAAACAGTATTGTCCACACAAAAAATGCAGACAACAAAGGCAGAATGATGTAACACAGGCGTCCCTGCAGCCTCCTCTGGTGTCAAGTCCCAAGTCCTTAGCCGTGGAGCAGAGGGCTAAGGACTTGGGACTTGACACCAGAGGAGGCTGCAGGGACGCCTGTGTTACATCATTCTGCCTTTGTTGTCTGCATTTTTTGTGTGGACAATACTGTTTGGTGAGAGTCCTATGTTTCATATGCCTGTTATATGTACTTTTAAATGTTTGTGAATAAAGCGGTATTACACTATACCAGCTTTTCTTATTTCATATTCTACAAGTGAAAAGTGGACCACGTGGGAATCATTCGGTGATTTGGCCGCCCCCCATATGCTGTTTCAGTCTACCTTAAAAAAGTAGACCAACTGAAAGGGTACGAGTCCCCCCATGTCCATTAAGGATTGGATGTTATCCCTGCTTGTCCAAAATTACATTTAATTCATCATAGCAGTATTACACCATTGTTGTTTTCTATTTATTTTTTTGGGTATTTGTCCTGAGGAATTGTGGAGATAACCCCTGTTGAGCAGCGCCTAGAGGACAGTATTGGTATTTTCTTGTTCGAATGTGTATCTGGTATGTAAGGTGATTCATACCCTCCAATACCACCTAAGGCAGCGACCCAGCGCACTGGTAATCCAGAAAAATCTTTGTATAAATACACCAGCACACCTCCCGCCAACATCTCCGGCCGAACCCCCCATCTCCCACCAGCATCTCCCCACACAGCATCTCCACCCACAACCCCCCCACCATCTCCCACCAGCATCTCTGACCCCCCCCCCCAATCTCCCGGCAGCATCTCCACCACCATTTTCTATGTGTATCAGGCACTGGAACAGGATTTGGCAGAACACTCTGGAGCCAGGGAGAACTGAAAATTACTTTTATAACTGGATACTTGCTGCAGAGAGATGTAGATATGCATGCTGTAGGTTAAAAGACAACAAAGCACTGATGACTGGTGAGAGTCTAGAGGCTTCCTTTATACCCCTGGCAGTCTGGGGATTGTCTGTTGAGCTCACCTGAAACCTCCTCTCTTTAACCATACGTCGAGTAGTTAACATCAATGTGGCTCTGCTCTGTCCATGCTCCACATGGTAGGCTGCAGGGATCTGATCTGCAGGGATCTGATCATACTGGTGACTCAGAGTCACCACGTGCACCTTGAGCAGAAGACAAAGCCAGCAAGTATCTGTCCACCGCATCAAACACAAGCAACGTAAAACAGCACGCAACAAGGGAAACTTGTAAATGCAGATGTTAGCTCCCTTAATAATCTCACTTAATATCGTTAAACATTGCCAAGGTATGGAGGCTGTGATGGTCACAGAATATTGATAAATATATATATATATATAATTGTTGGGGGGAAACAGGGATCAGATTGGGGAAACCCCTGTAGTCTAAAATGTAAGTTTTATTAGCCCTGTAACCTTCCCAAACCCAATAATATAGCAGAAAATAAAATAGTTGGTGGTGGTTTTTATTAGGAAAAAAAAAGAGAAGAATTCTAAAATAAATATCGATACAGACACCATTGCCGGGTTGTAATGGCAGATGATTTGGGGCCAACTTTGTGAATTGACTGATTTTTCCATATTTTTTTACAAAGACGCCCAATGTAATAGCATTCAAGCTCACTTAAAGTCAAGAGTTTTCAGCTCCGAATAAGAGCAGCCAGCAAAAAACTCAGAGACCAGATGTTTAGACCATATTAAACATACATCTCACCCACTATAATGTTAGCCCAGTTAGAAAGTTGGACACAAAACAGCTCTATAAATTCAGGCATAATTAGAGCTGCTCTGTTTGGGTGAGATGTTTTCTGCATTGTAAAAATCAACTTAAAAGTACAAAAACAACAAAAAATATTCTAATCTTAAAAAGGCAAAATATAGTTTGATCTAATGCAGATTGGGATACTCAGACGTACAGCTTGTGCTGAATAAAATGATGTACAGCCTATATTTTGCATGTAATTGCAACTGTATCTGCAAAAAAAAAAAAGTGTTATGCTACTGTGTTTCCTAGAAAAAGTGTTACATTCTTTGTTATGCACATACAGTCGCAATTACACACAAAATATATACAAACCGCATATATTTGTATGCGACTATATCTGCATAACAAATAATGTTATACTGTTTGGATGGGAAACACCATAGCAGAACCTTTTTTTTTTTTAAAGCAAATAAAGTCCGAATTGCATACAGAATATAGGCATGCTGTATATAATTTTAATCAGCAGAAATGGCTTGTGCTTCTGTTTAGCACAATGATGCACATAAGATGTATTTAATGGGGAGAAAATGAAAAAATACTTGCACACTACATGAGCTAGTTGACAAGTCAAACTATATTTTTGCCTTTATAAGGTTAGAAATTATTTTTTACATTTTATTTTACATTTATTTGTATCAAAAGTGCCCTAATTTTGTACTTGTAAGTGATTTTGAACATTGCTGGAAAGAACTAATTATGTCTGACTTTACAGAGCTGTTTTATTCGAGACTTTCTAACTCAGCTCCCATTATATCCTGGCCTGCAACTGTTATACTATATGTAGCACAGGGGCGGGCTGGGCCGGGGGCAGGGTGCCATGTGCCCCTTGGGCCACTTAGCCAGTCACTGGCTGCGGGCCGCGCTGGATCACCATCCAACTCCTCCAGGCAGCGCTCCTGCGCTGGCCGCGGCTTCCAGAAAACGGCCGCGGCTACAGGAAAATGGCTGCCGGCCCCCTGCACTGAGGACATGTCCTCAGTGCAGGAGGCCGGCGGCCATTTTCCTGTAGCCGCGGCCTGCTTCAAAAGTTTATTTTCTTTAAACAGGAAGTAGGGCACCCCTCATAATTTAGCTGAAACAGGACCTGGGGAATCTTCAGGCCTGCAAAAACTGTAGTACAAGTAGGGCAACTCAGCATCAGTCAAAAACAAATGGAACACCAGTTTACCTGATTTGTTGTATTACTGTTATCTGAGAGCTGCTATATGATGCTGCTGTTTTTTTTTTTTTTAGTTTACAGCCTATCACATCTACAGACAGCCAACAAAAATTATTAAGATCTAAGTAGCTTGTCTGCAATTATTTGCATTTTTGTAAAGTAATTGGAATACATTGGAATACACAAGAAAAAAAATCAATTTTCAGCAGATCTTAAGCATCTGTATTGTTTTTATTTCTAATAAGTAAGAAGTAAGTAAGTAATAAGTAAGAATTTAAAATGTTGTGTATGAAATTAGCAGGAAGTTAACGTGTTTTTCTCAGCTGCAAACTACCTTGTAATTTATGTGTCATGCAAATTAGTCACATGAATTTTTTGAGAAAGTTGATTGGATGCTTTAACACAAAATATGGAGAGTTTCTTAATATGGTATCTGCATGTTGAAATACACATGTAGGATGTGGGATTACAGTCACACTTCTAAACAATAAGAGATGGGAGGATGGATGGTTGTCATTAGAATCTGGGGCGGAATGTAATGTCATCTGAGTTCTGCGTGGCTTTGCCTTGTAAGTGATTACCCATTTAAAAAAAATGTCTGAGTTTGGCCGGCATCCCACACTGCCACCGAACTTGGACAGCATTAGATTCGACCATTCCCTGGTATTCTGCATAAAGAATTTGTTGGGGGATGGAGAACCTCTTGGTCCTCTGGCTGGATGGCCAGGGGTGCCCAACAATGCACTAGTGTTTAGGGCCCACCTATGCACTAGTAAGACACTTTTACAGTGGCCCTTATTCTGGTTCACTCACAAAGGCAAATTTCTTCTCAAATGGACAAAACCATGTGCACTGCATGTGGGTAGATGTTACTTGTGCAGAGAGAATTAGATTTGGGTGGGGTTTTACTTCAAACTGAGATCTATATTGCAGTGTACAAGATCGCGCAGTCTCTGATCTCCGGCAAGCCTAGGGTGTGCAAGTTGCAGTCACTCTTGGGATTGTTTAATTTTGCTTGCAGGGTGATTCTCATGGGGCGAGTTTTCTGTTGAAAACTGGAGCGATCCATGGCGGGCAGCGTTAGGCTGCAGTTCTTTGTGCGTTAGACTGCAGAACTGAAGCACGACTTGCGGGTTAGGGAGGTGTTCCTTAGTCGGTTTAACGGGGTCCTGATCTGGCCCAGCTCCAGCAGTGGTGAAGTGCAATTGTTCACCGACGCTGCCGGGTGGGTTTTGGGGCCTTCCCGCATGGATTGTGGTGTGCTGATACCTGGCCTGTTGATTGGGTCAGGGAGGGCCTCACTAGGAACATGCTGCTGCTGGAACTGTTCCCGACTGTAGTATCAATGGAACTGTGGGGCGATAGACTGCGTGATGCCTGCATCATCTTCTGGTGTGATAACCATGGAGCATTCAGAGTTGGCGAGCTGGTTGCCCCTGCAAGGCATCAGCCTTCTCCTCTACTGATGGAGGATGTGGTGTTTCAGGCTGATTTGGTTTTGTGCCATTTGTGGCGTTCCAAGATGGACCAGGCTGGGAGAGGTCGTTGGCTGTCGTTGCGGCCATGCTCGGTGGAAGGGATTTGCCCAGTGGAAATGGTGCGGCCCGATCTGCCTGGA
Source organism: Crinia signifera (assembly GCF_055691185.1). Lineage (NCBI taxonomy): Eukaryota > Metazoa > Chordata > Amphibia > Anura > Myobatrachidae > Crinia > Crinia signifera. The sequence continues at coordinate 378,293,529 of NC_139217.1, forward strand.
GCATGGTTGATGCACCTGGACGGTTCATCGCTGACCAAGTATCAGTTTTGTCATGTCTTGGGGTGGGCATTGGGTGCACTTGGCCTGGATCCAAAGGAGTTTGAAACTCACTTCTTTTGGATTGGGGCAGCCACAGCTACTGCTGCGGCAGGCCACTCCAACGCAGAGATTCAGTCTTTGGGTCGCTGCGCTCTGCAGCATTCCGCAGATACATTCTGCCTGGTTTATCTGTCCATCTGCCTGACCATGGCCCACTGGACACATAAGTACTCGTCTAACTACTGTGGGGGTCTTGAGTTGGTCCATTGTCCCCCGTGGGCCCAATTTGGCCTAATTACAATCTGACAGGGCGTCCTTGTTAGTTTACTCCGGGGTTTTTCTGTGCAGTGTGCCTCAAGGTCTGGTCAGCCATGGCCCTTTCTTCTTTTCCCCTCTCTGGTGTGTATGTGCGTGTGGCATGACTGACAATGTCATTCATGCTAACCTGTTTACTGACATCTTGCAGGTCGTCGGGATGCCATTACGGTGTGGGTGATGGGTCACTCATTTGTGCACTGGGCTTCAAGGTCTTGTGGGGTCTTGGATGAAAGTGTGCGTCCTCAGGCCCGGCGGATCAGATGGATCGGTGTGCGTGGGATGCATTGGGAAGCGTTGCAAGGCCTGCTATTAACATAATTGCGGGACTTTGGGGTCCCTGAGGTGCTTATGCTGCATCTAGGGGGCAATGATTTGGGGCGGTGTACTGCTTTGGAGTTGCGGTCCATTATCATCAGGGACCTGCATATTATCACGAGGTCACTGCCTTGTTGTCAGTTAGTGTGGTCCTCGATGATCCCCAGAAGAGTTTGGAGCAACACTAGGTCTGGTCCTCGCTTGGATGGCGCCAGTAGGAAGGTTAATGCTGCGGTTCAGCGTTACTTGTTGGCAAACGGGGGGGGGGGGGGCATCATTCGCCATGATGGCATTGTATGGACAGTCTGTATAGGCCGGACGGTGTCCATTTGAGTCCAGAAGGAGTGGCCTTTTTTCTGGGTGATTTGTTTGGTTGGTTAGGTTAGTAGTGCTGTGTGTTTTAGTGGTGGCGGTGCTGCGGCTTAGGGCCTAGCTGTTGGCGGTAAACAACGGTCCTTGTTTATATGGAAATCGTACGTAGATAGTGGGGTGTGCTCTCCCGACATCGATATGTCGTTAGCCCATGCCCCTGGACAGGGGATGGGCTGCACCATCCGCACAGGTGGGTTGCGATGGGAGAGTTGAACACCAACGATGTCTGAATGGTGTGTGTTGATCTTTCCCCCCTCTTTTCTATGACCGTTCTTTAGTGCCGCCACCATTTATAGTCAGATATTAATAAATTTGACATTCTATTTGAAACGCCAGCACTGGTGCCTGTCTCGTTATTTGTAGTGTTAACTTTATGGTTAAAGGTATAATTAAGTTTGTTTAAAGTGTACGAATAAAGGTTACCGATGATGAGTTTAAGAAAACCGAGGGCTGTTTAATCAAGACACATAAACCACCGAAGGGATCTGAGATGCTGGCACTTTAAGTAGCAAGTTGCTAGGGTGTTCTGACAAGGATAGGAATTGCCAATTAGGGATCAGGGGAGGAGTTCTATGTGTTAGGAGTAGGCAGGAAGTCAGGTGATCTTCCTCTTTGGAACAAATTTCCCCACCCTCCCATCCCTATTTTTTATTTCTTGGTGGCGGTAAAGAACGGTCCTTGTTTATATGGAAATCGTATGTAGATAGTGGGGTGCGCTCTCACGACATCAATATGTTCTTAGCCCATGCCCCTGGACAGAGGACTGGCTGCACCATCCGCACGGGTGGGTTGCGATGGGAGAGTTGAACACCAACGATGTCTGAATGGTGTGTGTTGATCTCCCCCCCCCCCTCTTTTCTATGACCGTTCTTTAGTGCCGCCACCATTTATAGTCAGATATAGCTGTCAATTAATAAATTTGACATTCTATTTGAAACGCCAGCACTTGTGTCTGTCTCGTTATTTTTAGTGTTAAGTTTATGGTTAAAGGTTTAAATAAGTTTGTTTAAAGTATACGCATAAAAGTTACCAATGGTGAGTTTATGGATATTGTAGGCAACACCTCCACTTGTCCCTTTTAAATGGTTTAATAAATATTCCCCAAATGTCTTAATATTGAACTCGAGGACCTGTCTACTTTTCTTTACTCGTTTCTTAAATGTTTGTTTTTTTGTATTGCTTTTTTCATTATAATGTAACTGCCAGACATAAGCAAAGGAAAAACTTTTCTCCCAACACAAACACAGGTTTTGGCTGCTTTATTCACACGGAATTAAAAGGAAACAGATTATGAAGCTCGTACAGATCCAATTGGTGCATGAATCATTTTGTCAGTTATCTGCTGTCATCCTGTCCATTAGTACACCCATTTTTTCATACGGATCAGTAATCCTTGTTTTTAGCCCACTGAGTAAATGGACTGGAATCTACAAAGCTATCAGTGCTGATCTTCTCCCATCCAGTGGTCAAAGCATTGTTCACCTCTAAATCATGAAGGACAATAAATTGGGTAAACATGGATGTAGTATTTATATGCATTGCACGCACACAGTTTTCTGCCACTGTTAAAAACGCATCATTAAGTGTTAGAAAAATTGCCAATTTTTCAGAGTCACTGACCAGAAAAAAACAAAAGAGCAAATTACAGAATCTAGACAGTAATATTGTAAAATAGATCTATTTTCTGTGTCTTTTCACTTCGCCAATATCTTCAGCAGAACTGCTTGGAGTTAATGTAGTTTATGACCCCAGAAAGCCTTCAAAATAGCATAATTTAAATGCTAAAGCTTTTTAGTGAGCATTAAGCATATTCAATGCAACACTAAAAGGCTTTGCTATTATTGAAAACCAGCTCAGTCATATTTCCTTTTACTTAGAAAAGTGAGAACTGCTTGCCTGCCTCATAGGGAATAAACTTTACTCAGAAGAACAATACCTTAACAGATTAAAGAGCCTCATAAATATGGATGTCTCCCACTACTTGTGTGTCTGTGCTTCCTGCTTCAGATAAATCTGCCTTTTTATGCTTGAACCAAGGATATTTGTGCTCCTATCAGTCACATCAGCTGGTAACCCTTTCTGTACCTGAGGGACTGCAGCAAGTAGTCATTCTGACACGCACCAGCTTTTAGTCACCTCAGCATATATCATGTGATTTATATTTCTAAATGTGGCTCACATGATTTAATATAGACAATTGTTCTGTTATATACCCTCTATAAACCACGCTCTGTACTCTGAGTCTCACAGAATTTTCTCTTATTTAAGTTTTAAATATAAATGTCTTTCCTAATGTAGTCTAGGTCAGGGTTGGCTACTTGTAAAGACTCCTCTCCACTCCATGAGAAGCCCGGAGAGAAGACTGTCAGCAGCAATTTGGGGGGCAAGGCCTGATGAAGATGTCATCAAGCCCCTCCCCCAGTAGGGCAAATCCCACAATTTGCAGGTCTTCGAGGAGGGGGCGGGGATAAATGACAAATTTTGCATCTTTAGCCCCACCCCACAAAGAGCCGCAAATCGCAATAATTTACCGGCGAGGCCAGGCCGGATTCGGGGGGTTCCAGCGGTATCCGGGAGGGTTGCCCACCTTTCTGGGGGGCCGGGAGGGGGACCTGATTTTAGGGAGCCTCATGGCCATTCCGGGTGGGTAGGCAACCCTGGTCTAGGTCAGTGCTATATGACTGGGGATGTAGTCTAAAGGTCAATAATACCAATGTTGACACAGCAATGTCGACACTGTTAAAATGTCGAAAGGCAACATAAACATTCTCATACTGGTAAATGGTCAGAATTGTTACATTAAGGTTAGGCTGTGGGTGCGAGTGTTAGTCTGCAAGTAGAAGTTAGGAATGGCTGCAGGGGTGCGCTAATCCCATCAGGACAGGAACATGGTGAACGAGGGACAATATGCCAACTTTATAACACTGTCTACATGATGAATGTAGATACAGTATGGTCAATGTTGACTTACAGTAAGACTGTCAACATGCTGTATCGTACTCAACCAGCTGAACTGCAGTGTGGTGCATTTCAGTCAGTGGCTGAAGACTAGCATCTGAGACAGATTTAAATATACTCATATGTGATGTTGTGATGAGTTTTGATTATAATAATAAATAGAATAATGCAAAGATGATATGAATACTTGCTGACTCTCCCATGAGTTGAGAGAGACTTCCTATTTTTGACAGTGGCCAGCTCTCCTGCATCTTGTACACTTCAGAGTCAAGTGAGTAGGATAAAGAGATTAGACATGAGAATAATGGCAATGAATGGAGATGGTATGGTAATGACACAAAATCTTATCGTTTAGCCCTGTCCCTTCCGCAGACCTACAAATCACATCCCTTTGGGGGTGGGGCCTAGTAATGTGACAACCCAGCCCTGCCCTCATAAATGCCAAACAGCATCTCCTCTCCAGGATCTAAAGAGTATATAGTTCTCATAGTGGTATACACAACAGATACTACAATATATCACTGGAGCCTTTTTTGCCAGTTTAGAAACATAGGCCCTTATTCTGATCGGTGCGTACTTTCCCGAATTCTTACGGAGCGGGCCGCACGCCATGCTGTGCGGACATCGTCCGTAGAAACGCCCACCGAGCCTCTGCATTCGGACGGACTCACTCTTTAAGAAGAGGGCGTGTGTATGGACGACATACAAACCTTGCGTGTGCGGTGGACACGCACAGATTCTGCAGGGTCTTACAGCGTAAGCACGGTCTTACCGCGTTAGAACGGACGGAAACCTGGCCGTACGCACCGATGCGGTGTATTTACGCATAAATCACCACTCTTATCAGAACACCAAAATCTGTAACATGACCCACTTATGCAATTAGGCAACCTCATTCAAAACGGATTGTTTTTAATAGTCATCTATTATTTATCTAATTGATCATTAAACACTTTACTGCCACTTTACATTAACCCTTTCATCATGCTAAGTTCACAACATTCTTTGTATGCATATTACATCATCAATTATTCTTCACCCGCAAACACACACATACAAATCAACACACTATGTACATCTTTACATTATCCTTCACTTGCAGCCACTTTTATGCACTAAACCCATCTATATATACTGTATATCCCTTTTGCACCTTACATAAATAAACACCACTATTTATACTTATATACTTATATTTATACTTATACTGTAAAATTATACAATAACACACAGACCACTTATAACTTTAACTGGAAAAATTTATTTACAGAGTACAACAGTAAAAACAAAAGGTCTTCACACCAGGAGGTCGCAGACATTCTTCACCTCTTCTGCCATTAGCACAAGGTGCTGGTGAAGTCTGAGGAGGGCCCCTCGCAACCCCTCGCCTTCTAGCCTCTGGTCATCTGTTAAAGGGGGATAAACATAAATTATGCTAATCAGGTCGACCTTGTACTGTCAATCCTAAGTACCTACAGCATGCGAAATCATACATACAAACAATTACATAGCCAATACTATTTGTAATGGTAAAAAAAAAAAATGGGCCCACACACACACACACACTGGCTTACACTACTGAATATGTGACAGATAAAAATCTCCTGCCTTAACAATAACCAATCTACTAGAAAGCTACATCCAATACAACATGCCACATTTTGCCATACATATTTACCTGTATGTCACTGCTTAATAGCTAAACTGCATGATAGATAGATACATAGATGGATACATAGATGGATGGATGGATGGATACATGGATGGATGGATGGTTACATGGATGGATGGATGGTTGGATACCACATTTAAAGGCTAGCCTAGTCCCTCTACCCCTTACTTCCGGATTCATAGTCACATTGCCAGATAGGTGAAACTGCTGCACTAATCCGCTTCCTTACACCAAACAATTTCTAAAGTCAATCCATCCTACAAAATAGCTTTGCAAAATACATGGCAACAACATGGGCCAACTGGCTAGAGGGGGGCCCAGGGGAACTGCACACTTGTGACTCCATTATAAATCACGCCTGACCATACTCCATTGATGTTTTATTTCTGCTAGTATAGAAAGGCCCTCCATAAATAAACACGCATCACCTACGTGTGTCTCCAGATTCCACGTTTGCAGCTTGGTCCTATAACCCCTAAGTGTGTCTGTTGTAACCCACTTTTGTTTATTAATTAATATTAGATTCACCAGTGGTACCTAACAAATATTACTACCACCAATTATTAATGATGCCTTATGTTTACCTACCAATTCCTTCTTCCTCCACCACCTCACATGCCTCCTCCTCGTCCAAGCCCTCCGAGGCCACCTCCTCCTCTACCACTTCTTCCACGGCCTCCTCCTCGGCCACTGCTTCAGGGGCCTCCTCCTCGGCCACTGCTTCTGGGGCCTCCTCCTCGGTCATTGATTCAGGGGCCTCCTCCTCGGCCACTGCCTCTGGGGCCTCCTCCTCGGCCACTGCTTCTGGGGCTTCCTCCTCGGCCACTGCTTCTTGGGCCTCCTCCTCCTGGCCCTGCTCACGGGCCCATCTTGCACGGTCACGTGCTGTAAGGAAAATCAAAATGCAGAGTGTTAAATAAGGCACATGATTTGTTCATTCATCATGCAGCAAAAACATTGACATATTAGACCCACATTACAGCATGTCAAACATGAGGTACCACACAGATAGAGTATGCCATGTTTAACTCATGATGAACCAGGTTACCTTATTGCAAAAAAAAGGTCATGGAAGCATTAATGTACAATTGGCCATTAAATGTGTAAACACTTACATCGTGCAATGCTGGCCCTTATTTGCTGGAGCTTTTCGGGCTCCCGGCGCCTCAGATCAGACCATCGCCGCTCCAGCTGGGCGATGGTCCTGCGCACCTGGGTGCGCGCGAATATGCGCCTGCGGGCAGCGGCATACGCCTGGCGCTTCTGGCGGTTGGTAATGAAGGGCCCCGCACGCCCCAGCCTGGTCTCCATAACGGAGACCAGTGCCCTCAGCTCCGCGCCAGAGAAAGGTGCTGCTCTGCCAAAGGCCGCCATCTTAGCAATGGCACAATTCAAGCAATCATGTCCTGTAATTGGTTGTTCAGAGTGATATTTGGTATTAACTTTATTGTTCATTTTGACATTAACAGCGTGTATGCGCCACAACAGACGGCTAACCCATTTCATCGCAAAACTGCACTTGCTGTACCTTTGCATAGTTGAGCAGACAATGCCATTACTTAGGATCTCCTAAACATACAGGGTGAAAGAAGATTGCAACCCAGTATATATAATCTATTACATTCACCAAACATGGGTGAAAACAACAGGTGAAATAGTCTGCATCACTGGCCAGTTACACCTAACTCTACAAGGTACTAAACAGCTTCATTATAGTGAAAGCTATACAGCAGAAACATAGTCCCCCTCAACACAGACCAGCCAGTGGGAGAAGAGCAGCCAGATAGGCCAGCCACATCAGGCCAATCGGCAGCTGGCCCATCTTCAGCCTCAGCAGAATCATTGGGAACACAACAGGTGGCTTCCCAACAGAGTAGCCAAGCCAGCACTTCAAGTACAGCGACAGGTGGCCGTGGCCGTTGCGGTGGCAGTGGCCGTGGCCGAAATAGGGCAACAGAGGATCTAAGCAGCAGAAACATGGCATTCGAAGTGCAGGAGCTTGCCATCCTGGTACCCCGCGCACGGGATTGGATCGAGTGTCCACAGGACAGATTAATGCGGTGGCTCCACAAGTTCGTGAGACGGAGCACGTTAAGAAGAGGCAAGTTCATGTGTGTTACATTTGAGCAGTACAATACCACTAATGTTTTCATTAGATGTTAGATGGTGTTGGTCAAAGGCCAGTCACGTTGCTTGGAGCCACAGACATGTTTGCCATGTCATTTAATCGATAGTTATTGTAGGGTGAGTGTGAATGTATCTTCTAAGGGTTGTTTTTATATTTTCATTGAATGTAAGTTGTGTATAATGAAGCACATGTTGTCATCTGTTGCAGATCGCAATGTGTGCTACAGCAAACATGAGGAGTGACATGTAGTAATATGTACACTTTGATTGCAGGTGGCACGACTTCAAAACCAACCTCAAGAAGAAATTGACCCAGCGGTGGGAACACAGCCACACCTCTGGGGCTGGCCCCATGCCTGGAAAGCTGAAGCTCACCCCCCTGGAGGAGATGGCACAGTGCTGCATTGCAGTAGAGGAGGTCCGGGGGGTGAGCAACGTCGACAGCGAGGCCCCAGCGGAAGTCATGGCTTCTTTTCTTGAAGGTAATTATTTGCCATGCCATAAGTAGCTGGTCCTAATTTTGCATGGAATGTGTTGTAATTGTAATGTTCTCTTTCACCAGCATCCCCACCGCTTGGGCCAGAATCTCTTGAGGTTGAGGAGTCTGTGCCACCTGCCACCAGTACCAGGCCCGTGCAGCAGCAGCAGCCACCGGCCGAGGCTGAATTTGACAGGTGGGTGCAGGTTCTTTCCCATATTCAGCAGCAGGGAGAGTCGGCATCAGAGCGGGTGCGTAGGACCGAGGAGGTCTTGCAGGGTTTGGTCAGCAGGCAGCAGACTATCGCTGGGAGCCTGCAGGCTATGGCTGCCACCCAGCAATCAATTGCTGCTAGCCTGCAGGTGCTGGCTGATCAAGCCCTGCGGCAAAATGACCTCCTCCTCCACCATAATGAGCTTATGGTGGAGCTAGTTGCCAGCAATAGGGTCCTATTGTCATCCGTTTATGGTGCATTCCCAACATTAGCACTAACTGCTGGCAGAGGGGGAACACCATCCCCCCCCTCACCAGCATCTGCTCCACCTGGGCCATCATCTGACGTGGCCATGGCCAAAGAGCTGCTGCACGTGGCAAGGAGCCTGCCAAGGGCAAACGTGCCCGCAGATGAACTTGTGTCCGCATTAATCTCCACCCTTATGTCTTCCCAAATCTTTCATTGAGCTGTGTGTGTCAGCTTCCTGTGTCCAATTCCGTGCAGAGGGTACCCACATTTGCCCTCGTTTCGAATGTCATGTTTGGTTCCCCTGTTGCCCTCTTTCGGCTACCATTACTGTCTGCTGTACTTGAAGTGTTGGTGCTATACTTTTGTTGTGAAGCCACCTGATGTGTTCCTAATGATTCTGCTGTGGCTATGTATGTCAAAAAATCATGTCTTTATTATATATTTTTTTTTATTTTATTCCTGGCATGGTACCTTTTAATTTGTTATGGTTTCCATTTTATTTGTTAAGTTCTGGTAATAAATGTTTTTTTTTTTTTTCCCGCCAAATGTGTGGTTTAATTGATACATGTAGAAGTGACATGTGTATTTGTATTATTATTATTAAGTTGTGTACATTATTTGCAGTGTAAAAGTGTGTGAAAAGTGCAGCATATATGTGTGTGTTTAGTAATGTTCCATTTAAGCTGCAATGGTTCCAATTGAAGCAGTGAGAAGCGTGTAATTAATGAGTAATGAGTAAAGGAGTGGATTGTATTGTGTTCAGCTGACATTGATTGTAGTGATTAGTCGTTCCGATTGCCTAGCGCATGAACGAGTGGTGTCCGCAAAGCAATACTTGCTTATGGACACCGCATATTTCTAGCCTTTTTGTTTGCGTGCATTCGGTGTGCTATCCGAATGCACGCCTACCAAAATAAGTGCACTCCCCCGTGTCCGCCCATGTTTCCACCCAGTTTAGCCCACTTTGAAAGTACGCCCCTGTGTATTTCCGAATGACGCCCATAATACGCCCATATTTCCTGAGTGATTGCGGTGCACATTTCTGTACGGGATTATTGAGAACAAGTACGTAGACCATGCGTGGCACATGCGCATAGCGTTCCCCACGCATGCGCAGATGGCTAAAAAACGCCATCCGAAAGTATTCGGAAATGTACACACCGACCAGAATAAGGCCCAAAGAAATATAGAAACATAGAATTTGACGGCAGATAAGAACCATTTGGCCCATCTAGTCTGCCCCTTTTTTTACCCTTCAGGTAATCTCAACCCTTTTTTCAACTCCCTCCTTTGCCCACCTTCCCTCCTCACTCTCTGCTTTTATCTTTGACATTTATTTCAATTCCAAAATTGACTCCATGCATCATCATATCACATTCCACCTTCAGCAATCAACCACCTCCTCTCCCTTACAATCCCCCCTCCTCCCTCAAATCAACTATGATATCCTTCTCCCATGTACAGTATCTGGTTTGTAAGTAATGGCCCTCATCCATTCCTCCCCCCTCACCACCTACCCAACTAACCATATCCTCTCCTATCTCCTGCCCTACCTCTCTCCCTCTGACTGTTCCCATCTAATCCACCTCCTCAATCTCTCCTTCTCATCAGGCACTGTCGCCTCTGCCTTCAAGCATGTTCTTATCTCCCTTATTCTTAAAAGCCTACCCTTAATCCAAACACCCTGTCCAACTACTGAACCATCTCTCTCCTCCCTTTTGCCTCCAAGCTCTTTAAGCGTATACATCATCTTCCCACCTCCCCACACAAACTCACCTCCAACAATATCATTATCTATTGGTTTACTCTAGAACCCCAAGTATGCTATCTTGTAGTAATCCTTGACTTCTCCCTCTCCTTCAAACCACACATTCAGCACTTCTCATAAATCTTCTGTTTCCATCTCAAAAACATTCTACCCTTATCTACTCTCTGGTCATCTCCAGAATGGACTACTGTAATCTACTCCTATGTGGAATCCTTGACAAATGTCTCTGTTCAATCCAATCTATCCTCAATGCTGCAGCCCGACTCATCTTCCTCACCAAATCTTCCTGTCCATCCTATTTGATCTGCTGATGCACACAACCTATTCGATCTGCTAATGCACACCACCTTTCCTGTCTACTGATTACTTCCTCCCACACTCAAGAACCAATCCCTTTCTCTGGTATTCTCTCCCTCAGATTCTACAACTCTCTATATAACTTTAAACGGGCCCCCCAAGACCCACTTCTTCACCAAACCCAGCTAAATCTCTCCTAAACCATAGTCACTATCTACCCCATTGGTCTGACCCATGTTTGTCTGCTCTTCTCAGTAGCAGGGCCCTCTTCCCTCATGTGCTTATCCTTCTCTTAATCCATCTTTGATGGCACCAAATCCTGTGGTTTTCTGCAATGCTGACACTTATTCCATTGCCTTCTGCTGATGTTTATGTTTCTGTATCCTGTACTATTGTATTCGACTGTAACTCACTGTTTTGTATTTCTCAAGTAGTGCTGAGTCTGACCTTAGTTTGAAGGTGACAAAAGATGGCATTGTTTTAGTATATTTGAAGATTCATACAATAAATACTTCTAATTGCTCACTGATTCAAATCACTTACTGTAAAAACTATTAAATATAGAAAACTTCAGAAAACTTCAGTCAAGCAACAAAACTAACGTAGGTGCTATAAGTTAAAAACTCTTTTAGTAATAATGTACTGTATATAAATGTTACATGGGCACATTACAGTACCATAAAAATATGATAATACAGTATATACTCTAAAGAAACAGTTATGAAAAAGAGGTTACATAGAAACATAGACTCTCAAGGCAGATAAGAATCTCTTGCTCCATCTAGTCTTCTGCTTTGTAACTGACAGAGCTTTGTAGAATAATGTTGTTACTTGCTTACTGTTCTGGAATGCCAGTGAAACCTCCAAATTATATATTTAATATTATAATAATAATAATAATAATAATAATAATAATAATAATATAATATTTCCCTGACTCACTTCTGAGAGAATATCTGTTGCAATTCCTCGTTATACAGTATGTAGAAGATTCCACAATATACAGTTCACCCAACTTTTGTTCACATTTCAGCTCTCTTCTCCTTTGACAATTTACCTTTTGACCCAATGTTTAATGTCAGAGAACCCCTTGAGGTCATTCTATATTGAGCACCTCAATATGCCCTCAACATTAACTTCTGCACATACTGCAATCAAAACCAAAGGCATTTCTACAGGCAGACTACCCATAATGCACATTTTCTTGTAAAATGCTACAAATACGCATAGCTAGTGGCAGGTGCTCAATTAGTTTAGTAATACATTCAGGTGCATGGGAGGAGGGTAATACTGAGAAAGTAACAATACATGGTTCCTCTCAGCTCACTGAATGGCATTAACCCCTTGAGTGGTATGCCCGGAAAATTTCCGGGCTCAGCTGCACTGCCGCAGAGGACTGTCCCAGAAAATTTCCGGGCATACCACAAATATGAAATAGTGGTGTCCAGGTGTGCACCACTGGCGCAGCACCTCTAGAGCCCCCCCTCCCCAATCACCCCCCCCCCCCAACCCTCCATCACCTGTGCTCCGACGATCACACGCCGGAGCTCTTCTAACACCGCTCCCCCCGCCGCTTCCGCCTGCCGCCATACTTTTAGTAGCAGTGATGTCGGTGGCAGGCTTGGGGACCTTCAGCGGCGGCTCGGGGGGACTCGGGAGCGCTCAGGCACCCGAGTCCTCCCGAGCCGCCGCGAACATCCCCCAGCCTGCCGCCGACATCACTGCTCAATGTGACAGAGGCATCGGGGACACTAGCGGAGGCAGGGAAGCTCCGGCGTACTAACGCCGGAGCAGAGGTGAGGGAGGGGGGCTTCCCACTTCCGACTGTGGTTGGTTTTGCTGGGGCAGGACAAACCTGCCCTGGTAGGTTTGTCCTGCCCCAGCAAAACCTACCAGTCAAGGGGTTAATAACCAGTCTAGAACACTACATGATAATAGAATTCAGCGATATTGGTTACATATATTTGAATAAATTTATGTGTAAGCCCCCAAGCTGTCGTCAAGGCTTCTCTGTATATTGGGGGTCCCTAGCGCTATAGCTAGGTGCAGGGTGCGGCCCCCCAAAAACCAGCACAAGCCAGAAAGCCCAGAGCAGCACACCAGTGAAAATACTATAGTGTTATTAAGGATTAGTGATATGAAGCTATATATATATATATATATATATATATATATATATATATATATATATAAATAGTGAGAGAGAGAGAGAGAGAGAGAGAGAGAGAGACTGTAGAAGCCAGCTTGTCTGGCTGAAAACAGCATAAACTCACCTGGCTATTGGCAGGAATCCTTAGCTTACACACTGGATCTGGGCCCGGGGGTTCGGCTTATCTTGATTGACGGGTTGGCTGATTTGAATGACGGTTCAGGATAGGCTGGTTGAGGTCAGAGGTGGAGATTGATGGGGTGATGTTCTTGCTTCCAGAAGATTCTGCCTCTTGCTTCAGGAAACGTTGGACTGTTGAGTACAGACAATTATTAGCCTGTGTTAGAGATCTGTTATTTCTGTATAATTTTCTCTCCCTATCGCTCTTCTTTCTCACCCTATTTCTCTCTCTCTTACTGCTAAACTATAATCCTATTACTTTAATCTATATCCTACAATATCTATATCCCTTTTCTATATCCCCTTAAACTAGCTTCAAGCCTGTGAGAATGTCTGCTAGGCCTAAGCGCGCTGCGGGGGCTCCCACCAGATATGCCGCGCTAGGCGAAGCTCCAGGGTCTTTCAGGGCCAGAGCCAGGCCTCCTTGCAGGGGCGACGAGCGGGGGCTATCCCCCTCTCCTCGTCGGAGGGCTGCCGGAGCGCAGGCGGGACCGCCCGCTCCGGCGGTTGGCAAGCGTCTGCCCGGCAGGTCAGGGCGGCGTGGCGGTGCTGCCGGAGGCTCAGGAATCCCTCCGGCAACCCGCTCACGTCAGTCGCGCACAAGGGGGCGAGCGGCTAGCGCGTCTGAGATGGCACCCGTCCCCGCTGTGTCAGTCAGCGTCACGCGGCGGAGCTCAGGCGCTAGGCCTGAAGCATCCGCCGCAGGAGCAAGGAAGGATGCGGGTGCCAGGAGTCACTCTGGACCCGCATCCGCACTACAAGTAGTAAAAATAGTGAGGTCATGGCGCGACGGTCGGGGGACCGGAGCGCGCAATAAAAGCAAAAAGGGGGGTGCAGTGCCTATGAGCACTGAGAGTGTAATGGCCGCCAGGGGAAGAAGTGGCCGCAGGGGTGAAGCCACAGACGCTGCAGAGGGTGTTGCAGGCACTTCTATGCCTGGAGCGCCCTCTGCTGTAAGAAGGGGAAATGGCAGGAGGTCCCAAGGTAAAGGGAAGAAAAGGAGTGAGGGAGCAGCGCCATCTGGTGGTATTAGTTATGATAGCAACCCCAGGGGACAATTTATTGAGGACATGAGACATAAGCTAACTGAAGCCGAATTTGCAATGTTTAAATCGGCCGTAGCTACGTGGCAGGCTAATAGCGAGGATTCGGCTGAATCCGGATCCTCAAGCAGTGAATCAGGTGAAGTGCGTTCGCTGAGCAGCGAATCCGGTCCGCAACAGCAAGGCCCCTTTGCTGGTTCAAGCGAAGAAGGTGGGGGTAGTGACGGGGACCAACAAAGTGATTCAGAAATGAATCCGGTAGAAGGGGTTAGAAATTCTAACGCCAGATCTAGACGGGCAGCGAGGAGAAGGTTGGTCGCAGAGAAGGCTAAGGAGATCAATAGGGTCCCACAAGGGGCCAGACGGCAACCGGGTCGCTCATATGCGGACGCGGTTACAGGGAGGAACACAGAGGGTAACACTGTGTCATTAGACACATCGGCGCTTACATCTATATGCGCAGCAGTGGTGTCGGCAGTGGCTCCTCTGTTAACCACCGGGCCAGGTGGGCAGGGGGACACTGCTCCTTCGGCAACTCTGGAGTCAGTATCTGACCTCATAGCCAAAGCGATAGCTCCGACTATTACTGCGGCGCAAGGGGGAAACGCCATTTCCTCAGCGGAAAGGGTATCGCCGAATGTTCCAACTGTGATGGGGGTTGTTAATGAACCTCTATTGACAGGTCAAGATTCCGCGGAGCAAGCCATGGAAGGACCATCGTCAAGCCAAGGAAGGGGTGTACGTGGAAGAAGGAGGGCAGCATCATCTGATACTGGTGAGTCCACGAATGATCCTGACTGGACAAATGATGATAATGCTGGGGCTAGCAGTGGTGGGTCTGAGGATTCATCTGTAGAGAAGAAAGCTAGGCGAAAAAGATCTGCAAAGTCTCGGAAGAGACGGCGCAGAAATGAAACCTCGGATTCCTCGTTGGCATCGACGTCTTCCGAAGATAAGTCATCTTCGGACGGGGTCGCGAGGAGACGACGGCGGAAGAGGCGTAGAGAATATAGGTCCCATAGCTCCGGATCCTCTAATGTATCGGTCGAGTCCGATGCAGTGCAGTGCGCGAACACCGCTGTTTAGCGGGGTTTGCGCCCTAGGGCTAGGGATAGGATCAGAAAAGGGCGCTATTTAGATATCTTTGCTTTAACAAGCAAAGATAGGCGGGCCCTCCTAGCCGCAAGGAAGAAAGGACCCGCTAGCGAGGATGCCTTTCGTACTTATAATAACTGGGTAAGAGGCATACTTATTTTTGCGGCCTGTTATTTAGAGACACATCCAGATGAATATGTGAACCTGGTGAGATACCAGTTTCTTATTCATAAACTATACACCTCTTACGTCGGTCCCGGTTGGCGGATCTATGACGAAGAGTTTAGGAGGAAGCAGCATGGCCGGGAGGTGTATGATTTTGGTAAAAAAGACGTAGAGTTATATGTCGAAGTTACCGAATCAGCTACACCTCTTAGGGCTGCAGAGAATAAAGGGTGGGTAAGACAGTATGGGAGTAGGCCTTACAATAACATTAATAAGGGAGGTAATACTAAGCCTGGCCATGGTAAGTGCTACTCATTTAATAATGGGCAGTGCAGCCTGGGAAACCGGTGTCGTTTTCGGCACCTTTGTCTCAGATGCGGAGGTCCACACGCAATCAAGGACTGCACAAAACCACCAACTGGAGGGGGAGGTGGGGCTCAGTCCACGACAAAACAAAGCCGCGGTCCAGCGGCACCTGTCGTTGGATAGAGCCCCAACTCCAATAGTATTGGTCAGGATGTTACCATGGCTGGAACGGTATCCGGACAGAGATGGAGCAAGATTTTTGCAGTCCGGATTTTCAGAAGGTTTTCAATTACCTGTTTCCGCTCCAATTAGTACGGGAACTAGGGGAAACTTACGCTCCGCCATGGAACATCCTGACATAATATCCCAAAAAGTTGAAGCCGAGGTAAAACTAGGTCGCATGGCAGGCCCGTTTTCAACACCACCAGTTGAGGGACTAATTTTGTCCCCTATTGGGGTGGTTCCCAAAAAAAGTTAAAGGGAAGTTCAGGCTGATTCAACATCTTTCTTGTCCTAGAGGGTCGTCTGTCAATGACGCCATCAATGACGATTTGTGCACAGTTAATTATTTTTTATTTGAGGATGCTATAGACATCATTCGAAAAATTGGTCCTGGTGCCCTCATGTGCAAATTGGATGTTGAGTCAGCTTTAGACTATTACCTTTAAATAAGAACGCATTTCAATACATGGGATTTAAATTGAATGGGGTTTTTTACATAGATAAATGTTTGCCCATGGGTTGCTCCATTTCATGTGCTTATTTTGAGCGCTTTAGCACATTTTTGCAGTGGTGCCTACAGGAAGTGACGGGAGCTGACAGCATTACTCATTATTTGGATGACTTTCTTTTAGTGGGTCCTCCAAGTTCTGACCTGTGCTTTAAGTTGCTAGAAACAGCGCTTGATTTATTTGGGGATTTCGGGGTTCCCGTGGCAGGGGAAAAAACCGAGGGACCTACTACGAATTTGGTGTACCTTGGAATTGAAATTGATTCCGAGCTAGGTTTGTGTAAACTTCCTCTGGATAAGGTACGCCGTCTACATGACGAAATACTTTATGCCATCGCGGCTGCTAAGTTAACACTTAGACAGGCCCAATCTCTATTGGGCCTGTTTAATTTCGCATGTAGAGTTATACCCATGGGCAAAATATTTTGTAGAAAACTTCAGCGGGCGACCGTCGGGATTCGCAAACCCCACCATTTTCTACGTCTATCTTCAGAAATGAAGAGGGATCTGAAAGTGTGGGAAATGTTTCTGGATAATTTTAACGGCATATGCATATGGCAAGCTCCAGCCGTTGCAAATGCGGAGTTGGAATTATATACAGATGCTGCAGGATCTTCCGGATTCGGCGCATTCTATGCGGGACGTTGGTGCGCAGATGCCTGGCCCGAATCTTGGGCACGAGACGGCATGACCAGGAATATGCTATTATTGGAAATATTTCCAATAATGGTCGCCTTAGAGCTCTGGGGCGCAGAATTGGTAAACAGGGAGGTTGTCTTTTGGTGTGATAACCTAGGGGTGGTTCAATCCATTACGCAACTAAAGTCAACCTCTCTCCCAGTTTTGCGTATTTTAGCACGGATAGTGATGATGTGCTTGGCGAACAACATTACGTTGCGAGCCAAGCACGTCCCAGGCGTACTTAACGAAGTAGCGGATGCATTGTCCCGTTTCGAATGGGTGAGATTCAGGCAACTTGTGCCTTTAGCCCAGAAGTATGGTGAACAATGTCCATCCTTTTTATGGCAGGTGCCTCTGGAGGGGTAGAGGAGCTGGCCCTGCGGTCGCTAGCGCCGGCTACCTTCAGAGCTTATCTGGCCTCATGGGAGCGCTGGAGCGAGTTCATGCTTGAACAGGGTGGCACAGGTAAGAGCTCTAAGCGCCTTATTATTGCCTATGTGTGGAACCTGTACACGGAGGGTAAGTCCAGAAGTTTTGTTGGACGCTCTCTGGCAGGCATATCATTCTTTTTGCGTCTTGGTGGGAAGAGAGACATCACCAAGTCTTTCATCCTTTCCAGGATGCTAAAAGGATGGGCCAGAACCAGGCCGGTTTTGCCCGACAGACGGCGGCCGATTGATGCCGGCTTGTTACGTCGAATCTCGAAGTCCCTAAGAGTAATTTTCTCAAACGATTACGAGGTTCGACTTTTCAGGCTGGCCTTTGCCATGGCTTTCCATGGGGCGTTCAGAGTAGGCGAACTGGTGTTAGCAACCAGGGCATCTTCCTCGCCTATGCTGTTCGGCCATGTCGACGTGCACCACGACGGTTTATGGTGCAAGATACAGCGCTCAAAGACCGATGTAGCGGGCAGGGGTCAGTGGGTCCATTTGGGTCGGAGTGGCGACCGCCGGATCTGTCCGGTGGCGGCGGCTCTGGCTTACGTGGAGTTGCGGCCCCAATTGCCCGGGGCCTGGCTGATGCACATCGACGGGTCCCCCCTTACTAACTTCCAGTTTAGGTCGGTTTTCAGGCGCTGTATATTGCATCAGGGTCTTTCTCCAGCCGACTTTGGGACACACTCTTTCCCTATCGGCGCCGCTTCGGCAGCCGATTGGCAGCGGGTTGGTCTCAGGTCGACATACGAGCACTCGGAAGATGGCGGTCTGGTGCATTTAAGCGATACATCAGGCCGACATAGTCCAGTGAGCCCATTTGAGGAGTAGCCGCTCGCCCAAACGCGCTTTAGTGTTTGGGGGGCCTTGAGGAATTTTTTGTGTTATCACCAGTCTTAAATTAGGCTCTAGCCAACTGGTGGAAGATTTGTGTTTTTTGCCTCAAGTCAAATCGGGTGACCCACTCCCCCCCCCCCCCAACCACAAAATAAGAAACAAGTAGGGATTATACATAATTCAAGTGGGTCAAATAATCAATTAGTCTTAAATAGATCACCCGAATCACAGTACTATTAGTTATCAACAATTTAATATAGAACTCCAAAATCACCTTTAAGGGAATCTCCTGGGCCCGTTAAAATTTTGCCAGATGTTTGCCTTTATTTCAATCTTTCTAACAGTATCTATCATTTCGACTTACAGGTCAACGCTTGGACACCAATATGATTTGGATGGTGGGGCATTCATTTATTTATTGGTTGTCCTTGTCCCAGGTAACCACGGATACGGAACGTTTCCCTGAGACGCGATTTATCCGTTGGCTGGGGCGTAGAGGTATGAGGTGGTCCGCGTTGAGGGGTCTTTTGGATGAGTCGGTTAGGTCGTTTGGTTACCCACTTTTTGTCATCATTCACTTGGGGGGCAACGACCTCACGCATAATTCCGGTCTCAATATACGATTTGAGATTAGGAATTTATTGCTGGACCTGATCAGAGAATGGCGATTTTGCCGTTTCTTTTGGTCAGAGATTATACCTAGGAGGGTTTGGAGAGATGCACTCAATCCGGGGGCCATCGATTTAGTACGGAGGCGGATCAATTCCGTAGTCGGCAGGGCTATAGTAACGGAGGGCGGAGTGGTCGTCAGGCACGAGGCCATATCCTTTAGAAACGAGACCCTGTATAGGCCAGATGGGGTGCATCTCTCTTTAGTCGGCATGGATTTGTTTTTTCAGAATCTGATAGACGCCTTGAGAAGTTTAGAGGTTTAGTTGAGGGAGTTTTTGTCATTAGGTTGGTGGCGGGTCAGTTCAGTTTGAACTGATGTGGCGGAAAGAACGGTAGTTTAAATTAGAGCTGTATTTACACTTAGCTGGTGGTTGATGTCGAGATGTGGGCATCACCGATCCAGGTGGGCCCACATCTGGACCTTAACGATCATCTACTTCGGATAGGGTAAATTGTTGCGGACATTTGTAGTTTAGGGCAGGTGGCCCAATTTTTTGCTGACTCGGGCAGAGTGGTGAGCTCTGCCTTAGTGATATGCGAGGTCAGGGGCAGAAGCAGAAGGTCAACCCCCTGACCTTAAGGGCAAGTGGCCCCTTTTGAAAAGTCTGCTTCGTAATTGTGCCGTTGTCTTGGACGCTGGCAGGTGGCCGGTCCTTGGCAATTAAGGGCAGGAGGCCCTTAGATCCGGAGTTTGTTATTTTTATTACTTTGTTATTTTCCAGCAATGTTATTTATCTTGCATGCCGTTCTTTGCCCGCCACCTTAGTTAGAGCAGGGACATAAATTTTAGTTAGATTCAAATAGGCCGCCCCTGCTCAAAATAAATAAGCCGTCCCCTTTAAGCCCATTCAGTTGTACGCATCTTTATTTCTTAGATAAGTAGTGTGAGTGTGGATGAATGCCTATGTCTGTGTGGAGTTTAAGACTGTAGAAGCCAGCTTGTCTGGCTGAAAACAGCATAAACTCACCTGGCTATTGGCAGGAATCCTTAGCTCACACACTGGATCTGGGCCCGGGGGTTCGGCTTATCTTGATTGACGGGTTGGCTGATTTGAATGACGGTTCAGGATAGGCTGGTTGAGGTCAGAGGTGGAGATTGATGGGGTGATGTTCTTGCTTCCAGAAGATTCTGCCTCTTGCTTCAGGAAACGTTGCCCTCCCTCCCGCCCCAATTGTTAGTTAGAATTCGTTTTGAGAAGTCGTTCGCATTTATTCGTTTAGTTGTTGTCGGCTTATTTTGTCTTGGCGGAAAGAACGGTAGTTTAAATTAGAGCTGTATTTACACTTAGCTGGTGGTTGATGTCGAGATGTGGGCATCACCGATCCAGGTGGGCCCACATCTGGACCTTAACGATCATCTACTTCGGATAGGGTAAATTGTTGCGGACATTTGTAGTTTAGGGCAGGTGGCCCAATTTTTTGCTGACTCGGGCAGAGTGGTGAGCTCTGCCTTAGTGATATGCGAGGTCAGGGGCAGAAGCAGAAGGTCAACCCCCTGACCTTAAGGGCAAGTGGCCCCTTTTGAAAAGTCAGCTTCGTAATTGTGCCGTTGTCTTGGACGCTGGCAGGTGGCCGGTCCTTGGCAATTAAGGGCAGGAGGCCCTT
The DNA here is from genome assembly GCF_055691185.1 of Crinia signifera. Classification (NCBI taxonomy): domain Eukaryota; kingdom Metazoa; phylum Chordata; class Amphibia; order Anura; family Myobatrachidae; genus Crinia; species Crinia signifera. Next base: position 378,314,233 of record NC_139217.1, read on the forward strand.
AGATCCGGAGTATGTTATTTTTATTACTTTGTTATTTTCCAGCAATGTTATTTATCTTGCATGCCGTTCTTTGCCCGCCACCTTAGTTAGAGCAGGGACATAAATTTTAGTTAGATTCAAATAGGCCGCCCCTGCTCAAAATAAATAAGCCGTCCCCTTTAAGCCCATTCAGTTGTACGCGTCTTTATTTCTGAGATAAGTAGTGTGAGTGTGGATGAATGCCTATGTCTGTGTGGAGTTTAAGAATAAATAATACAATTTAAATTAAAATGTCATTAAAATATTAAAGAGAAAAAAAGTAGTGCAAAGTGTTAATGTAAAGGTGTTCCACAGTAGAGCCACCAAGCCAAACCAGTCCAGGAGCACCGCACCCCACACAACCGTTACCCTAAATTGGGTCTATGATTATCCAGCAAGGAGCCACATGATAATGTGATGTCATCCGGTGATGTCAGCTGCCAGCCCCCCCGCACCCGCGTCACTGCCTCATTACCATGAGAACGCTGGGAACACCTATGGAACGCTGGGCGTTCCCATATGGTAATGGAGCAGCCCGGTGCCCCCACCCTTCTCCGCCACCCTCACGCCGCAATGGCTGCGTGCACCCAGCGAAGCGAAAGTTTGCCGTGGGTGCACGCACCCTATGCCTGAGCAGACGCGCAACATCGGACTGAACAAATGTGAATAACCCCCCATTGTGCTTTGATATTGTTTTCCAATATCCTGATCTCCTGCTTCCCCGTGTCCTTGTCCATTCCCCTCCACTACCAGCTGGGACCCCAAATTCCTCCTCTTCTTCCGTAATTTAATAAACTTGTCAACCTTTTCCTTTTCCTCTGTATCTTGAGAAGAAGGCCCAGAAAGCCACAATGGACACAAGAGAATTGCAAAAACAAATACAAACAGCTCACAAACAAATAATACACTGAACAATGACATAAAAGGCAATACAAATTAACAGAGCCACTGCCTTCTTCAACTATCTCTTACAACCCTATCAGCAATATTAGACAATAAGGGGTACATTTACTTAAGATTCTACAAATTAAAAGAGGTGATGCTGCCTAGAGCATCCTACCAAATTCTGTCTATCGTTTCACTATTGCGTCCTAGAAAAAGAAAGACACAGGGCCGGATGCACCAAGCTTTAAAAGTGATAAAATGGGGAGTGACAAAAAGCCAGCCAATCAGCTCCTGCCTGCCATGTCACAGCCTGTGTTTAAAAAATGTCAGGCAGGAGCTCATTGGTTGTTTATCACTCTCCATTTTATCACTTTTGAAGCTTAGTGCATCTGGCCCAGAATCTGATTGGTTGGCACCACCAATCTTTTTTAGAAGCTTTAGTAAATTTACCCCTAAGCATCCTCAGATATGGCACATAAGATATAGTTTGTGAAGGTGATTTACCTATAATTTTTCAGTTTGAATTAAGATGGCTGTTTTTGACTTTGAAACTGATATTGCTTTCACCTTGCAGCAACATTAATAATTGTTACTTTTTAAAAGCTGTAGTGTACAACATTAAATAAACCACCATAGACATCTTTGGTAAAAAAAAATACATAATGGTCCTTATTCTGGTTTTCTGGTTCACTCGCAAAGGCACATTCCTTCCCAAATGGACATATAGATCTCACTTTGAAGTAAAACCCCACCCAAATCTAATTCTCTCTGCACAAGTTATGTCTACCCCACCTGCAGTGCACATGGTTTTGGCCATTTGAGAAGGAATTTGCCTCTCAGAGTGAACTAGAATAAGGCCCTAGGTGCACTTTACGGCGGGATGAATTCACTGAAAAGTACTTGCACCTCCATAGGGGTGTGAGCAATTTTCAGTGAATTCAGCCGTGCGAAGTTAGTCTTAATTCAGCTGGTGTATTCAGCGTTAAAACGGCTCCCGAATGGCAACTCGCACCCTTTGGGAGATAGACCCCAAAGAGTGAGATGTATAAAGCCTTGAAAAGTGATACACTGTAGAGCAGTGGTAGCCAACCCTAGCCCTCGAGAGCTACCAACAGTGCACATTTTCCAGACAACCTAGCTGCTGCACAGCTGCACAGCTGCAATCATTAATCACTGACACATTTTAAAAGTTACACAGATGGAGCTAATTAGCTCACTTGTGATTCTGTGAGGAGACCTGCAAAACATGCACTGTTGGTAGCTCTCGAGGACTAGGGTTGGCTACCCCAGCTGTAGAGTGATAATTCTCCAACCAATCAGATCCTCACTATCATTTTCCAAACGCAGCCCGTGATATAGCAGTTAGGAGTTGATTGGCTGATACTTTATCTCTTTCCATTTTATAATTTTTCATACTTAGTACATCTGTCCCAAAGTATCAACCAGTCAGCTTCTAACTGTCACTTTCAGGCTGCATTTGAAAAATGACACCTGGAGCTAATTGGTCGTTACATTATCTCTCTCCAAGACATACCTCCCAACTTTGGTCTAGATTGAATTGGGAACCTGCCACAAAGTCATACCAGTGCTTAGAGTTATTAAATATGAGATATACAGAACATTCGTGCCACAACCGGCGATACTTTCTTCCACCTTTGCCCTCTTAACACTGAGTGCTGTATAATTATTCAGAAAGAAATATTGCTGCTGTAAATATACTCTCTTTCTGACTGGTTATAGTTTATCCTGTGCGCTAATTAGATTTAGACCCTCAGAGCAATCAATAGATTTTCATCTGGGTCCGACCAAGCCAGTCATGGACGGTAATTTACAGCTCTGGTTCTTCTAAAATCAATACAGATTTGTGCTTCATTGGGAAAGCTGTATAACAAAGGTGACAGCAGGCTCACTAAACAGCTGACATGGAAACAGAACCCCATCTGGTGTGGCATTAGATCCAGCACAATTAGAAGGGAACTATAGTACAATCAGCAAGAGGACTGATGCACAACTGAGTGAACATAGAATGCGAGAATGGTACGATTTGGACATTGCACTCGGAGGATTCCATTCATTGATTTGCCACATCTTTAGTGCTTGTGCTTGTCCAGAATATAAATTCATTAAAGAAAATAAAAGATGGGATATTGTTAAACTGACCAACTGCCTCTATTAATCAAAGAGGCTCCTTGTGAGATGTATTGTGTGTTTACTTTGACTCTAATAAACAGTCTCTGAACTCAATACAAATCAATGTAAGTATGCAAAGAACCATTTTAATCTTCTTGCCCAATTCACCTGCCAGAGTTTTCAGTTGCTAGCCATTATCTGTTGCAATCATAGGTGCCGATTCTGTGGGTGCTTGAGGGCCGGAGCACCCACAGAAATTGATGAGCACCCACCCGCTCAACAGTGGCCCACTCGCCCGTGTCCCACTGCACTCCCCCTCCCTCGTCGCTGGCACAGGTACTGTGAGGGAATTTATGTACCTGCCCTGTGAGGGCATTTATGTATTTGGCACTGTGGGGGGGATTTTTGTACCTGCACTGGGGGGGGGGGGGCATTTATGTATTTGGCACTGTAGCGGCATTTATGTATTTGGCACTGTGGGGGGAATTTTTGTACCTGCACTGTGTGGGCATTTATGTATTTGGCACTGTTGCCATAATTTGAATATTGGAGACAACTGTGCTGCGTAATATTAATCAGTATTATTTTGTGACCACGCCCCTTTCCCATGAAGACACTCCCCTATATTTTTGGCTTGAGCACCCACCAGCAAAAACATAAATCGGCACCTATGGATGCAATCACATGAGCCATCACTCAAAGAAAGTAAAGCATTTATTAGGGACATAGGGCCTTATTCTACAGATGTATCGGGCCTTATTGTTGCTGGCGATCCGCCAGCAGCACGGCGCCTCTATCTGACTGAGACGCACGTGCGTCCCCCACGCACGCGCGTCTCAGTATCTGGGCGGCGGGGCGGCGAGGCGGACGCAATACTGTACGCCTCCCGCTCTAGGGGGCTGGGGGGGACCTCTGGCCATCGCCATCCCCTGCAAAGATGAATCCCGCTACATCTGTAGTTCACTCTCTGACAAAATCCTTCTTAAGCTGTGTACACACGCTTAGATTTTTCCCTGTTTTCGATTCGATTTTGCTTATAGATGCAAAATCGAATCCACATCGAATGGTTTTTAGGACACTTTCGATCTGTATTTGATTCGATGCGCGCTCCCGTTTTCTCAAAATCAAATAGAAAAATCTAATGTGCAGCCAAGGAAATCTCTATTTCAATCCAGTAAATCAAATGAGTACATTGTACCTACATTGTGAAATCGAATCGAATGCAAAAGTACAGATCTAATGCCAAATCGAATGTGATGATCTAATGCCAGATCTAATAGAAAATCGAATCTAACATCAAATCTAAAGCAAATCTAAGCGTGTGTACAGGGCTTTAGATGGACAAAACCGTGTGAACTGCAGGTGGGGCAGATGTTACTTGTGCAGAGAGAATTAGATTTGGGTGGGGTTTTACTTCAAAGTGAGATCTATATTGCAGTGTAAAAATAAAGCAGCCAGTATTTACCCTGCACAGAAACAAAATAACTCACCCAAATCTAATTCTCTCTGCACATTTTACATCTGCCCCCCTGCAGTACACATGGTTTTGTCCATCTAAGAAGGATTTTGTCAGAAAGAGTGAACTAGAACAGGCCCATAATGCATCCACTAATGATCAAGGTGTACACTTCTCATACCCCTTTCACACTTGCAAAAATATCCCGGGTTTTTTCACATGAACGCGCATCAACCCGGGATTTAGCTCAGTGTGAAAGGGTCTTTAAAGAATATCCCGGGATGAATAAGACCTGGGTAGAATCTGGAATCGACCCAGGATGCGGTCAGTGTGAATGGTCACGTACCCGGGATTGGGTACACAGGACTTTAAAAAAGCTGCTGATTGGAGCTTTCTTGGGCTGACAAATGCTGAGGTCATCTTTCAGAGCCATGGAGTCCATTTCTAATGACATTCATATGTATTTGCAGGGATTTCCCAGGATCCGTGTGAATTGGGCTGTCCCGGGCCTATCCCAGGTCTGAGTGCAGTGTGAAAGGGTACATTCCCGGGTAGAGTCCCGGGAAGCATCCGGGAACAAATTCCCGGGTATGACCCGGCTCTGCGAGTGTGAATGGGATATTAGTTACCTGCTTCCGGTCTGCCCAGCAATGGATTTTCTTGGTCTGTAGACTAACATTTCACTATTGTTCTTAGCCTTCTCTGATACCATGTATGTGCTGTTCTGTACATCAAAACACATACACACTCTCACCACTGCAATCCATTATAAATGCTGCTGCTAGGCTGATCTTCCTTGCAAGACACTCATCGTCTGCTGATCCGCTCTGCCAGTCCCTCCATTGGTTGCCTGTATATTACCGTATTCAATATAAAACACTTCTACTTGCATATAAAGCTATTAACCACACTGCACCAGCATATATATCTGCACTTATCACAAAATATCTCCTATCTCGACCACTCCGCTCTGCACAAGATTTGCATCTCTCATCTGAGCGGATCACTAGCTCCCATTCACTATAACAGGACTTTCATTGGGCTGCTCCCATCCTATGGAATGCCGTTCCACGCACAATAAGACTCTCCACCAGTCTCCAAACTTTCAAGCGTTCCCTGAAAACTCACCTCTTCAGGCAAGCCTATCATATTTAAGTTCTACATGCATAACCCTCTGAGGCACTTATGTATTATATAGCTTCCCTTCTGGACTTGTAACTTGGTGTGACTACTGGTGCCTGTCCTTGTGTTTCCCTCCTATATACCTAATAGTTTGTAAGCTTGCAGCAGGGCCCTCCTACCTCCAAGTCTGTCTGTTACCCAGTTTGTTTTATCACTGTCTACTATTGTAAAACGCAACGGAATCTGCTGCGCTATATAAGAAACTGCAAATAAATAAATAAATAATAATGTAACCCGAATCACATGCTTTTAAGAGTTGCATAAACTATGAAGCAAAGTGGTATAACATGTCATAGGGCCTGATTTAGTGATGCACACTATGCCAGGGTTTTCACAATTGAGCAATTCTCAGACTGCGCATGCATCACGATCACACTACTCATGTGTAAAGGTGCCTTTAAGAGCCCTCGCAGTGAGGATTTCATTGCAGAATGATACACAGGTAGTGACTGTTTAGGGAAGTTAACGGGCAGTGGCAGGAAAAAATGCAGGCGTGTCATGATGTGTCTATGCCATGATATGTATATGCCATCAGCTGCAATAATGTATAGATATAAAAGAAAGAAGAATTCTATGCATGGCACAAAAAAAGGTGAAGTAGTCAGACCCAAGGTGCTAGGGTATGGGTCACTAGGCTGACATGCATTGGGTCGATTACTGAAGGTCGACGTGGCTTAGGCCAACACATGAAATAGGTCGACATGGCTAAGGTTGAAAGGGTTGGAAGGTCGACAAAAGCCTTAGGTCGACAATGGGAAGGTCGACAGGAATTTTTCACTAAATCGCATGTTTGAAAATTATTTTTGCTCAAATCGCAAATGTAATAGTATGCGGTTTCAGGGGTAGAAATGGAATTCGCATGAGATTTATGGCAATTTTTGGTCATGGAAATGTGCGAAATTTTCCAGCAGTTTTTGGTCATAATTAAAAAGCCGGTCTTGGTTCCAAAATATGGGGGACAAAAAGAGTAAGGGTCCCACATATTCCTGAAACCAGCCCTGGGCTCTTGGACCGGTCCTGGTTCCAAAAATACAGGGGACAAAAAACTGGGGGTCCAGCACTGGGCTCCAACAGCCAGTAGTGTCATGTCACAGCCAGGGGACACTTTATACAAGGTCCCCTGGCAGTCAGAGCCGTCTTAATATATGGGCTTGAAGGGCAGTTGCTAGGGGCCCAAAGTCTGGTGCCACCGATGCCCGCCACCTGCTGAGCAGAGCATTACTGGGAGTGTGGCGTGGGAAGGTAATGGGTCCCGCGGCAACCACACCAACCAATAGTGGGAGGTGGGATCGCTGCCTGCTCCCAAGTTCGGCTCTGTAAGCAGTGTAGCGAATTCGCAGCCTTGTGAGTCCACCAAACCCCACCCAGCGAATGCTGGACAGCCCGCCCCCCCTCGCTGCATGTATTTGCACGCAGGGTCTGCAAATAGATGTTTAACATAAACATCGATTCGCAGCGTGTGGGTGAACACCCACATCATTCAATTGTCACCATCGAATGATGTGTAAGTGCGTGCATATCTAAGTGACTCTCACATCACTTAGATTTGAGTGCACCATCGGGAGGAAGTGGGTGGGCAGCTGACATCCAATGATGTCAGCTGCCCGCCCCCGGCATCGGCGTCACAGCCCAATTACCCTGGGAATGCCCAACATTTACATGGGAACGCCACTGTCTTCAGTTTTTCAGCCTCACAGCTTCTGCCTCACAGCCACAGTCTTTAGTTCTTCTCCTCAGCTACAGTCTACATCCTCATCTCAAGTATTTACTTTGTTTCTTATATTCAGGCTCTCTCAAATATTCACCTGTACCATCATTACCATTCTGTGAGTAAAGTTTCTTCATCATACAGTATCTTATTGCATCAGAGTACTCTATTCATTGGTATCCAGCTTACACTGATATCCACCTAGGTCAGTGGTTCCCAAACTTTTTGAAATCATGGTGCCCTATGGTATCAGAGGTTTCTCCAGGGCACTCCTAGGCCAAAAGTTTATTTTTGAGAAATTTAGAAAAATGTATTTAATTAAGTAACTTGTGTTTATACAGTAGGTCATCCCTAGGCCAGTTATGTGGCAAGGGAGAGGATTCACATCTGATAGGAAGCCACAAGCACTGGTTTTAGCTATTGTTACATTACCATAAATAATTTGAATTGGTCCTGGACCACCAACCCAAGGCACCCCTGCAAGTGGCCTGAGGCACCTCACAATTTTGGAACAATTGACCTACAGTATGTCACACTTGGGTCCACAAATCCCCAATCGTGACACAAGGGCATACCTGGAAATCACCAGGCAACTAGCAGGTCTTTCTGTTTGCTGGAAACCAGACCTTTTCTGTATATCCCTGGTGCTGATTAAGGATTTTGAAAAGAACGCATAAAAATTGTTAAGCTGTTTATTATGCTTTATGTAGATTTATGTAGATTCAATTTTAACAACTTGCCCCAGATCTTACATACTGTATTTCACCTTTTCTACTGCAGTTTTGAAAGCTGTTGCATCATAATTTGGGTACTCTTTACCTAGAAGGGCGTCCGTCGTGGTGATCGCGGGTACATTTATGTCTGGCCGCGACGCGACCGACGCGATGCCCGCGATTTCCCATTGAAACCCATGTTAAACATGGAAATCGCGTCGGTCGCGTCGCGGCCGTCCATAAATGTACCCGCGATGCCCGCGACGCGATGCACCCGATTTCCCATAGGAATCAATGTTAAATGTCCCGACCGACGCGATTTTACTGTTAAATGGCTCAATGGACCCGATTTGGCCATAGGAATCAATGTTAAATGGGCCACAGAGCCCAAATAGGCACAATTAACCCAAAAATGTCCCCCTAAATTTTTAACGCCACCCCACGATCCACGGCAACCCGAAGCGTGGCGAGCGCAGCGAGCCCGCGAGGGGCGGCGGTACGCGTCCTCCGACCTTTTCATGCCCTACTATCCACTAGGGCGTGGAGTGAGAATAGAATAGTGTGGCGAGCGCAGCGAGCCACCGAGCCAGAAGCGTGGCGAGCGGACGCGGATACCTTCACAGTTATACGCGTCCCCTCGCGGCCTTCACAGGTGTCCGTGGCGACGCGGACACCTGTGAAGCCCGCGAGGGGACGCGTTTACCTGTGAAGGTATCCGCGTCCCCTCGCGGGGCTCGCTGCGCTCGCCACGCTTCGGGCTCGGTGGCTCGCTGCGCTCGCCACACTATTCTATTCTCACTCCACGCCCTAGTGGATAGTAGGGCATGAAAAGGTCGGAGGACGCGTACCGCCGCCCCTCGCGGGCTCGCTGCGCTCGCCACGCTTCGGGTTGGCGTGGATCGTGGGGTGGCGTTAAAAATTTAGGGGGACATTTAAGGGTTAATTGTGGCTATTTGGGCTCTGTAGCCCATTTAACATTGAATCCTATGGCCAAATCGCGGGCATTGAGGCATTTTACATGAAAATCGCGCTCAATCAGCCTTTTTAACATTGTTCCCTATGGGAAAATCGCGGTCATCGCGGGTAGCAGATTTTTATGTACCCACGATTTACCCGCGATGCCCGCGATGACCGCGATTTTTACCCCCGACGCCCGCGATTTCAATCGCTGGCGCCCTTCTAGGTAAAGAGTACCATAATTTGTATGGGCTAAATATTGATAAGGTCTCAATGCCAGAAAAGATTTATCAGTTTCAAATGTAGATTTGCATTTAATAAATACTTAGTTAAAAACAAGCTGCATGAAGACGGTAAGCTGGACTTTAGAACAATTTTTAAAAACTGATTGTGAACAACTTAGAGCTCCGTAGCGAAACAGATGCAACCAACTTCCTAAACTATGCCAGCATCAGGGTGCCCATATCAGTCTCTTCCAGTGATACTCCTAGAAATGCATATGCCTTGATACTGTTGGCGCATAACATTTAAACAGTGAAGAAGATGAGACAAGTTGACTATTTTTTCCTTAATTGAATTTAACATTCTTGAACAGATGTTGTTAAATTACATTATACTTACATTAACTTTGTCTTGTGAAATACTGTATTGTTCCTCTCATAAGTAACACAGATGCTGGAGTGTAAATGTACAAAACTCAGCGCGGACCTGCAAATCATGGGTATTTTTTCTATGTTGGGGATGGACCTAATGGTAAGTCCATTACCAAGTCCAGACCTTGCACTCCTGAAGTGATCAGCAGTGATTCCTCTCTTCGGGGAGACATACAAAGTAGGTAAATAGTCACTAGGAAGTGCTAATACCGTGTGTGTGTGGGCGGGGGGGGGGGAGGGGGTAGCAGCCACCCCAAAATTATGTTATTCTCTGGTTCCTAGGAGGGGCATAGCTTAATGACCCGCAGTTCTGTCAAACATCCTTGCACTGCCCACTTCACTAGGAAGCGAACAAGATTCTGGAGATCTGCATTCTCTTTCATTGTGTGCAGGGGACTGCCTGAAAAAATCGAAGTCTCTTGGGACTTGTGGGAGAGTAGACAAGTGTGGCTTTGATGGATGATGTGCGCGTCATCCACACTGTGCCCTTGTGCTGTCAGAGGCCTTATACAATCCCTCATAGTGATGTGAACAGGCCATGACATGCAGTCAAACTCCCAGAATGTCTAGGATCGGGGGTGTCTTCATGGACGCAAGGCCATACTCCTAAGACCATGCCTTTTTCTTGAGCAATGGGAACTGGAAATGGGGTGCCATGAAAAGTACCGCACACTCGGTGAAACCCACCCAAATGATGCCACTGGTAATAATAATCATAATTAAAAATTACATTGTCCATTTTTGAACATGATGGGGGAAATTTACTAATATGGATTCGTAGAAAAAAGGTGTATTCGTAGGGAGAAATACACCTTTTTTTTACGAATTTGTATTTTCGGGATTTTCTATCCCCAAAATACAACAATTCGTAGTCCTAGGGATGGAACATTCGTATTTGTTTTTACAAATACTAATGTCTACACCATCGTTAGGATACGACAGAAATCACCATTCAAAAGAATGGTGGTTCCTGATGTAGTAAGCAGCCGTATAGAAAATACGTCTGCTTTTGTCCACGAAAATACGGCAGAAAAATAGAACACCATTTTCCTGTCGTATTCTCGTTTTAGCCTGCACGGATCAGTCAGATCTGTGCAGGCTGCGGTGTAAAAATTAATAAAATAAATAAATAAAAAAACGGTGTGGGGTCCCCCCCACAGCCGAAACCAGCACCAGGCTGACAGAGCCTGGAGACGGTAATTAAAAATCAGGGAACCCGACAAATAGGGGTTCCCCGATTTTTAACAACCAGCCCCAGGCTCCTGCTCTGGGGCTGGTTCCCAAAATACGGGGGACAAAATGAGTAGGGGTCCCCCGTATTTTAAGAACCAGCCCCAGGCAAAACCAACCAGCAGGGTAATGCCACAACCGGGGAGAGACTTTTTATACAAGTCCCCCCGGCCAAAGCATTCAGCCCTCTGACCAGTCAGCCTGGCCAGGGGCCCTGGGGGAGTGGGGACCCCACAATAAAGGGGTCCCCCTCCCCTTCAGGACTTACCTGACCAGGCTGAAGCCTGGTGCTGTCCTCGATGCCCCTGGGCGGAGGGCATCGGGCTGATTCAAGTGTAAAAAAAAGATTAAACTATTGTTTTTTACTGTGGCACTACAAGTGCCAGCAAGCCTCCCCAGCAAGCTGGGACTTGGAGAACCACAAGTCCCAGCCTGCTGGGCAATAAAGGGACTTTCAGAGCTTCAGAGATGTTTCCTCCTCGACGTCTGGACTAAGAATGAATTCTAGCCAATCAGGAGCTGACTTTACTGGCTCCTGATTGGCCGCTAGGCGGCTCCTGATTGGCTAGAATTCATTCTTAGTCCAGACGTCGAGGAGGAAACATCTCTGAAGCTCTGAAAGTCCCGTGTGCCCGGCAGCGTAAAGAAGAAGAAAGAAGATAAAGAAATAAGCCCTGGAAAAGAAGACAGAAGACACAAGACCATCCATGGAGGACCTGGTGAGTAGGATTTCCTTCCACAGGTCCACCATGGATTTTCTTCAGACAGGAGGCCGACCCCGGAGCCGCCGACACCGGAGCCAGCGACCTACCGACGGGATCAAGATAGGTAAGTATCAGTGTGTGTGTGATGTGTGTATTAAACTTTTATTTAAAATGTGTCAGTGTGTTTTGTGTACTATTTTTTTAACTGTGGAACTACAAGTGCCAGCGGGCCCTTTAATGCCCAGCAGGCTGGGACTTGTGGTTCTCCAAGTCCCAGCTTGCTGGCACTTGTAGTGCCACAGTAAAAAACAATAGTTTAATCTTTTTTTTACACTTGAATCAGCCCGATGCCCACCGCCCAGGGGCATCGGGGACAGCACCAGGCTTCAGCCTGGTCAGGTAAGTCCTGGAGGGGGGGACCCCTTTATTGGGGGGGTCCCCACTCCCCCAGGGCCCCTGGCCAGGCTGACTGGTCAGAGGGCTGAATGCTTTGGCCGGGGGGACTTGTATACAAAAGTCTCCCCCCGGCTGTGGCATTACCCTGCTGGCTGGTTTTGCCTGGGGCTGGTTCTTAAAATACGGGGGACCCCTACTCATTTTGTCCCCCGTATTTTGGGAACCAGCCCCAGAGCAGGAGCCTGGGGCTGGTTGTTAAAAATAGGGGAACCCCTATTTGTCGGGTTCCCTGATTTTTAATTACCGGCCCCGGCTCCTTCAGCCTGGTGCTGGTTACAGCTGTGGGGGGGACCCCACGCTGGTTTTTTTTTTATTTATTTATTTTTTCTATTTTTTTTACACCTTGCAGCCTGCACGGATCTGACTGATCCGTGCAGACTGCCTGTACGAATTCGTATTAGCGGCCGTATATATGGCCAGCTAATACGAATTCCTACGACATCGGTGGGTTACAAAGCAGTCGTATATGACTGATTTGTACATTCCCCTCCGGAACATGACTTTGCATACGACTGAAACAGTCGTATGCAGTCGTAGGGGAAATACCAATACGAAAAACTAGGTTTTTGATATTGGTAAATTTCCCCCGATGTGTCAGAGGGGTATGGCTTATTAGACAGTGTCTAGATCTGGGGTAGCCAACTCCAGTCCTCGAGAGCTACCAACAGTGCATGTTTTCCAGATCTCCTCACAGAATCGCAAGTGAAGTAATTAACTCCACCTGTGGATCATTTAAAATGTGTCCGTGAGTAATGAGTGCACAGTTGCAGCAGCTAGGTTGTCTGGAAAATGTGAACTGTTGGTAGCTCTCGAGGACTGGAGCTGGCTACCACTGGTCTAGATTGACAGACAATAAGTCAACCCCAAAAGTTTGACATGCAATAGGTTAACAGGGTCAATAGGTCTAATTGAGTACCCATGTCGACAGGTGTCAACATTGACATAAAAAATGTGCAAAGCTCATGTCGACCTTTTCATGTCTGTACCTTTTTTCGTTAAACTTCTGACTCTGTCAACCTTTTGACCCAGTCAACCATTTTCATGTTGACCTTTTGACCCTTTTGACCTACTGTAAGTCGACCATTTGAAGTGGACCTTTTGACTCTTTATTTCAGTGGTCAGGGTACTCGGTCCTTATTACCCCACGCAGTGCATGTTTGCAGGTCTCCTCACAGAATCACAAGTGAAATAATTAACTCCACCTGCGGACCTTATAATATGTGTCTGTGAGTAATTAGTACACCTGTGCACCTGCTGGGTTACAAGCAAAACATGCACTGTGTAGGGTAATGAGGACCGAGTTCCCTGACCACTGGTCTATCTAGACACTGTAGATCTTTTAAGCTGAACCAGTGTTGGGATCAATTATGTGATGTACAAACTGAATAAGATAGGAAATACTGTATTGATGTGTTGATGATATATGTATCAGGTTTTAAAATGAAAGCAAACATGTCAACATACTGTAGGTACCAACGAGCCAACAATGTATCCACCATGTGAAATGCATTGTATTTATACTCCAGCCATCTGAGGACAGTTAACTTTTTCATTTGCAGCTCCTTGTGGGAAAGGCGACTTTCTGGAAGTTGTTTATACACATTAATAACATGCCAATTATTATTTGGAACAGGATGAGAAACTGTTGGAGTGTGAAATGGAAAACAAGAATCACTCGTAACTCATGGACTTCATTACAGATGCTCTTTAGTTATCTCAAAATTTCCCTTAATCTTTCCGTAACCTACTTGCATGGTACCCTGTCACTTGCCGCTAGTCAAGCCAAGATGCCAGCCTAAACTTCAACACCAAACTGCATTCACCTGCATAATACAATCAGAATAATTTGTGCGTGCTGGGCGCAATCCTGTGCCTGATGTGCTTACAGATCTCTTCACTATTTCCATTAATTTCTATTTTCTTTCCATCCAATGATAGAATACTGTAGATTGCTCTTCCATTCACACTTCCAAGAAGTTATATGGACTTCAGCAGATCTTCTGTACATTCCACCCTAGTTGATCTTTATGTTTAAGGGCCAGATGTACTAAGCTTGAAAAGTGATAAAATGGCGAGTGAAAAACCACCAGCCAATCACCTCCGAACTGCTATATCACAGGCTGGGTTTAAAAAAATGACAGGTAGGAGCTGATTGGTTAGTGGTTTATCCCTCTCAATTTTATCACTTTTCAAGGCTTAGTACATCTCGCCTTCAGTGAAGTGATATTTATATTAAAGTCAACTTTGCATCCAATAGATGGCTGTTGCTTAGGGGCAGATGTACAAAGCTTTGGAGAGTTATAAAGTGTATGGAGACAAAGTAACCAACCAATCAGCTCCAAGTTATCATTTTCAAACACAGCCTGTAAATGGCAGTAAGTTGGTTGGTAGGGGTGGTGTGGCTGGACCAGGGCTATTACATTTATCCCGGGCCAATGCTTCTGGAGCTTCTTGGGAGGCATGTAGAGAATGCTGCCTGTCTGCACTAATTGTGAGTTACACTACAAGACCAGACGCATACTCTTACTGCCTCCCAGCCTGCAGCCAGACACTGATTGGCTGCCAGCATGCTGATTGGTGGATAGTTTTAGTCATTGACCAATCAGTGCCTGGCTGCAGGAAGCATGTTGTGACATGGGATTACAAAAGGGGTAACATTATTATTCTGATAATTTATTAATGTGAATTTGTTGATAGAGACCCTGGTGCTTTGCTTTGCATATTACCTACAATGCTGTTAAGACAGCCCTGCTTAACACCAATTGTTTTGAGAACTTAAAGCTTTGTTATTTCCATCAACACTAATGGGGCAGCAATTTAGGGGCATTTTCTAAGCGATATCACTAGATCACATAGATAATGCTCCTACATCGCTACGTGTGTAGGGGCCATAGCGATACCGGATGATTAATATATGTAGCGCTCAGAAACCTGACAACTCATAACCAATAATGAAATATCACCATAAATGCACATTTTAAAGTATTTTTTTTATTTTTTTTAGGGCAGCACGGATGGTGTAATGGGTAATGGTTAGCATTACTGCCTCACAGCACTGAGGTCTTAGGTTTCCACCATTGCCATATATTCTCCCTGTACTTGCGTGGTTTCCCCCAGAATACTGTATGTGTGCACTATATAAATAGATGGTAATAAACAAATATACACACTACAGTATAAACACTTGCAAAACAAGCTGCAAAAATGCATACTGGATGTCTAGTAACCAATATTGAATAACCATCCCATTGCTTTGATCTAATACGCATAATATAATGAGAACATGTCTGGTTGCTATGAGTTACTGCATAATTTCATTTTGTTGGCAAATAATTCTGGTTATATTATTTGAATAAGTGAAGCAAACACATCGGTTTGTGTGTTTTAAATTAGCTCTTCATATCAGACTGCACAAAACCATTACATTGAGAACAGCATTTTTAATTGACTGTATATAAAGTATGGCTGCAGTTTGCGTGTCCGAGATCGTATTTATGAATATGAGATGATGATGCCAGGAGAAAATATGTAAATATGTACTTGATACCGAAGTAGATTCACCTCTCGCTAACAGCTTGTCTTGTATTCATAAATACACTCTTTCCAGGCAGCACAAATTGCTCACAGAGAAAACTTAGAAAAGATGCTACTACTGAACACAACAGGAACACGGATACAGAATGAGTGTTTGTGATTAGGAGTTAAACAATATACTGCAGCACACATGAGAAAGTATAGTGAAAATTTATTATACATGGATAATATTGCATACACTTCGTAATGATTTACCCTGTGCATGAGAACAGTAAAGGGGGGAAAATTACTAAGATGGGAGTTCTATTTCACATGGGATATTGCTATGGGCAACCAATCAGAATCTAATTTTTATTTATTTAGCACCCTCTAGAACAGGGCTGCGCAACACCGGCCCTCCAGATGTTAGTGAACTACACATCCCAGGATGCTTTGCATTAGTTTTGCTATGTGGCCATGCTGAAACTGATGCAAGGCATGCTGGGATGTGTAGTTCATCAACATCTGGAGGGCCGGTGTTGCCCAGCCCTGCTCTAGAAGATAATAGATCATATCTGATTGGTTGCCCATAGCAACATCCCAATCTAAAATAGAACTCCCATCTTAGTAAATCCCCCCCCCCCCCCCACACTATATGTTGGAATTTAGGCTTTTTCCCAAAATAATCTAAGCCATTGACAAACATACAAGGAACATATCCAAAGTTATCCATTTCTGCAAAAAATTGATCTGTTGACTGAGATGACACCGATGTAAGACAACCAGTTCTTACAGAGTATGGGAGTAAAATGTTCTTCAGCTTTATTTGTCAAGAGCAATGTTCCAATGTGTGCTTTTAAGCTATCCCCATGAACAGCACTATTGCATACTTCCCAACTGTCCCGAATTTGAGGGACCATCCCATTTTTTTGGGCCCACGCATGGCGGGCCACGCTGGAGTCCTGACAGGGGACCCTTGAATTTTGGAAGGTATACTATTGTGTTAGTTAAGAAACCACTGCTCTAGTAACAGTAGATAATCTGGAAAACATGCAGATCATGAGGACCAGTTTTGCGAAACACTGGAACCTGGAATTTTGGGATCATACAATATGAAACATACAACACTACAATGGGCCAACAAAAATATTAACATGATAACAGAAATGCAGAGACCTCAGTTAAAAACATTTGTAAACCTATGTGTCAAAAGACAAGCACAAAAAAATGGGAGTTCCAAACTTGTGAGGCGCAACCAAAAGAGGTGTTGTGTGGACCCAGAGATTCCTGCAATTTCCTCCACGTCCTCACATGTCGATTGTTCCATGCATCTCTCTTCCCCAGTGTGTTCACAAGTGTAAATAGAGAAATTTGAAAAGATGGGTAATTACCTAGTGTTTAATACATTAACTGGTGATAGGCAAATAAGTTGATGGATAGACGTACCCAACTCACGGTAGATATAATGGTGTAAATGCCCGTAGCGTTTTCTTTTCACCTTGTGTCCTATGGTGTAATGTTCATATCTGTGGACGTGAATCTGTAAATAAATAAATATATACATTGTGTAGACTTGTGAACAGAGAATAGACTGTGAGCCTACGTCACTCACCAAATATGTGGAAGGAGGGATAGTATAAATAATAATAATAATGATATTTATATAGCGCTTTTCTCCCAATAGGACTCCCGATAGTGCTTTACCATTGTCTTTACAGCTCGAAATACAAAACAAGCTTAGCATTGGATGTCAGTGAAATGCTTGAGTAAATAGGTACGTCTTTAGTCTATTTTTAAAGGATTCTACAGTGGGGGCTTCTCGTACTGTGCGAGGAAGAGAGTTCCATAGAGTTGGAGCAACAAAGTTGAAAGCTCGACCCCCAGATGAATTCAGGGAAATTCTGGGTACTCTTAGTAGTCCTTCTTCAGTGGATCGTAGTAGTTGAGTAGGACAGTAAGGAATCAGAAGCTCCTGCAGGTACCTTGGGCTCTGGTCATGTTGGGCCTTGGATGTGAGTAAGCCAATCTTGAAATCGATTCACCATTTTTACAGGTAGCCAGTGAAGGGCGTAGAGAATGGGAGTTATGTGGCTGGAGCGGGACTGCTTAGTTAATAGTCTGGCGGCTGCATTTTGTACCAGCTGCAAGCGGTGCAATTCTTTTGATGGGAGAACCAGGTAGAGAGCATTGCAGTAGTCTATTCGTGATGATATAAATGCATGTATGACTTTAGGCAGGTCTTCTGAGGGAATTAAGTGCTTGATTCTGGCTATGTATCTCAGATGAAAGAATGAGGATTTGATTGTGGCTGACACCTGATGTTTAAGTGTCAGGCCATTATCCCGGACAACATCCAGATTCCGCACATGATCAGAGTTTTTTTAGGTCTGTGCCCCCCAGCTTAAGACCTGTCAGTTGGGTATGCTGCCGTCTTGTCCTGTGATTTATCATCAGGACTTCTGTTTTATCTGGGTTCAGTCTCAGCCAACTGGCACTCATCCACTCCTGGAGCTCAGCTAGGCAGCCATTTAAGGTTGTTATTGTGTTATTGGTGCCTTGAGAAAAGGACAGGTACAGTTGGGTATCATCTGCATAGCAGTGGTAGACCAGGCCATGGTGTCTGATTATGTCACCAAGTGGAAGCATGTATACTGCAAAAAGCATGGGAAATAGTATAGAACCCTGTGGGCCACCACAAGACAACGGCACTGGTGGTGTAGAGTATACTCCCGATGAAACTCTCTGTGACCTGCCAGCGAGAAATGATTTGAACCAGCTAAAGACTGTGCCACCCAGGCCACAGAAATTCTTCAGGCGCTCAATTAGAAGCCCATGGTCAATGGTGTCAAATGCTGCAGAGAGGTCCAGAAGGATGAGAATTGAACAGTCTCTACTATCCCTTGCATTTAGAAGATCATTGAGCACACATACCGGAGCTGTTTCTGTGCTATGTCTTCTCCTGAATCCTACTGGAATGGATCCTAAATGTTATGGGTTGACAGGTGGGTCTCTAGTTCAGTTGCAACCACTTTCTCAATAACCTTTCCTAGAAAAGGAAGATTTGATACTGGCCTGTAGTTGGTCATGCAGTCAGGGTCTAAATTAGATTTTTTAAGAAGTGGTCTGACTATTGCTTCCTTTAGTGGTTCGGGAAAAATGCCTGTCTGCAAAGAGCATTGAACTATTTTTGCGAATGCAGGGCCGATTATTTCCATACACCCTAAAAGAAGCTTGGATGGGGCAGGGTCCAGATCACAGGAGGAGGGACGCAACAGTCGGAAAATTCCAGCAATGTATTGTACATCCACTTGGTCAAAGATGTTCCATGAAGGCAGGTGTCTTACACTGGCAGGCTTGGTATGTTGGTACTCCTTTGATGTCACATCATAAAATCGTACCAAACTCACAGTGTGCAGTGATTTTTTTCAAGTGTGTAACGGTTTCTTTGTGTCTGGATCGATAATTCTCAATCGATTAGTGTGTGGATGTTCTCCATACCATGAGGTGTCATTCGTGAAAAATAAATATGTAATACTCATTAGAAAGGACCAGGAAAGCAACACAGGACAACAATCTAATCTATACACTTCATGAAGAGTATGGGTGCTTACCTCACTCACCATATGTGGTAAGTGGCATACACCTATAATGGTTTCTTTTTCATATAACAGAGGAAATGATGGGCGTACCCAATTTAAAGTCAGGTATGTCTTTTAATCCCTGTAGCGGTTTCATTTTTAAGGTCTTTGTTCTGGGAGCTTCTTTTAAGTGGCTTTCACTCCCTGATGATTTATATTATTTTGGAGAGTGAAAAGAAAGGCAAAGACCAAGCAGTGGATTTTCCAGGAAATTAGGTATTCTATCTTTCTATAGGGATATTAATCACCATAGAGTGAGTTGTAGAGTGAAAACACCCTTTTAAAGTGCTTATTCACTTTCCTACTTTAAGGCAACAACCATAAATAGCATGATGGCATCAGGGGCGGATTGGGATTTCAAACCAGCCCGGGAAATTTCTCGAAGCAGCCCTTATGGGGGGGGGGGGGGGGGGGTCTTGTGATTTCTAAACAAATTCTACATAACTGTTTTTAGAATCTAACACTTAAAAAGTGTGTTTGGTTAGAGTTGGGCTGCAATGGTCTGTGTAGTTAGGCTGCAGGGAGGGTGTGTATGAGTAAAGTTAGGCTGAGGGAGTGTGTGTATGGGTTGAGTTAGGCTGCGGTAGTGTGTGTATGGGTAGAGTTAGGCTGCGGGAGTGTGTGTATGGGTAGAGTTAGGCTGCGGGAGTGTGTGTATGGGTAGAGTTAGGCTGCGGGAGTGTGTGTATGGGTAGAGTTAGGCTGTTGGAGTGTGTGTATGGGTAGAGTTAGGCTGCGGGAGTGTGTGTATGGGTAGAGTTAGGCTGCGGGAGTGTGTGTATGGGTAGAGTTAGGCTGCGGGAGTGTGTGTATGGGTACAGTTAGACTGAGGGGGATTGTGTGTGTGTGGGTAGAGTTAGGCTGCAGGAGTGTGTGTGGGGGTAGAGTTAGGCTGTGGGGAGTTTGTGTATGGGTAGAGTTCGGCTGTGGAGGTAAGTGAATCATTAGTTAGGCTGCAGAGGTTTGTGTATGGTTAGGGTTAGGCTAAGGGGGAGGTATGGTTAGGGTTAGGCTAAGGGGGAGGTATGGTTAGAGTTAGGCTGAGGGGGAGGTATGTCTATGATTATGGTTAGGCTGTGGGTGGGTTGTATATGGTTTGGGTTGGGCCAGGAGGGGCAGGTTCTGATAACTCTGATTTTTTTAGCACATTTTGTCCATTGTAGTGTAGTGTACTACTAACCTGGCTTAAGTTTCATCAAGTGACCTGAAGTTCCCTCCGTCGCTGACCCAATGTACTGCCGGTGCCCTGTTTAAGCACACACAAATACAGACACGGCGGCGAAAGTTAGGGAAGCACGGAGACAAAAGCACAGTGAAAACAGTGAGCTGGGCACTTAGTGACTCACACACACATTGCATATTCACACCCTTCCATGCAAATACTGTATATGCACACCCCACACACACATAGTGTATATGCATACCCTCCCACACACATAGTGTATATGCATACCTTCCCACACACATACCGTATATGCATACCTTCCCACACACATACCGTATATGCATACCTTCCCACACACATACCGTATATGCATACCCTCCCACACACATACAGTATATGCACACCCCACACAAACATACTGTATATGCATACCCTCCCACACACATACTGTATATGCATACCTTCCCGCACACATACTGTATATGCATACCTTCCCACACACATACTGTATATGCACACCTTCCCACACACATACCGTATATGCATACCCTCCCACACACATACTGTATATGCATACCTTCCCACACACATACTGTATATGCATACCTTCCCACACACATACTGTATATGCATACCTTCCCACACACATACTGTATATGCATACCCTCCCACACACATACTGTATATGCATACCTTCCCACACACATACTGTATATGCATACCCTCCCACACACATACTGTATATGCATACCTTCCCACACACATACTGTATATGCATACCTTCCCACACACATACTGTATATGCATACCCTCCCACACACATACTGTATATGCACACCTTCCCACACACATACTGTATATGCACACCTTCCCACACACATACTGTATATGCACACCTTCCCACACACATACTGTATATGCACACCCTCCCACACACATACTGTATATGCACACAACTCCCCCCCCCCCCGCACACACACACGAACACATACCGTATATGCACACATCCCAACCAGACAAACATACTGGATACGCACACATCCCCCCGCAGTCATACTGTATACGCACACATCCCCACCACACACGCATACTGTATACGCACACATCCCCACCACACACGCATACTGTATACGCACACATCCCCACCACACACTCATACTGTATACGCACACATCCCCACTACACACTCATGCTGTATATGCACACATCCCCACTACACACTCATGCTGTATACGCACACATCCCCACTACACACTCATACTGTATACGCACACATCCCCACCACACACTCATACTGTATACGCACACATCCCCACCACACGCATACTGTATACGCACAATCCCCACCACACACTCATACTGTATAGGCACACATCCCCACCACACACGCATACTGTATACGCACACATCCCCACCACACGCATACTGTATACGCACACATCCCCACCACACACGCATACTGTATACGCACACATCCCCACTACACACTCATACTGTATACGCACACATCCCCACTACACACTCATACTGTATACGCACACATCCCCACCACACACTCATACTGTATACGCACACATCCCCACCACACACTCATACTGTATACGCACACATCCCCACCACACACTCATGCTGTATACGCACACATCCCCACTACACACTCATACTGTATACGCACACATCCCCACCACACACGCATACTGTATACGCACACATCCCCACCACACACTCATACTGTATACGCACACATCCCCACCACACACACATACTGTCTATGCACACATCCCCACACACACACTGTATATGCACACATCCCCACCACACACTCCTACTGTATATGCACACATTCCCCCCCACACACAAACACACACTGTATATGCACACATCTCCACCACACACACATACTGTCTATGCACACATCCCCACCCCCACACACACACTGTATATGCACACATCCCCACCACACACTCCTACTGTATATGCACACATTCCCCCCCACACACAAACACACACTGTATATGCACACATCCCCACCACACACGCATACTGTATATTCACACACACACACACACACACACACACACACACTGTATATGCACACATCAACCCCCACCCACACACACACACACACTGTATATGCACACATCCCCACCACACACGCATACTGTATATGCACACATCCGCCCCCCCCACACACACTGTATATGCACACATCCCCCCACACACACTGTATATGCACACATACCCACCACACACTCATACTGTATATGCACACATCCCCCCCCCCCCCCCCCCACACACACACTCCCAAACACTCACATTGAAAAATTTGCCCTTGTAGAGCGCTGTGGTGTATCAGTGAGCACTATAACTCACTGGTATCAGTAGAGGTCATGCCAGGACCTGTGAAAGTGCACTGCAGTGCTAAGCAATTGCTGTCATCAATTCATCATCTGCTGCTATCAGTGTGCCCCGCGGTGACGTCGCCCCGCCCCCTGCTGTATAAGGAGCACAGGCCACACCACCTCCTGCATAACTACAAACTTTACACAGGTTTCAGGGCGGTGAGGCAGCCCTGCAGCCTGCATTCTGTGGCTTCTGCTCTAAGTCTGCAGGAGGTTTGCGGGGATATATACAGGTTCCGGGGTCCTGCCTGTCTCCTTGGTTCGGGCACTGGGCAGTGTTTTTGCGGCAGAGTTGGAGAGTAGCAGGCGCCAGGCGGCTTATGGGGTCAGTGCCAGGGGAGACCGGGAGAGAGACGTGGGAGAGGGGTAAATGGCGGTGCTACACCGCGGGAGGAGCTGCATGCGCAGCAGCCCTCCCGCGGCCATTTTGACAGTCAAAACGGCCCCGAATTGATTTGGAGAAACCGCTGCGGCTGCTAACCGCTGTGATCGCGGTCCGCAGCCCAGGGTGGGGGGAGAGCGGCCGCTTATAGTGTCTTAACAGCCGGCCCACCGGGAAATGTCCCGGTTTCCCGGCAGGCCAATCCGCCCCTGGATGGCATACCTCGCTCACCAAAAGAGGTGAGTGAACCAAACACACCACCTCATCAGGTTGCGCCTCACAAGTTTAGAAATTCCATTTTTTTAAGTTTGGGTTTTGTTGCTTTGGTGATAACCTTGGGGTAGCATAATAGAGAGCCAGCAGCTCACCAATAGGGGTCATAATCATAGGCGCCGATTCCGTGGGTGCTCTGGGGCCTGAGCACCCACGGAAAATCTTAAGCACCCACCAGGCAGGCCTAGGGTTACCACCATTAAGCACAGTGGAGTCCGGACGGGTGGCAGCCATTTGTCCCTGTTCCTCCTCCCTCTCCCCGCTGTGGCGCTGGTGACAGCTGTGATCCGCCTCCTTTCCCTGCTATAAAGCGCGCAGCGCCAGCAGCGGGAGAACAGGACTTAAAAAAAAAAAGCCCATACAAATAAATGGAAAGCCATTCATTGGCTGAGACCTCTCTCTTCTTTGGCATTGTCGGGAATCAGATCTGCTAAGCAAGCAGCCGCTGGTGATTGGCCGCATTACAGGAGGGGGTCAGCTGGCAGCTACGGGAGCCGAGGTGCAGAACTCCAGCAGCAGGTGGTACTCAAGAGCAGCCGGGGACAGTCAGTAGCAGAGGTGGGTGAGTGCAGGTGTTTAAATGTGTATGTACTTTATGTATATGGGAGGAAGACCAGGGTCAGTGTTATTCTTGGCAAAGTAACAGTGTCAATAGTCACTGTTATTGTCTCATTAAATTTGTGTAGCACCAGTAATGGGTATATGTGTGTGTGTGTGTATGGTGAGGACTGAAGTGGAGGTAGAACTTTTACTTGCTTTTCCCACCCTGTATCACCCCTTGTGGATATTTTAACCCTGAGTTGCTGGATTATATGTATTTTAGGTTTCTTTTGACTATTTATTTGATTTTTAAAAAAAATGGTATTATTTTGTGGCCACGCCCCTTCCCCATGAAGCCACTCCCCTATATTTTTTGTTTGAGCACCCACCAGCAAAAACATAAATCGGCACCTATGGTCATAATCTCCTATAACCTTATAGCCTAAGTGTCAAAAGCTCTAGGTGTCCATACTTGCCTACTTGGAAATTATTTTCATGATTTTAGCTGGTAGTAGAATGTGCCACTCCCGTAAGAGGTGTGTCAAGCTCCACCAAAAGTTTGTGTCTACCTCCAACTATGGGCGTACCTATTGTCATTAAAGGGTATGTTGGCAGGTGAAACAGGAATACAAGAGAGAGAGCTAGGAGTGGTCAGGTAAGATACTATTTTATTACAGAACAGGGGTTGTGAGGTAGACAGAGGGGAGAGGGCATGAAGTGAATGGGACAAGAATGGATATAGCACTATGTGGGAAATAGACTGACTGATGGCAACTACCCTCCACCAAGTGTCTTTGAGCAGAGGCAGCAGCTCCACCGCCCACCCAGGTATGGTCCTTGAACCCGCTTAACACTACTATTTAAAACAAAAATTTGCACAGCAGCGATCAGATCTGAATCAGGTCCAATGGGCGATGTGGCAGCCCCAGATATGAACATGTGAAGTATCGTTTATGCTTATGCACAGATTCAAAAACATTGTAGATGTTAGTAAACATTGGGTAAGCACATCTCTGAAAAGGCCTATGGTTCATAAAGGTTAAAGCATCTACACCAGGGATTCCCAGTCTTTTTCTAATCACGGCACCTTAGAGTATCAGAATTTTTCCAAGGTACCCCTAGGCCCCAAAAATATATATCAAATTAAGTAGATTGTGTTTATATGTGCTTCTTAGGTTCAGTAATGTGGTAAAGGGCAGGATTTGGTTCTGATTGTACACATTTTATGATTGGCAGCCACCAGCACTGGTTTTGTCCAGAAATAATTGATCATAAATAATTTGAATTGGTCCTGGACGACCAACCCGAGGCACCCCTGCCAGTGTCCCGAGGCACCCCAGGGAGCCTATGCGCACAGTTTGGGAACCACTGATCTACACATTTAAATATTCACCTAATATAATTTGTTTACAGATAAAGCCGTCCTCATCTAGCCCTTTAATAGGATTAATGAGCCAGAGCTGTCGAACTTAATCCTATACTAATCCCCTAGTGCTTTGTTCCATGTATTGTATTGCAGCTGAGAACAATAGGCCTTGGTGAGCCATGGTTTACTATAGCTATCCAGAGAAGGCTCGCTGAAGAAGCCTCCATCTGTATATAACAATTCAAAGGGGCGGGGATGGAGGCAGAACGTAATAGCAGAGCTTTGAGGGACGTGGCCACTGCGATTGCATCATCATGACCATGCCCCCTGCTGCGCAATGACCGTATTACAAGCCTTGCACATTGGGGGGGCAGGGAAACAATGACACAATTTGCTTAATCAGGTCCCCACAGATCCCACTCCAAGGGGGAAATGGTGGGAGGCTGTGGATATTTTGGGGGACTTGCTCAAATTTCCAGAATCAATTTTCAGGAGCCTCCCAGTCATTCCTGGAGGGTAGGCAAGTGTGCTTTACACCCTGCTATTACCCATCACCCATATTAACATTTTTCAACACGGCAGATGGACATAAAATGGAAATAATAACAATGCAATATTTTTTATGGAAACAAAATTGATTTTGAGCTACAAATTCTCCTTGAGGTGAAACACTTTATAAAATATGATGATAAATAAGCCTGCTGAGATTGATTTGCTCAGTTCAGCGTGGGATTTACATTGTCTAACTTAGCAAGCAATTATTTGCTGTAGAAAGTATTCTCTTAGTTCAAGAATGATGAGATTTGTGTCAAGTAAACCACACGAGTAGAAGCTAGTGCACAGTAATCAATGATGGCAGCATACAGAACATATCAGCCCATTTAGGTTTATAAACAAATTCAGTTAAACGGCACAAATTTGCACTGGAACAAACCAAGATGCTTATTATTTTAAATGCTGGGTGAATACTGTCTTTCTCATACCTCCCAAATTTACAGCCCCAGGAGGAGGGGCGCTCCCGAAATGTTGGGGGCATGGCCTAGTGGGAAGGGACGTGTACTTGCGATGATTCCACTAGGCCACACCCCTGTTTTTGCCACTGTGGGGGCATTCTGAGACGCTCTGTGAGCTGCAGGCTGTAGGAATAGACGCTGCAAGCATTGGAGGTTATGGGAAGGTTAGGGATAGGGGTCATTTGTCTACAGGACACCATGCACAGGACAGGATAACGTTCCTGGATGCCTACTGCTACCACAAAGCCACAGCATGTCAGGCTTAAGTGCTGTGACTGTGAATTTGGGGAGAGTTCTGTGTGGGCCTCTAGCAAGGCAGTGGGAGATAGGAGCCGGTCACAGGACAGTGCTCCCAGCTGCACTGCTAGCCTCCCATCTTCTTCCTCCCTCCCCCGCTCCCCTTCCTCTGGCAAAGCAGCGGGAGTTAGGAGATGAAACAAGGGAGGGCTCCCAGCTGCACAGGCCTCCAACTTTCTACCTCCCCTGCCTTTTCCCTGCTATGAGTTACTCACTGTGCGCTGTGGTGTTGTCCAGGGTAGAGTATAGTTCCCCTTCGCTGCGCCTCCAGGATATGACGAGCAGGGACAGAGCTGCCGGGATTTATGGAGGTGGAGCTCCTCAGAACCATGCTGCTGCCAGCAGCTGCTGCTCTTCAACAAGTGAGCAGGAATTAGCTTCAGTGGCAACGCTGGAGTTTTAATAGAGAAAAAATGCCCGGGGGGATGGTCACGTGCTCTGGTGTCCCCCCCTAAATCCACCACTGGCTGTGTGGAATGGATATCATGGCTTCGTCACAATGCATGCAGTTAGATCTGGGACTCGATAGAGCAGTAGTATTAGGCCAGTTGGGGAGCACTTAAAATCATGAGTGTTTATGTATGTTTACAGGGACTAATTCATGCAATTGTAATTTTCTTGGCTCTGGGTCTGCTGTTGTTCGCAAGTGAAGCTGCTGCCCAGGATTCTGTTGCGTGAATTGTGCCCAGAGTGCAGTGAAAGAGGTCAGTTTGTGTAGGGATCCTTATAAAATAAACTGTACAATGCTGCTTTCAATTAACTTGAA
The DNA here is from genome assembly GCF_055691185.1 of Crinia signifera. Classification (NCBI taxonomy): domain Eukaryota; kingdom Metazoa; phylum Chordata; class Amphibia; order Anura; family Myobatrachidae; genus Crinia; species Crinia signifera. The sequence goes on from NC_139217.1 coordinate 378,341,680, forward strand.
TTTAGATGAGCAATGTCATTTTATTGCACGTGTTCATCAATAAAATAGAATTGCTTCACAGAGACAGGTTAAGGAGGGGTCACAGATCCAGGTCCCTTGAGTGCATTGTAATTTGTCATTTAATTTACAATCCATGAGAGGAATTTAGAACAAATGGCGGCTTGGTTAAGCCATTTGCTACAGGACAACTACCATGGGTGGATCGGACACCTGTCTTTAAATGTCTGACTGAAGCATTGTCCCAACTGCTTGTATTTGAAAAATTTCAAACATCTGTTTTATAGTATAAATTGTGGTGTCACTTGGAACAATGGGCCTTATTCTAGTTCACTCTTTCTGATAAATTCCTTCTTAGATGGACAAAACCATGTACACTGCAGGTGGGGCAGATGTTACTTGTGCAGAGAGAATTAGATTTGGGTGGGGTTTTACTTCAAAGTGAGATCTATATTGCAGTGTAAAAATAAAGCAGCCAGTATTTACCCTGCTCAGAAACAAAATAACTCACCCAAATCTAATTCTCTCTGCACATGTTACATCTGCCCCCCTGCAGTGCACATGGTTTTGTCCATCTAAGAAGGATTTTGTCAGAAAGAGTCAACTAGAATAAGGCCCAATGTTCTTGGTTTCAGTGATTACATGATGTATTATTAAGTATTCTATATGTTCCAGTTTTCTGAGGATCATACTAGTTTTTGAGCATCCATCCTTGCATCCCAACAACTGTGTTTGTTGTGCTAAAATTTCCCAGTTCCAGCACTGTAGGTTGTGGAGCACTGTAGTGAGCGGAAGAGAAGAAAGGAGCATAATACTGTATGCTTCTCTATGGCTGTTCTTCTCATCTGTATACCCCTATAATAGCAACTGTTGCCAACATCCAACAATCTCCAAATGTCTACCTCTCACTGCATCCTACATGGACTTCTTCCTTCAATAATCTGCACACAGCACTCCCCCCCCTTCAGTAAACACCTGAGAGCACACAGGGTGGTGGCTAAAGTAATAATAGAATAATACTGGTGCTGAACAGATACATGTTTAATGCTATTTACAAAGCAAAAACTACAGAGTTAGACTACGATTCCCAATAGCTTCCATGGTACTAAGGGGGTTATTTTGGTTCACTCTTTCTGACAAATTACTTCTTAGATGGACAAAACCATGTGCACTGCAGGTGGGGCAGATGTAACATGTGCAGAGAGAATTAGATTTGGGTGGGGTTTTACTTCAAAGTGAGATCTATATTGCAGTGTAAAAATGAAGCAGCCAGTATTTTACCTGCAAAGAAACAAAATAACTCCCCCAAATCTAATTCTCTCTGCACATTTTACATCTGCCCCACCTGCAGTGCACATGGTTTTGTCCATCTAAGAAGGATTTTGTCAGAAAGATTGAACTAGAATAAGGCCCTAAGTGAATTGTATCCAAGCTGTAATAGCAGCAATGCTGCTCTAGAAGCCAAGATGCCATGGTGTTATTGGCAGGGGCGTCGACAGCTCTGCCGGAGCGTGGCCAATGGGAGGGGAATGAACATGCCCCTTTAAAAAGAAAAACCTAGCAGGAGCACCTGTGTCTAAACTAGAGATGTGCAGACTCGGTTTCCGGAGATTCGAGCCCCCACGAATGTCATCAATCCGAGCCCGGTTCCGAGCAGCGCTCAGAGATTCCCGGCCGCGCAGGCAAAACATCATCGCCCGGCGCCGGATTGCGCGAGGCTTTAAATAGCGGCTCCCACGCCCGCCATCTTAACTCCAGTCTAGTAGTGGGTTGGGAGAGGGTGTGTTGGTGCTGCTGCTGGGGCTTAAACTTGAGCTTGACCTTGAACGCAATATTTTTTTTATTCGCTGGGGCTGTCTCCCTCAGTGCTGCTGTGTACTCTGTTCTCCTCTCTGCTTAGGGTGGGATCTCCCTAGCAAGGAGGACAGTCTAACTGTATACTTGTAGTACTACTGTCTCCTCTGTGCGGTCTACCTCTGGTGTGCTGTGCTGTAATTATTTTATTCGCTGGGGCTGTCTCCCTCAGTGCTGCTGTGTACTCTGTTCTCCTCTCTGCTTAGGGTGGGCTCTCCCTAGCAAGGAGGACACAGAGCCGGCCTTAGGCATAGGCAGACTAGGCAATTGCCTAGGGCATTTGGAATGCCTAGGGGCAGCAGCAGCTTCTGCTGATTAAAATGATATGCAACATGCCTATATTCTATGTGAGTGAGGCTGTATTTGCATATGAAATAGTGTTTTCATGGAAATCACTGTAACATAGCATTCCGAATGCAGATACAGCCACAGTCGCACACAGAATATAGGCATGCTGCATATCATTTTAATCATTGGAAGCTCCTTGTGTGTGCTGGTCACATAACAATGCATGAATTTTCAGCAAAAAAGGCACCCAACGTTAGCAGAACTGGCCAGGAGCTGCATGGCCTATTTAGGCAAGATGTATGAGGAAACATCTGTATCCAAGCAGAGGCAGAGGTCACAGTGATAGTGGCTGTGCGAGTGCTGTCTGCGGGTGGGTTGGTTGTGCAATAGTGTTCGGCATATGTGTAAAAGGCATTATGTGTGTCATGTATAAATGCATTAATAATGTGCGACATATGTGTAACATGCATTATGTGTGTCATGTGTATGAAGGGCATTAATAAAGGTTGGCATAATGTGTATGGGGCATTATTGTTATAAGGACATTAATAATGTGTGTCATGTGTAAGGGGCATTACTGTGTGGTATTATCAGAGGTGCAGAGAGAAAGGGGTAGGGGGTACAAATTATCCAGGCCAAAGTCTGAAGGAAGGGCCCAGTGGGGGCCCCGGGCCCCCTCCCCTTAAGTGACCGCAGCAGCTGCAGCTCTTCTCCTCTGCCCAGCACACACTGCTTTGTGCTGGGTTGCAGTGTGGCCATGGAGGTGCTTAAAATGCAATATTTTCTCAGGATTTTTTTCTAAGGGTATAATGTGAATAATGTGAGGAGTAATGTATATAAGGTAAAGTGTGTGATGTAACGTGAATAAGGGACACCATCGCATGATATAATGAGAATAAAGTTGCACTACTGTGTGGCATAATATGAATTGGGGGTACTATTGTGTGGCCATGCCCCTTCCCCTGTTTGGGCTGCGCACCGAATGTGTGCGCTGTTTCTATTTAAAATATTGCGGGTAGGAGCACCAAAATGATGACTGCTATGATGAGGGTTGATGGTGCTGGGAAAGGGGAGCAGAGTCAGAGGCGGAACTAGTGGCGGTGCTAGGGGGCACCAGCCAAAATCTTGCCTAGGGCATCATTTAGGCTAGGGCCGGCTCTGGGAGGACAGTCTAACTGTGTACTTGTAGTACTACTCTCTCCTCTGTGCTGGGGCCTACCTCTGGTGCTGTGCTGTAATTATTACTATATATATTATATTAATAATTAATTATATATATATATAGTCCACTGGTGCAGCCTGCACTGAATAGAGGCTGCCAGTATTATTTACTCACTCCACTGTTGCCACTGGCAGTGCTACTGCCTAAGTGTACCTACCTAGTACATACTAGGCTGCTATATATATTTTAATCAAAAAATAATACCTGTGCTCACTGCTGCGTGGAACTGTAAAAAATAATTCCATGCTGCTGGTGCACTGACGTGTGCCACTGAGTGCCAAGCAGTACCTAATAAAATTAATTATTGTAAATTCTGCTGGTGCATATAGTAGTCTGCTACTGCTGTAACTACCTTTTGTGGTGGCCACAGGCAGTGCTACTGCCTACCTACCTAGTAGTTGCTCTCTACCTACTAGGCTGCTATATTAATATTTCATTAATTTAGTTATATATAGTCCACTGGTGCTGCCTGCACTGAATAGAGGCTGCCATCCTGCCCTGCCCAGCCATCAGCTTAAACAAGAGGTGGTGACACGCTGGAACTCCACCCTCTATATGATGCAGAGGATGTAGGAGCAGCAAAAGGCCATTGAAGCCTACATGGCCACCTACGACATAGGCAGAGGAGCGGGGCTGCACCTGACGCATGTGAAGCGGTGAGGGAGGAAAGGAAACACCTGCCTAGAGAGCAAGATAGCTGAATCCACCCTAGCGATCAATTGAGTGAAAGAAGTAGCAGCCAGATAGCCCTCACATACCAGATAGGGGTCTTGTTCGCTGCTTACCCGTACATGTACGGTTAGGTAGTAAGACACCGGTTGCTGAAAAGCGATACATCTCCGACCCAGGGGTCCTAGAGAGGTGGAGGAACTCTTCCATCTGCCACCTTAAAATTGATTAGCCCCTCCCCTCCACCCATTAGGCAATGATTTAAGAGACGACTGGTAACCGGCGACTGGTCGTGGACACCCATAGAGGGACAAAGTGCCGGGATGTCGGCGGTTGGGATTCCGGCGTCGGGATTTTGACCGCCGGGATTCCGACTACCGAGATTTCAACTGCATCCCGTATACAGATATGTCCTACTCCGACCTTGCCTATACTTACTGTATGCAAACATAATGTTTTATTTTTTAATTAAATAGAAAAAAACTACAGACACATAATGATTTATGAGCTTGAAAATGTCCTTTAAGGGCATACTGGGTTACAACAGAAATGCTGGACCGTATTCTGGTTGACTCACAAAGCTGCAAATATGCAGCTTTGCGACTCCACCAAAACGCCGCCCGTCGCCCGCATGACCGAAAACCCCCCTTCACACACCTGGTTTCCCGACAAGTATGTGAATGGATGTTTTGCATTAACATCCATTGGCCGCTTGCGTGCTGGTAGGAATCATTCCAGGGTTGCCGGCCATTGAAGAATTTCTACATTGCTCGCAGATGTAAGACACCTCTCTGGTGTTTTACATCTGTGAGTGGCCTGTGCTGGAAGTGGGCGGGCAGCTGACATCAGCTGCCCTCCCCCTGCAACCGCCTCATCGGGAAATCACCATGGGAACGCCCATGAAACGCTGGCCGTTCCTATGGGTGCAGCCCATTGCTACTGCCCCACGCCCCCTGACCGCACTGCTAGGAGCCAATGGGGCGGTGAACAAGCAGTTTGCTGTGTCTGCTCGCAGCAAGCATCTGCATATGCACAGAAATGTACATGCGCAGACGCTAAACATCACTCTCCAGTGCATACAAATGGGGGAGCAAACAGACCAGAATAACCCCCTCAGTCTGTAAGGATTCTGTGTAAGTGTCATCTGTAATACAGAAAATCCTGTTGAATTATTTAGATGGTTGAATACTCCTTAAATTTATTTTTTTTACAGAATGTTCTAGCACTTATCTAAGGTTCAAAAGGGCATTGTATTGTTTGATAACTGTACAGTAGATGTACATTTACTACATGACCAAATAATTCACAATGGGGGTAATTCAGACCTGCTCACTAGGCTGCGTTTATTCCACCCTGGAACGCCCCCAAACATTCAATCAGGTAGAGAGCGCCTCGCCATTTGAAAATATCACTGAAGGGCACTCCCTGCGGTGGTCTGACCATGCGTCTATGAGCATGCGCAGTCCCCCACTATCGACAGAGGGGATGAATTCGCTGCGAGCAGGTCTGAATTGACCCTAATATAAATTTTTGTCTACAGAAAAAAAAAAATCTAGATTGAGTAATTTAGAAATAATGAATTTGCCATTTTTTTCTTAGACATACATGAGTGGCTCTGAAAGAATTAAAATATCAGTTTGCCCACTCACACAGTACAGTCAGCGGTCCCTGCAGCTGCACTGATAGCAATTTTAAGCTTTGTGCTGGAACAGCTCGCCATTGGTATTTACATACATTCTATCTATCAGGCTGACAAGATGCTCATGAATTCCTCATTTATCTGTGTACTTTATCTACCCTCATTTAAATTGTCCAGAATCCCTTGTAGTTATCTATCACATTTTTGGCAGTTGCGATTTCCATCCATCTATAATGCTTTTGTCCAGTATAATTTGTCCTTCTCTGGAGCTTGTCCATCATTAATGGATCTCAGCACAGCTCAACGCTTAATTTATAATGTGATCTCCAAGTAACACTTTGGCACAGCATCTCAAATCAAGAACAGTTCAACGGTCATTAGCCGCATGAAAGCTGTGCGAGTAACCTGCACTTACATAGTCCAGCGATGACTGTATTATCAGATGATACAGGAACATGAACACAAATGTGCACTTATTCCATGCCTACAGTATGTAGGTATATGTAATCTCATTCTTAAAAACATGATGACAAATTATTGTGTAAATCAAAATACTCAAAAACAGTAAAAAAATTAAAATAATAATAAGAACAATACAGACATAGGGGGTTATTCAGACCTGATCGCTGCAGCGCAATTTAGCAGCACCCTGCAATTTGAAATGGCCAAGGTATACCATCACACATACAGGACAAGCATTGGAAAAAATACACACATTGGCCCCACAGTAAATTAAAAAAACACGGGATATGGTCAAATGGTCGACCTAAGGATGGTCGACAGTCATTGTGTCAACACCGTTGGGTCGACACACAGGAAGGTCGACAGGGGTCTAGGTCAACATGGCTGAAGGTCGACGGGGTTCTAGGTCGTCACATGCGTTAGGTCGACAGTCAAAAGGTCGACATGTAGTTTTTCACTGTGCTTGAGCCGACATGTGCCGACACGCAGTATTTCATGCCCTACCATCCACTAGTGTGTGGTGGGTGAATAAAATAGTGTGCTGAGCGTAGCGAGGCACTGAGCCCGAAGTGAAGGGATGCGGTGCACTTAAAACTGTGTCCATGTCGGCTGTGACGACATTCGGGTAAAAAAACCCAGTGAAAATTCCCATGTCGACCTTTTGACTGTTGATCTAATTCATGTTGACCTAACGTATGTGTTGACATAGACACCTGTCGACCATGTCCCATGTCGACCTAGACCCCGGTCAACCTTCAGCTATGTTGACAGACCCCTGTCGACCTTCCTGTGTGTCGACCCAACGGTATCAACCTAATGACTGTCGACCATCCTTTTCAACCAAATAATCCCATCCCAAAAAACACACTGGGTGAGATTCTATGGGATGCGCTAAATGCGCATGTTTTATTCGCGCACCACATCGCCGCAAATCGCCTTTTTCTAATTCGCACTTTTCAGCCAAAATTCGATTATTTAATGTGATGCGCATTGGAGGCTAAAAAGTGCGAAGAGGGGCGATTTGCGGTGAAGTGGTGCGCTCTATTTAGTCCTGAAAATGTGCGATTTTCATGTCTGAAAATCGCACATTTGCAGGACAGCGCAAAGTGTAAAAAAAAAAACGAGCGCGGGGTCCCCCGCCCGAGTATAACCAGCCCCGGGCTCACTGAGCCGGTGCTGGTGACATAAAATCAGGGTCCCCGACAAATCGGGGTCCCCTTGATTTCATGAAACCAGCACCAGGCTCAAGGTCCGGCGCTGGTTCCCAAAATACGGGGGACAAAGTGACTAGGGGTCCCCCGTATTTTAAGAACCAGCACCGGACACAACCAGCCAGCAGGGTAATGCCACAGCCGGGGGAAACTTATTATATAAGCTCCCGCGGCCAAAGCATTAACCCCCTGGCTGGTCAGCATGGGCAGGGGTCCTGGGGAAGTGGGGACCCCCCAATGAAGGGGTCCCCCCCCTCCAGGACTTACCAGCCCATGCTGATAGTCCGGGGCTGTCCCCGATGCCCCTGGGCGGTGGGCATCGGGCTGATGGCTTGTGTAAAAAAAAGAAGTACAACTATTGTTTTATACTGGCGAACTATGAGTCCCAGCAAGCCTACCCCGCATGCTGGGACTTGGAGAACCACAAGTCCCAGCATGCGGGGCATTAAAGGGCCCGCTGGCACTTGTAGTTCAGCAGTACAAAAATAGTTAACAAAATCACACTGACACACTGTAAAATAAAAGTTTAATACATACAAAACACACACACACTGATACTTACCTACCTTGAGCCCGTAGGTCGGTCCCTGGGTCCTGGCTCCGGGCTCCGGGGCTCCAGGGCAAAGGAGTCCGGTTCCGGGGCCTTGGTCCTGGTTCCGGGGCTGGTCCTGGGGTTCCGGGGCTCCTGGGCTGCAGAATCCGGGGTCCGGGATCCGAGGTAGTCCCCAGGGGTACCTAAGGAAGCAAATCCAACTCACCTGGTCCCCAGCGACGACCTCGGAATCCTCTCCGGTGACATCGCTGGTCCCATCTGCTACCCGGCTCGCAGGACTTTGACAGGCGCTGAGATGTTTCCTCCTCGGCGTCTCTGCACAGAATGATTTCTTGGCCAATCAGGAGCCGAGAAAGTCGGCTCCTGATTGGCCAGAAATCATTCTAATGCTGTGTACACACGGTCCGATTTCCTTTCCGATGTTGACGATATCGTCAACATCGGATCGGCATCGGATCAACATCGGATGCAGATCGCAAGGGTTTTAACCCTTGCGATCCCAATCCGATCCCGATGCGCGTTCATGTATCGGAAGCCAGAAAGTCTTGGCTGCCTTGTCTATATAGTGCAGATCTGCACTATATAGTCAAGATAGGATGCAAATCGGATGTGCCTTAAGATCCTATCTACGATCCTATCTGATCAGATCGTGGATAGGATCTTAAGGCACATCTAACGTGTGTACACACCATAACTAGAGACACCGAGGAGGAAACATCTCTGCTCTAGATGCGCTGAGATGTTACTTCCTCGGCGTCTGTATTCAGAATGATTTCTGGCCAATCAGGAGCCGACTTTCTCGGCTCCTGATTGGCCAAGAAATCATTCTGTGCAGAGACGCCGAGGAGGAAACATCTCAGCGCCTGTCAAAGTCCTGCGAGCCGGGTAGCAGATGGGACCAGCGCTGTCACCGGAGAGGATTCCGAGGTCGTCGCCGGGGACCAGGTGAGTTGGATTTGCTTTCTTAGGTACCCCTGGGGACTACCTCGGATCCCGGACCCTGGATTCTGCAGCCCAGGAGCCCCGGAACCCCAGGACCAGCCCCGGAACCAGGACCAAGGCCCCGGAACCGGACTCTTCTGCCCTGGAGCCCCAGAGCCCGGACCCAGGACCCAGGACCCAGGGACCGACCTACGGGCTCAAGGTAGGTAAGTATCAGTGTGTGTGTGTTTTGTATGTATTAAACTTTTATTTTACAGTGTGTCAGTGTGATTTTGTTAACTATTTTTGTACTGCTGAACTACAAGTGCCAGCGGGCCCTTTAATGCCCCGCATGCTGGGACTTGTGGTTCTCCAAGTCCCAGCATGCGGGGTAGGCTTGCTGGGACTCATAGTTCGCCAGTATAAAACAATAGTTGTACTTCTTTTTTTTACACAAGCCATCAGCCCGATGCCCACCGCCCAGGGGCATCGGGGACAGCCCCGGACTATCAGCATGGGCTGGTAAGTCCTGGAGGGGGGGGACCCCTTCATTGGGGGGGTCCCCACTTCCCCAGGACCCCTGCCCATGCTGACCAGCCAGGGGGTTAATGCTTTGGCCGCGGGAGCTTATATAATAAGTTTCCCCCGGCTGTGGCATTACCCTGCTGGCTGGTTGTGTCCGGTGCTGGTTCTTAAAATACGGGGGACCCCTAGTCACTTTGTCCCCCGTATTTTGGGAACCAGCGCCGGACCTTGAGCCTGGTGCTGGTTTCATAAAATCAAGGGGACCCCGATTTGTCGGGGACCCTGATTTTATGTCACCAGCACCGGCTCAGTGAGCCCGGGGCTGGTTATACTCGGGCGGGGGACCCCGCGCTCGGTTTTTTTTTATTTTAACCCTTTATTTTATTTTTTACAGCAGAACCCTGCACAGAACATTGCGATCTGTGCAGGGTTCTGGCTAATTCGCCAAACAGACCCTGGTCTGAAATAAGTGTGAAAATTAGCCACCTAATTAATGCGATGTGCAAATGCGCATTGCATTAAATAAGCGACTTGTATACTTTTCTATACGAAAACATCTGGATGCGATAAAAATGCGAATTAATCTCGCAATTTTTATCAGCATACCTTAACGCACATAATATGCGATTTCAGTCCCTTAGCGCATCACATTAAATTTGCGATTTCTATGAAAAATGCGATATCGCCATTTTGTGGTCTAATTACCGCAAAATAAGCAAAATCGCATCCCATAGAATGTCACCCACTGACTCCAATAGTAATATAATCATGTGGCCCGAAGCATTGTGAGATAGGTGAGCCATGAGAGAGCATGCACAGTACTATACTAATTGGGGGTCCATGTACTTGGGTCTTGACATTGACACCAAAAATATGTGAAAAAGTCATGTCAAATTTTCATGTGGTGTCCTTTTCCACATTGACTTTTTGCTTGGGTAGACCTTTTGTCAATGTTAACCTTATGACCTAGTGCTTGTCGACCTAGAGCAGGAGTCCTCAAACTATTTTGCTCTGGGACCCCATTAGACAACACAAATAATGACAGGACCCCAGCAAGTTACTGCAGAGGTCATCACATCACATGTGTAGTCAGCAGACAGCACATGCATGGCAGCATGGTGGAGGCAAAAAATGATGTGAGGAGTCTGAAGTAAAAGTCAAGCCAAGAGATTTTTCAGACTCCTTGAATCAATGACTGAGATTAGAAAAAGTCATCAGCCTGATGGTCAGCAACATGGAGTCGCGACCCATACTGAGCAGGTTGGGACCCACTTTGGGGTCAGGACCCACAGTTTGAGAACCGCTGACCTAGACTGTCCTATCCTGCCTATCCTATGATCCACACCTGACAAATCCATGTAAGGCTTTTCTAGCAGCTGCAATACTGATTAATAAAGGAAAATGCAATCATTTGTCGTTATTCCTTCATATGTGGGAGTTATAAACGGTGCCCACTCTGTTTCAGAATAATATTGTTCACCAAGTGTTATTTAGTAAAATTAATAATTTGTATCCAAATCCTTCTAAGCACACAGGCTTTAATTACAATTAATTAGATGTGAGTGGAAATTTTTGAAGAGCTTTGTTATTTTGTATCATAGTATTTTTATTTGGTTAGCAATGCTCGTGTATTTAACCCCATCCATGCACATGACATAAAAAATTGCAGACAATGGGCTTGTTTCAGAGTTAATAGCTACTGTAATAGAGCGATTATCGAATGACTATGCATGCATATCGTACAGATCTCGCATGTGCGAGGCCTATTAGCAACAGAAGATGCCTGCGGATTGTAAACACAAAGCGAATGGAGGCTGACTGACAGGAAGCCGGCATTGGGGGGTGGACACCTGCCGATTTCAGATTTCATTAGAAAAAACACAGGCGTGCACAAGCCTTTTCAGGGAGGGTCTATGATGTCAGTCTGTCTGCTCACATTTGCACAAACTGCAAAACCCTTTCAATAGTTCAGCAATTGTGTATGGATTTGCAAGTGGATAGCAATTAGCGATCCATTCACAATTCACTCGCAAATTTACCCGGGAGTGTTTTCTTTCTGTCTGAGCGGCAGCTATCTATTTGCAGTCATCTGCAACTTTGAAGATTAACAATCAGGTTTGAATCAGGCCCAATGAGTGACCACTCATCATCCGCAGTGCAGCGCAACTAAATACTACTTACCTGCTCTGAACCAACCAGTTACTGGTATCGAGGGAGGATGCTGTGATGACATCATGTGTAATGTGTCAGCGCAGGCGGGTTCTGTGTTCCCGGCTGTGACCGTGGTGGACCAGTGGAGGGCGCTGGAGAGCCAAAGGCAGAAGGTTTGATGTAGGACATACACGGGGAGATCAGGGCACAGCGAACCAGAGAGTTGACGGAGACCAGGAACAGGGGCGCGGAGTCTAACCTGCCAGCGGTATTCACCAGGGAGCCCCGCAAGGAACTTTGGACTTAGCTGCGTCTGACAGGCAGGTCGCGGCCCCCTGCCCTGGTCCTCTGGACGCAGGCAAGGGAGATGATACTGGAGGTAATAATGAAGAAGGAAAGGCAATCTGGAAACTGCGGAGGATTGCACAGGATGTCGACAACTGAGGTAGACTGTGGTGCCGACAATGGTGCCGACGGCTGGTGGGTGGCTCAGGTATATGCTGGAGCAATAGGACGTAGTTGGTAAAGTCTCTATAGAGCACAGCAGCTGAATGTCGACGCTGGTGTCGACGGAGCCAGTCGCTAGTTCAGGACAAGATGGAGAATGTCGCTGAAGGGCTTGGAAGCCAATGGTGGTAATGGCGAGGCACCTGTACTCGACTGCAGAGGTGGAAAGGCAGGAGTCTTCTGGAGGTGGATAACCCAGGTAGGTATAGCGGGTGCAGATAACGCTGGAGAGAAACACAGGGGAGCCTGGAGATCTCGGAGTCTTGGGAACTTCTCTGTCACAGGAGAATACTGAGAGCAGGTAAGCAATTGTTCAAGACAAGGAAGGAAGGCCGCAGGCCGGCTTTATCCCCCTTGCTTGTCTGTGATTGGCTGCCGGCTGCAGCACCAATCAATGCTGGAGAAAGGAGCACACACCTTGATCCAGGTACAGGTGTGTGGGTCAGAGGTGACGTGGATGCGCAGCGGGGATTGGTCTGGGGAATCAGCTGACCTGAGAGTGTCATGGCGGCACCCATGCTGCCCGGGAACGGCGTGCGCTTGGCAGGGAACCATGGCAACGAGCCGCGGGGACACAGGGGACATCGCGCCACACATCAGAGACCATGCGGATGACAGGCCTCTCACGCAGTACGGACCATCGAGATGGTAATGAGCGATGTTTCCGATGGTGGGATCTGCGGTTTGTGACATAATGACATCATTTCAATAAACTAAAATGAATACAGAAGGGAATGTTATAGGCATTATTGGAGTGCTACTGTCCTCCATCATGAGCTCATCAGAAATGGATGGTCCCTAATTTTATACAAATATGTGGTCATCATGGTGTCATTATAAAATCAGATGTTTGTATGATTACCAGAGAGTGGGGTGTATTTAATGCCGCGGCGAGCGGCTAGCGAGGGGGTTAAACCGTGAGCATTGCAGAAAACCAGCGATCCTCGCTGTTTAACCCCCGTGCCGGCCGCTCGCTCTATTCAACGTTGTGGGGAAATCCTCGCGGCGAGTATTCCCCAAAACAGCGAGACCCGCGGCTAATGCAGAAAACTCGCTGTATTTAGCCACGAGTCTCGCTGCTTCTAGAGCCTCATATGCCAATTCCCCCTCGCTCAAATAATGGAGCGAGGGGGAATTGGCATATGAGGGGGCTGTGTTGAATACTGTCAGGGTGAGTGGTGACAGCGAGCAGGAAGACCTGCTCGCTGTCACCACTCGCCCACAGCATTGAATACCTGCCAGTAACTCCAACAGTACAGAAAAATAACAAGTAAAGAGCTTCTCATACCAAGGAAAAACACCAGCAAGCAGGGGCGGATTGGGGATCAAAAGTGGCCCTGGAAAATTTCTGGAAGCGGCCTCAAGTGGGCGGCACCAAACCAAAATGGGCAGGGCCAGCATAACAGTAGGTGGGGTTACTACATCAGTATACCTGCCGAACTTGAAGCTGCACGTGTTTCTACCTAATCACTAGTGTTGCGCCGCCCAAGCAATTCAGCCATGGACACTGCAGGAAACAGGGCTGATTACTTTGAATACATACACTTAAAAAATATGTATATGAAGTTTTCAGCCCATGTATAATTCTGAACAATGGGAGGAGGGAGAGCACCTCTCAGGGAGGGGGAACATGTTCATGAGCTCCCCTCCCAAAGCCTTAAGGGGCGTACACATGGGGCGATTTCAGACCCTTTTCTAAGTGATCTGACTAGATCACCTTCACTTGCCACAACTTTACTAACGGTAATAGACACATGAGGGTAGTGGCGTGGACCCAGGGTGGTGACGTAGTACGCCTAGAGTCCTAAGTAAATTCTGTAGCATAATCTGTTGCCGCAAAGATTAGGACGAATACACCAGAGAGAGAGAGGGTTCTGGAGACGGCGGCACTCGATGAAAGAAATAACGCCAGGAGACTGGATGTATCACCGACGTTTCTAAGCTGTTGTACAAGTCCAAAGATGTTGCTGTGGTTACTTGTTAGTATTAGGTTAGGCTCACACACTCGGCATTTATGTTTAGTTCACATCATTTTTTATTATATGAATATTTGAATATTTGTAACATTAATTGGTTTATTTTCACTTCCGTTTTCACTCGGCACATGATTGACATGCGCCCTTCCAAGTTTTGTCTGCACTGTCACATTTGCATATAATTAATGGCTACTATATGATTTATTATTATGTATGTAAGTGTTTTAATGAATGTCTTTATATTTCTATTATATTCAGAATTGTGTGTCCCCGCCCCCAATTCCCCGTCTCTCCACTGACCGGGGACGGCGGTGGTGATGTCATCAGGTGGCGCCCCATCTGCTCGGCGTACGGTGTGGATGGCGTGAGAACAAGGAAAAGGTATTTAAATCATTGTACACTGTTTGACAATTGTCTTCTGCACCTTGATAAAAAAGCCGCAACGGCTTAGAAACGTCGGTGATACATCCAGTCTCCTGGTGTTATTTCTTTCATTCTTTCTTTATTGGCGGGCACCTTGTTGTTTGATTGTCTTGATTGCCTTGGGAGTGCCATATATATATATATATATATATATATATATATATATATATATATATATATATATATATATATATATATGAGGAGATATGGCCGGCTCACCGTTTTTGACAGAAATAATACACCGGTGCCCAGAGCCAGATTAAGGTCTAAATGGGCCTGGAGCTGAAAATGATCAAGGGCCTATTATGAACAATAACAGGGGTTGTGTCCAGCACCTAATAATGTGGGAGGCGTGACCAATGTTCTGGTTGGGTAGTCTGCTCATGGGTGTGTCTGTATTTGTGTAAATACTTTCAACTAATTATATATGCCTGGAAAAGGCAGGGGGCTGGCATAAGAAAAATGCAGGGAGATATATTGGCGGGTGCACTCCAAAGGTGCACCCGCAGGATGCCGATGTCCTAAGATACTTGCGGGGTGAGGCGGCACTCCAGTCATAAAAAAAATACCGAAAGCCCAAACTTGGTAGACAACATTTCAGCACCTTTTATGTGGTCACCTAAATTTACCAAACCCTATATCCCTTATACAAATCATGCAACACAATACTAACCCCCTTATACTGTACCTGCCTCTTACATATTATGCCACATGGAATGAGCCAAAATTCACACCGACTGAGCCAAAATTCACATTATGCCACACAGATTGAGTCAAAATTCACGTTATGCCACACAGATTAAGGCAAAATTCCCATTTTGCCACATGGATTGAGCCAAAATACACACTATACCAGGCATGTCTAAACAGTGGCCCTCCAGCTGTTCTGAAACTACACGTCCCAGCATGCCTTGACATAGTTTTAGCATGCCCTAATAGCAAAACTGTGGCAATGCATGATGGGACTTGTAGTTTCACAACAGCTGGAGGGCCCTAGTTTGGACATGCCTGTACTATACCAAATAGATTGAGCAATAATGCACAATACGCTCCATAAATAGGGGCATTGCGCGCCGAAGGCGCGCATTAAAAATTTACACCATAATGCCTATTACATTTTAAGCCACACACCATAATTTCCATTACGTATTATGCCAAACACCATAATGTCTATTAAAAATTAGGCTACATAAGTGTTGCTTACCTACATGTTCATTGCCAGGGGTTCCATGCTCATTGCCAAGGTGGAATCCATGCTCGCGTTAACTGGGGTACAGCCGCCACTGGGCAGAAATGACAGCCATTGATAGCTGGGCAGAGAGCAGGGGGCTGCCTGGCTGTATTCAGAGCAGAGCATGTCCCAGCTATTTGAAATAATACCCCTTTCACACCAGAAAATGCAGATTTACCCGGGAATATGGTCCCAGGATCATGAAGGGACATTCCCGGACTGGCCCCTTTTACACCAGCCTAGTCCCTGCATTTTCTGGTGTGAGGGGGAGAGAAAACCACTCCCGTCCCCTTTAAACAACCAGCTATATCTTCGGAACCAACTGACCCAATTACATATAGGTCCCGTGAAACTGTGCCATTTGGTTTCAGAGAAATCTGCCCTCAAACAACATGAACCATGAAATTACATTTCAGAAATGAAAAAAAAATTGGTTTACCCGCAATATCTCTAGAACCAATGAACCCATATGGACCAGGTATCAGATTGAAGGCCCAGCGATTTGGGTTTGACTGAGATCAACCTCCAGCTTCTGTGATGCCGGATTGGGAACTGGCAGCCATTGGAACTGGGTGGCAATCGGGAATTAGCGGGTCCCATGTTATCCTATGGGGAAAACGTTACAGGTTTGCCTGGCGGTATCTCCGGTTCCCAGGGGGCTAGTGACGCAGAGCTGGGCTCGTTGGAAAGCCCTGGCCCTCAGCTACAAAATGGGCCTATTTGGTGTAGCTCTATCAGGCCCATTGTAATCCGGCCCTGCCGCTGCCTTTCCCAGGCTGTTTGTTGAGAACAGTCAATATGGAGCAGGAAGCAGGACGGCACTCACACGGTTTTTCAGTAAATAAATAGATCAAACTGTGGTAGATTCCAACGTTTCAAATCTTTATCAGATTTTTCATCAGGGATAACAAAGTGTAAAACAAGCTGCCTTAAATAGGGCTTACAAACCTGGTGCAGCGTTGTGCCGATGTCCATCCCGATGATGTCACTTCCGTCTCTACGGCTCGAGTCACTGGGACGCATAGTAACCAGAAGGATGCATTCCACAGGTGGTTCCATGGAGAGCACTATACCCGGAAGTATGCGCTTCACTCAAGTTCCAAACCTCTGTATCATCATCCCTCCGTTATGTGTGGTTCTTAGTGTCTGAAGTGGGAGTTTTTGTCAATCAGGTTGATCGCTAGCTGCATCGGGTGTTCAATCAAGGTGGATTTGGTATATAAGCAATATGACAAGGGGATGCTTATAAAAAGTTTCAAATATATAAGTGAAAAAAAAATTGTAACAGTACCAATATGCCCATTATACATTATGGCACATGCGGTAATGCCAAATGCACATTATGCCACACATTACTGCCTATTTCACATTATGCCACACATTGTGATGTGCTTACACATTATGCCACACAACGTAATGCCTATTACACTTTTTGCCACACACCATAATTCCCCTTACACAATATGCTGCACACTTTAATGCCCATATGACATTATGCTATGCGTAATGTCCCAAGTACTCCTGCTTATACACATAATGCCACCAGTAGTTCCCCTTACACAATGCCCAGAGAAGTGCCCATTGCAGTATGCCTTCAGTACTGCTCACTGTGTAATCCAGTCCTGTCTAGCCCTGAGCCCAGCAGATCCTGCAGAGGTACTGAATTGATTTTCAAATATGGTGCCAGCTTTTGAGCCAACAGGCAATCAATAACTGCAGCTTCTGGACCACATGATGTACCCACAAATGGGCAAGGCACCACTGGCACACACCTAGTTATTGCCCTGCACAGAACCTAGTGCCCCTTATTCAAATTACGCTTCACAGTAGTGCCCATTACAAAAAATGTCCACAGTAGTTGCGCTGCTTATACATATAATGCCCAGAGTAGTAGAACCCTTACACACACACACACACACACATTATGTCCACAGTAGTTGTGCCTCTTACACATAATGCCCACTATTGGCCACAGTAGTAGCGTTGCTTATACATAATGCCCACTGTTGCCCTCAGTAGTAGCGCTGACTATACGTAATGCCCACACCAGTTGCCGACAGTAGTAGCCCTGCTTATACCCAACGCCAACTCCAGTTGCTGACAGTAGTAGCCCTGCTTTTACTTAATGCCCACACCAGTGTCAGACAGTAGTAGCACTGCCTATACATAATGCCCACACCAGTGTCAGACAGTAGTAGCACTGCCTATACATAATGCCCACACCAGTGTCAGACAGTAGTAGCACTGCCTATACATAATGCCCACACCAGTGTCAGACAGTAGTAGCGCTGCTTATAGCTAATGCCCACACCAGTGTCAGACAGTAGTAGCGCTGCTTATACCTAATGCCCACACCAGTTGCTGACAGTAGTAGAGCTGCTTTTACCTAATGCCCACACCAGTTGCTGACAGTAGTAGAGCTGCTTTTAGCGAATGCTCACACCAGTTGCCGACAGTAGTAGTGTTGCTTATACCTAATGCCCACACCAGTTGCCGACAGAAGTAACAATGCATAATGCCCAAACCAGTTGCCAACAGAAGTAACAATGCATAATGCCCACACCAGTTGCCAACAGTAGTAGCAGTGTTTATACCTAACACCCACACCAGTTGCCGACAATAGTAGTGCTGAGTAACACCCACACCAGATGCAGACAGGAGTAGTGTTGCTTATACATAATGCTTACACCAGTTGTCAACACTAGTAGCGCTGCATATATATAAAGCTCACACCAGTTGCCGACGGTAGTAGTGCTGCCTATACATAATGCTCACACCAGTTGCCGATGGTAGTAGCGCTGCCTATAAGTAACGCCCACATCAGTTGCCGACAGTACTACTGCTGCTTTTACGGATGGACTCAGCCTCTGCATACGTGGAAATGCAAGCATCTCGGACGCTCGCACGTCCAGTGCCGGGAATGGGGGGGGGGGGGGGGGGGGGCGCGAGCATCGAAGATGCACACATGCCAGAATCCCCAGCACAGCACACATGCCAGAATCCCCAGCACACCGTGGCGATTGGCATGCCGGGGATGGGTACATTGAGAATGGCTCCATCTGGTCATAATGCCCCCACCATTTGCTGACAGTAGTAGCGCTGCTTATAACCAATGTCCACATCAGTTGCCGACAGAAGTAGCGATGCATAATGCCCACACCAGATGCAGACAGGAGTAGCGCTGCTTATACACAGTAGTGTAGCTAGGTGTCATGGTGCCCAGAGCATGGGAATGGTTAGCTCCCCCTCCACCCCTCCTTCTTTTCAGAGCCCTGTCCCTGCGTGTGCAGGATGATACATCCCCGAGATAGGATTGCATATTGCGATCCTTGGCAGTAATATTCCACCAAGATTGCATTGTATATACAATCCTAAATAAATGGGACCCATAATATAAATGTACTGGGGTAGGTTCAGATTTAAGATCTGTACTATATTAGGGCTATATCAGGTAAGGATTAGAACTAAATGGTTAAGCAGGGACAGCTCTAAACATCAGGCAGCAATCAGCAGCCATCCAGGGCTCCAGGATCTGTGGGTCTGTAGATCACACAATGAATGTTATACTTGAAGGTGGCAGCTCTGGAACTTCTAAGACTCCACTGCCACACTTTTCACTTGAGGGGGCTGGAAAGTGGGTATTGGTGGCAGCAGTGGGGTTGGAGGGAGGGGTGGGGGGAGTCAGTAGGTTAACATGTTGCCTAGGGTGATAAGAAACATAACAGCAGCCATACAGTTAAGGTTTTATGGTTCATATGACCTATTTGACCAATTCTCAGAGGCTTTTCATTTATACTTCCCTGTTTTTGTTTTATATGATGTCCTTTATTCACATCATTACTGCCATTTCAGGTTAAAAACTCTTTATAGACATTTTTCCTGTTAGAGTTGCTACACTGCCTCAAATGAATGCTTTACATCTCCTAACTCTGTATACATGGAAAAATGATAAAAAAAAACTAACAGTCCTCGAAATACAGTTCCAATGGTATCTCCTGAACAAGTGGGGAAAGAAATCTCAGTGTTGCTTACTTGCACAGCAATAGCCAAGCAGGAGTCAGGAAGACAGAGCACGGAGCGGAGGACCTGTGACGCCTGGGAAAGATATCGGGTTGGGGGCGGCTGCAGCCGGGTGGGTGGGCAGGAGCAGTGCCAGATTAAGGCCCTGGAACTGAAATTTATAAAAGACCTATTGTTGAATGTGCCGCCACAGGGGGTGTGACTGCTGATATGTGGGGGTGGTGTGTGTCCCACTCACCTTTCTTCACACACCTCAATCACCCTCCCCTCTACTTAGAGGGTCCGTCAAATTGCTCACAACAGCGCACATCAAGCAGTGTATACTGTATGCCCAATATGCAATGCCTGCGGTTGCTAATGATGTCGTCAGGTTTGATGTGTTGCACATCAAAATTGACAATACCACCAGGGACTAATTAAGGACAGAACAGTGATCATTCCATCCTTGATTAACATTGCTCAATGTGTACCCAGGTTCCAATCTGTCATCATATTCGCTGGGTACACATCGCTACACTGTACCCAGCCTTTAATAAAATTGACTCTGAACCCCAGCACTGTCCCCTTAGGGGCACAGGAGAAAAAGTGAGTGGAATGAACGACAAAAAGTGTCAGGGAGATAGAGAAAAGGGGGGAGAAAGGGAGAGCCGGAAAGAAAGAAAGATAGTGTCAGAGAGAAAGGGTGTCAGGGAGAGAGAGAAAAAAAAGATGGAGCAAAGGCGAGGGGGAAATGGGATAAGGAGAGAGCAAGAGACAGATAGAAAGGAGGTGTCAGAGAGAAAGGGTGTCAGTGAGAAAGAGGAGTGGGTACTTATGTATTATCTGGACTCCCATGTTAAATGCACCCCATTTTTTCATACCCCTACTATCCAACTACGCATGGAGTTGATTTTATATAGTGTGGCGAGCGGACGCGGTCTCATAAGAAAAACGGGAGTCTAGATATTACATAAGTACCGAGGAGTGAATAAGAGAAAAAGGGTGTCAGTGAGAAAGAGGAGTGAATAAGAGAAAAAGGGTGTCAGTGCGAGAAAGAGAGACAGAGGGTGTCAGTGAGAGAGAGGGTGTCAGTGCAAGAGACAATGAGAGAAAGAGAGGATAGTGAGTAAGGTAGACAAGTTATCAGGGAGAGAGGGGGAGCAAGCAGGAGAGAGAGTGTGTCAGGGAGAGAGAGTAAGGGGGATTAAGAAAATGTGTGGGGAGATAGAGAGGGAGGAGAGACAGTAAGAGGTAGTGTCAGGGAGAGAGAGCGTATCAAGGAGAGAAAGTGTGTGTCAGTGTGATAAAGAGGGCAAGACAAAGAGCTATAGGGGCCCATTTATCATGATCGCATTTACAATTTACATTTACAATGCGATCTGGGCGGAATATTACTGCCCAGGATCGCATTGTAAAATGCGATCATATCACCTGAATTTATCAAGGTTGAGGGCGCAGGGACAGGGCTCCGAAAGGAGCCGGTCCCTGCGAAGCCCTGACCCGGAAGCCGGGGGGTCGGCGCATGCGCGGTTATGCGCTGACCCCCGCTGACCCCTCTTACCGCACTGCCCTACTCGGGCAGTGCGAAGTGTAGCCATAGGCTACAATGGGCTATCGCCACATTACAATGGGGTGCGATGCCGGGCTGCCCGATGCTGATACATCGGGCAGCTTCGCATCCCCCATAGAAACCTAAAGGTCCCCCTTTAATACATTTGGTGGATACTAAATATTTGCGGTGAACTCCCGAAAACGTGTGTTTTCGGGGATTTAACCGCAAATATTGCTTGATAAATGCGGCCCATAAAGAGAGTTGCGATGGAGGGGAATGAGAGAGGGTTGAGAGAAAGAGAAGGGGGAAGAGGAAAAGAACAGGAGATAGAGAGGGGCAGGGGGAGACAAAAAGTAGAGAAACAGCAGGGGAGAGAGGGGACAGATTACAGGAGAGATAGAGAGAAAAAAGGAGAGAGAAAAGGGTACAGGGAGCGATGGGGTGGGAGAATGAAAAAAGAAGGGATAGAGGTGAGAGGGGAACTAAGATAGGGACAGAGATAGAGGGGTGGGGGGGGGGGGTGAGGCAGTGGGGCAAGCACAAAAGGAGGTGGAGGAAGAAGAGCATTGGTCTGAAAGGGTTGTGACGGGCATAATTTTGTCCCTTCTAATTCCCCCCGTACAAGTGGCACTGTGTACCTCTGGCAGTGGCAGGTCTCGTTCTCAACAGCATCAGCAGTGACAGGTCTTCCATTCACCAGCCATTAGCGCTGGGTCTCCCATTCTCCCTTTCACCACCAGCAGTGACTTGTCTCTTGTACACTGGCAGTAGCGCCGGGTCTCCTGTTAATGGGTGCCGGCAATGTTTGGAGCTGGACTGATTTTCTGTTTGGCGCTGGATGTCCTGTTCAGTGGTGGGTCTCCTGTGCTGTACTGCAGGTAGCGCTTGGTCTCTCCTCTCTCGGTGCCAGCAGTGGCAGGTATCACCTGTGCTGTTGAAGAGACAAGGACCCATTTATCATATAATATATGCGGCTAATTCCCTTAGCAGCACATATTAAGTATCACAAGAATATATGTAGGTGGAACCGCAACAGGAATCTCCGATCCCTGCTGCGGTCCCTCCTGCCCCTTAAGTTACTATGGTGGATGCAAAGCTTCCCAATGTATCAACATTGAGCAGCATCACAGTGGGTCCAGGGGCTCCCGCCACTCTTGAGATGGTGGTAGCCCATGGGCTACAGACCGCACTGCCCCGCAGGAAGCGGGGTTGGTCGGGGGTCAGTGCTAACCGTGCATGTGCAGACCCGGGCCGGCACTCAGCGATGAAAAGCGCAGGGACGGGTTCCTTTCTGAGTCCCTGTGTCTGCAGGTTAATACATTCAACCAAAGGATTGCATATTGCACTGCAATCCTGGGCGGTAAATGCTGCTCAGATCCCATTGCAAATGCGATCCAATAATAAATGGACCCCAAAGAGAGAGAGAGGGAGGGAGAGATGGGGGCAGGGGAGAGAGGAAAGGAGAGGGGGAGATGGAGGAAGGAAGGGACACTACCTTAACAATCTGCCTAGGCTTCAGCACAGGTCTCTGGAGGGGGCGGGCACTTCATACATTAGTCTCCGCCCCCACTGTGTTTTCCCCTGCTGTCAGCTAGGTAGAGTATGCAGGCTGGGGAAATAATTACTGCAATGTGGGCCCAGGGCCGCTTGGGAGAAGCCGCAATCAGGGGGGGCGCGAGCCCCCAGAATCTGGGAGAGTTGCCCACCTTTCCGGGGAGCCGGGAGGGTGACCCGATTTTCGGGACCCTCCCGGACATTCAGGGAGCATAGGCAACCCTGCAGCTGTGTGACATCATTTGTTGCGACGGCAGAGGAGGCGCTGAGCCACAGGGAGCATGAATGCCGGTATTTCCTTCATCAGCGCTGGGGACGGGTGGGAGTGTTGTTGGTGCCAGAGGTGGTGGGGCCTAGGACACGACAGTCTGCTGTACTAGCAGCAAGCAATAGAAAAAATCCTGTATAAGCAGTAAAGGCATCTGAGGATGCTTAGGCCTATTTTGCAGGTTCAGGGCCGCCATTGTTAAGCCAGCCCTGGGAAGGAGTCAGGAGGACAGAGCACGGAGCGGAGTACCCGTGACGGCCGGGGAAGATTTCGGTTTCCGGGCAGCTGCAGCCCGGTGGATGGGCAGGCGCCGAGCAGCAGCAGCACACAGTCAGTTATTATTTGCGGTGTGCGCCGCCGCCCTGTACCCCGTCGGTGCCCATAGCTTGTGCTCACTGGCGTAACTATAGCTCCGCAGCCCCCGCGGTGGCGGGGAGGCGCAGAGCAAGTTTGGGCGCCGGGGGTCTGCGGGGCTATAGTTACCCGCTGCCGTCTGCGGTACCTGCCTGCCTGCCTGCCGTGCTGTGTGACTGCTGTCACAGTCCCGTCTCTCCTAGCGCTGGCTCCTGCTTCTATAATGAAAACGGACACTTAGAAAATGGCTGCCCCCATACTGCAGACAGTTTTCTGTCTGCAGTATGGGGGCAGCCATTTTCTAAGAGTCACGTTTCATTATTAGCAGCAGGAGCCAGCGCTACGGGACCGGGCATACAGGTACCGCAGCCAGCAGCGGGTATAGGCATGGGGGGGGGCTGCCGAGGGGAGGGGGAGGGGGGGGGCGAATTTTTTTTAGCGGCGGGGGGGCGCATAAAAAGTAGCTACGCCACTGCTTGTGCTCCACCGTCTCCGCCCTCCCTATGCCCCTGCTTATACATAACGCTCACACCAGATGCAGACAATAGTAGCGCTGCTTATACCTAACACCCATGCCAGTTGCCGACAGTACAATGCTGCTTTTACAGATGGACCCAGTCTCAGCCTTTGCATACGTGGACATGCAAGCATCTTGTATGCTCGCACGTCCAGTGCCGGGAATGGTGGGGGGCAAGCATAAGAGACGCACACCTGCCAGAATACCCAGCACACAGTGGCGATTGGTGCCGGGGATGGGTACAATGACAATGGCTCCATCTGGACAATGCCCACACCATTTGCTGACAGGATTACTCCCTCTCACACACTTTTTTTTTACCTTAAAATCTGTCTGGGAGCTCATCCTCTCCTTTCATCAGCCCTGCTGTGCTCCACTGTAGCTCCGCCCCCTCGTCCCGTGTGGCTCCGCCCATCTGTTCAATCACTGCTGACACTGGTGACCATATAGTTAAAGGGGGGTTGGGAGCTGGCTGAGAAGGAATTCAACCTCAGCCTTATGTTGCTGGCACCGCTGCCTGTCATGTAGTGTGACAGGCAGCAGCAGCCACAGAGAACAGCAGCCAGGAAGCAGAGCAGGAAGAGCGTCCTGCAGGGGGTTCTCCATACCCTCCAACATTTGATGGGCAAAAATCGGTACACACTAGAAAGGGGCGTGGCCACTAGCAGAAGGGAGTGGCCATGGGTAAAGTGGGCGTGTCATCAACAGTGACATGAATAATAATACACCTAAAAAAATATTCAATAAGTCAGACTTGTGAGGAAGACATCCGTCTGGGGAGAGAATAACATAAATGCCCTACAGGCAGCTCAGTCAGCATTTCCCTTTCTGCTGCCCGTATCAAAGATGTCCGATCACGAAGCATAGTGCGCGTGTAATCACCTTCCGTAGGGAGAACACAGCTAACCCACACTTAACATGGTGGTGTGGATTCCGAGGCGGCGTGACGTCATGCCGCACAGGACGTAGCAGGAGTCAGCCCCTCTTTCCCGTCACACGCCTGCGGTCAGCCTCCTCCGCCTCCGCCAGCTCTGGCTAGGTGCCAGCATGATTGTCGTGACTCCTCTCCATCAGTCCGCCGATACATCGGCATCCACCTTTGTCTCGCAGGAGAGAGATGAGCGCCGCTCCTGTTGCCTCGGCAATCGCACCGTCACCTCCCCGTATGATTGGTCAAAACGGATGCCTAAAAAAACGGTACATTCGGTACACTATGATTTAGCCGGTACAGACCGTATAAAAACAGTACTGTACCGGCTAAATCGGTACAGTTGGAGGGTATGGGTTCTCTGCTCCTCCACTTGCTGATTCCACTGGTCACGGAGGGCTCCTTTGATGCTGTGCTGCAGCCCAATCCTCCTACAGCAGCCCCAGTGTCAGTGTCTTCGCAGCTGCAGCTCACCAGCTGATGAGCTGCTGCTGGTGACTCCGGCTGGCCTCCGGGCTCCTCAGTCTCCACTCTCCAGGTACAAATGCGCGCTGGGAAACAGGAACAGGGCAGGGCAGCTACTTGTTGGAACTGCTTCCGGGCCGGCCACTGCTACCCATAACTCCGCAGTGGCCAGCCCCTTGTTTCCTGCTGCTATCACATTAGCGATGGGGCACTGAGGGATTCATTTACTCTCCTGTGACCTGGATTCAGTCAGTGTCACATGCACTTTTCGGCCTCAGGGGCGGCCGGCCTCCCGGGAAACTTCCCGGTGACTTCAATGGCCAATCCGCCCCTGCCAGCAAGTGAACCTCTCTCGTTCTACTCAACTGCATGAACTTGAATCAGAATTTGGTGAGCACATTAACTTTAGGGATCTCACTTAATAATGGGAAGAAATTCCACTTTGGACTGTTATTCAATTTCAATATTGTGTTTTTTGTATAGTTTGATCTTCTCTAGGATTTTATGTTACAGTATGTTATTACTTTTGTTATTATGTTATTTTTTTATGGTGACTGAAGGCAACCGTGTTCTCTGTAGCTCTCAAGTTATTCTTGTAAATAAAACTTATTTTCTTGTTCTTATATTTAGTGTTCTTAATCTATGGCCTTGAGAGACTGATATTACTGACTTTTAATGCAAAAATACTGTGAGATCAACCAAAAGGCCATTGTGGCCAAGTTCTCATTCCTATCCTCCAAATTGTGGGTGTCCCAGCATGTAAGTCCTCTTAAATCCTTTTAGCAAATACACTACTCTCCTCGACGCTGGCTCATAAAGTAAATCCTGGAATGATTCTTGTTGGAAAAACAATGTGAATCATCATTTGCCATCCTCTGTGAAGGAGTCATTTGTCACCAGAATGTGCTCCAAATCTCATGGGGCTGGTGATTGTCACTAGGGGCCTTATTTTGGTTCATTCTTTCTGACAAACTCCTTCTTAGATGGGCAAAACCATGTGCACTGCAGGTGGGGCAGGTGTTACTTGTGCAGAGAGAATTAGATTTGGGTGGGGTTTTACTTCAAAGTGAGATCTATATTGCAGTGTAAAAATAAAGCAGTCAGTATTTTCCCTGCACAGAAACAAAATTACTCACCCAAATCTAATTCTCTCTGCACATGTTACATCTGCCCCCCCCTGCAGTGCACATGGTTTTGTCCATCTAAGAAGGATTTTGTCAGAAAGAATGAACCAAAATAAGGCCCTAGGTTAGTAATCTAACAGGCTTCCAATTATGCATAAGGAAAAGTAACAGATATGGCTTTCTGGGGCCTCCTGTATGGGAACCTGACATCTTCACTCCCTCCAAGCAATTACTCAGGTCATCTCCAGTATCTGAAGTTACCACTGATAGCTACTAAAACCTTTTCTGTAGTTACCCTGTCACCAAATACCATTTCTATGCCTATTAATGTTCCTGCTGGACATCACTGTTCGTGTCACAGATGGACAGGAAATTATATATTGAATGAAATAAATGCCAAAATCTCTCTCAGGAGTGTTACAGTATAATCCCTTATCCCTTCCATTTTTATTACAGCTTCTGATAGACTGGCTGCTTCTGAGTCACAGGAGAATTCCTTATAATCTAATTGCTTAAGTGCATATGTTATCTAGTCCCCCTTAGACTATTGGGATAAAAAAATATGTGCGTATGGTATTTCCTTTTTTCATCTCCTAAAGAATAGCACAAGAAGCAGCTGCTTCCTCTGACTTTGGGAGAAGTTGCTGCTGGTGGTGCCATTCAGCATCCATGCAGCAACACAGATCCAGAGCCGGTCCTAGCCTAAATGACACCCTAGGCAAGATTTTGGCTAGTGCCCCCTAGCACTGCCACTAGTTCCACCTCTGACCCTGCTCCCCTTTCCCAGCACCATCAACCCTCATCATAGCAGTTATCATTTTGGTGCTCCTACCCGCAATATTTTAAATAGAAACAGTGCACACATTCGGTGCGCAGCCCAAACAGGGGTGTGTTCTTGCTGGGAAGGGGCATGGCCACACAATAGTACCCCCAATTCAAATTATGCCACACAGTAGTGCAACTTTATTCACATTATATCATGCAATGGTGTCTCTTATTCACGTTACATCACACAGTAGTACCACTTTACTTTATATACATTATTCCTCACATTATTCACATTATACCCTTAGAAAAAAATCCTGAGAAAATATTGTATTTTAACCACCTCCATGGCCACACTGCAACTTAGCACAAAGCAGTGTGTGCTGGGCAGAGGAGAAGAGCTGCAGCTGCTGCTGCTGCTGTCACTTAAGGGGAGGGGGCCCCCACTGGGCCCTTCCCTCAGACTTTGGCCTGGGTAATGTGTACCCCCTTCCTCTTTCTCTCGGCACCCCTGATAATACCACACATTAATGCCCCTTACACCTGACACACATTATTAATGTCCTTATAAACATAATGCCCCTTACACATTATGCCAACCTTTATTAATGCCCTTCATACACATAATGACACAAACAATGCCCCTTACACATATGTCGCACATTATTAATGCATTTATACATGAAACACATAATGCCCCTTACACATATGCCGAACACTATTGCACAACCAACCCACCCGCAGACAGCACTCGCACAGCCGCTAACACTGTGACCTCTGCCTCGGCTTGGATACAGATGTTTCCTCATACATCTTGCCTCAATAGGCCATGCAGCTCCTGGCCAGTTCTGCTAACGTTGGGTGCCTTTTTTGCTGAAAATTTGTCTTATTTGCAATGCTATGTGACCAGGACACACAAGGAGCTTGATTAAAGGAGGAGATGATTAAAATGATGTGCGGCATGCCTATATTCTGTGTGCGACTGTGGCTGTACCTGCATACTGTATGGAATGCTATGTTACAGTGATTTCCATCAATACACTATTTCATATGCAGATACAGCCTCACTCACACACAGAATATAGGCATGCTGCATATCATTTTAATCAGCTGAAGCTGCTGGTGCCCTTAGGCATTACAAACGCCCTAGGCATTTGCCTACTTTGCCTATGCCTAGGGCCGGCTCTGCACAGATCCACACTCTGATGCCATCACAACATTATATAAGAATCTGCATCTGTCCCGAGAGACTTTAGAGGAAATACTCTGGAGGATATGCCATTGAGTGCAATATATAAAGAGGTGCCTTGCATCTGGAATGATGCAGTGGTTTTCTGTAGACCTTGCTATTATAGTACTTCATTGAAACAAGAGGTGCTGCTCATTTATGGACATTTGCTGCTCTGGTAGATTAGTAGTAGTTAATTAGCAGTAATTGTTTTTCCTCTACCTCCCCCATGGCAGCCATTACAAATGGGTTCTTCCCCACTGGGTAGTGCTTCAGAAAGGGAAAAAAAAGACACCAGCCCCTATAAGTAGGCACCTCCTCCTGGCCTCAGTGTCTTTTTTTCCCTGTGTGAGAGGTGGCTTACCCTGGGGGCTGTAGAGGAAAAATTGTGTCCCCCTGCGGCAGCTCTGGCGATCCAGCAGTGAGGGAGGGCAGGCCGAGCCTTTTGTGGAGGTATGGTGTCTCCCTGGCCGCATGCAGACCCCTCCGGGGGCAGCTACAGGCGGCGGCGTCTGCAGGCGTGTTGCTAATGGCGCGCGGGTTAGCGTTGCCTGCAGCACGCCTGGCCTGCATTGATCCTCAGTGAAAGTGGGCAGACGTCAGCGGCGGTGCGCGGCGCCGGCGGATGACGTCTTCCGTCCTCTTGAGGGCAGAAGTGAGCCGGCGCTTGTGTCTGGAGTGCAGCAGCGTGTTATCAGCGTGGGCAATGGCGTGTTGAGAGACGCGGTGGCTATACAGTTTGGTGAGCCTGTTTTTTTCTTCTTTACAGCTATGACTTGTTGCGCTGAGATTTTAGTTAATGTGTGGCATGGTTCCAGCCTTGAGTTCCATGCCACACTGAGTGTATAATTCATTCTTATTAAGTTGTTCTTATTGTGTAGGGAGTTGGTGGTTAACAAGGAGGCATCCAGGTTGCTATTATTGCATTCAGGTGTTCATTATCGGAGCAGGTATGCGCAGCAATTAATGCTTGTGGGTTGCTGGCTTTCTCTGACTATGTAGGGCTATTAATTGTTATTTCTAATTTAGTGTCAGGGCACACCACTGCTATAATATGGAAGAGGAAAATCGGCAGGCAGCCAAAAAGTCAGGGTAAGCCACGAACAGTGTATTTTTGGGGTGATTTTATTTTGTTTTTGTTTTTTTGTCCTTTGGTTTTGGTTTGTGTTATTGGTCCTTTGGTTTTGTTTTTTGGTTTGGGTGTTTTCCTTTTGTGGTGCTCAGTTGAAGGAGCATTGATTGGAAGGTTAATGAAACATGGGGTTTGGGCTGTTGCAGGTCTGAGACCAGCAAGGAAAAGGAGAGTAAAGCCAAACACAAGAGAACTCACTCACCTAAATGTTTTTCGTGCGATAAAACTTTACCTGAAAAGCATGTGGGCAGCCTCTGTGAGGAGTGTAAGGCCCCTCAGCCTCTACCCATGGCTCAAATGACGAACCTAGTGGATATGCTGAAAACAGCATTAGCAGGGACTTTTGTTACAAAAGAAGACCTGAGCAAAATGTCTGGAAAAAGGAAGCATGTGGTCCTAAGTGACGAGTCGGATGACTCTGTGGAGGACATAACCTGTGCTCAGGTGCTGGGTCAGGATCCAGATGAGGATCAAGACATGCCTCAGGATAAGTCGGAGGACTTTAATCCTGATATGATCAATAATCTGTTAGAGCTTATCCATAGGGCCCTCAATATTGAGGATCAACAAGAGGACCTTAATTTACAAGAACTGTTGTTCAAGGATAAGAAAAGGAAGGGGAAATGTTTTCCCTTGTCTCAGACTTTGAAAGCTATCATTGCTGAGGAGTGGAAACACCCGGATAAGAGGGTGACTGTTTCCGCCAGAGTAACAAAAATGTACCCATTCGACAAGGATCAGGTGTCGACATGGGAAGAGGCACCAAAGGTTGACGCAGCTATCTCTAGACTGTCAAAGACGACTACACTTGCCTTGGAAGATGTCAATATCTTCAAAGACCCCATGGAGCGTAGGATTGAGCTGGGTCTGAAAAAGCAGTACATTACTGCAGGGGCATCCCTTATGCCAGCGGCTGCTATGGCTGTTACTTCACGTGTAATGCGAGGCTGGTGCCAGCAACTAGAGGCGGACATTTTGGACGGAATTAAGAGGTCCGAACTTATTAAAACAGACCAAGATGTTCAATTGGCTGTAGAGTTTATGTGTGAGGCAACTATGGACTCCATACACTTATCAGCTAGAGCAGGAGCCACTGCAGCGGCGACACGTCGGGCCCTTTGGTTGAAACCATGGGCGGCTGACGTGCAGTCGAAAAATACATTGCTATCCCTACAATTCCAAGGGGAGTATCTGTTTGGGAAACAGCTTGATGAACTAATTACTAAAATCACGGGGGGCAAATCAGTCTGGTTGCCCCAGGATAAAGCCGTCAAAAAGAATGTTCCAGCGAAATTTAATAGATTTCTGCATCAGGAATATAGAGATTCCAGGGCTTATAGGCCAGGAAGGGCCTATAGGAGAGGAAACTGGATGTCTCGAGCGTCCTTTCGTGCCCAAAGAGGGAAAGAAGGGAAGGCTCCTTTCCGAAAGGAGCAACAATGACGCCGTCATACAGGGAGTTGGCGCCAGGCTCAAACAGTTTTACCAAGCTTGGCGAGAATCCACCACGGACATGTGGGTTCTGGAAATAATTCAGTCCGGATATCGAATAGAATTTTTGAGACTTCCAGGAAACCTCTTTGTGGAATCTCCAGTACCCAGAGACATGGAGGAGAGACAGGCGCTATTTTCAAGTCTGGAAGAAATGCTAAGACAAGGAGTTGTCGAAGTAGTTCCGAAGAAGCAAGAGAAGCAGGGATGGTTTTCTCGCTTCTTCGTGGTAAAAAAGGCGTCAGGAGGTTTTCGAACCATCCTAGACTTAAAGCGCTTGAACAAGTTTGTGTTAAGCCGAACGTTCAAGATGGAGTCAGTGAGATCTATAATCCCAGACTTAAAACGCGGGGATTACATGACGTCCATAGATCTAAAAGACGCCTATCTACATATACCCATCTACGCAAACCATCACAAGTTTCTCAGATTCTGTCTGCAGGGGGTCAGCTATCAATTCGTGACTCTTCCCTTCGGCCTGTCGACTTCCCCGCAAACTTTTTCAAAGGTGCTGATTGTGATCATAGCAAAGCTGAGACAGAAGGGAGTAAAACTCTGGCCCTATCTCGACGATATTTTAATTGTTGCAGATTCAGAAGAACTGGTAAGGGAACAGACAGAGTTAGTGCTCAAATGTCTGGAGCACCATGGATGGCTGATCAATATAAAAAAGAGTCAACTGGTGCCAGTTCAAAAGATTACATACTTGGGGGTATCAATAGATACTCAAAACATGAGCGTGTCTCTCACAGAGACCAGAAGAGAAAAATTGGTAAACCAAGTAAGATCAATTATCAAGAGATCAGTCGTGTCATCCCAAGACTGCATGGAGATACTGGGATTGATGGCAGCCGCATTAGAGACAGTACCATGGGCAAGGTTCCACACAAGGGAATTCCAAAGTTGCTTCCTATCACAATGTAACAAGAACAGCAAGGATCTTACTCAGAAGATAATATTAACAAGGGCCACAAAGTCAGATTTGGCCTGGTAGTCAGACGTGGAACGACTAGAAGCAGGAAAATAGTTTGCAGTAGTCAACCAGGTCACGTTAACAACAAATGCCAGCCAAGGAGGCTGGGGAGCGACATGCGGTCAGTCCATTGCACAAGGACGGTGGTCTCCAAGGTGGCAAGCCGCACATTCCAATCTCAGGGAAATGAAGGCGGTGGTCATGGCGTGTCAGGAGTTCCAGGATCAGCTGATAGCCAGAGACATAAACATAAGATTGGACAATCGGGCGGTAGTCTCGTACATAAACCGTCAAGGCGGGACGAGAAGACGACGCCTCATGGAGATAACATCCCAGTTATTGGAATGGGCAGAGTATCATGTACACAGCATGTCGGCAGTCTTCCTGGCAGGGAAAGACAATCTGGTTGCGGACTGATTAAGCAGAACAGAGTGCCTACCGGGCGAGTGGGCACTCAACGACAACCTGTTCAGCATGATAGTAGAGAAATGGGAGTGGCCACAGGTGGATCTTATGGCCACAAGTTGCAACAAAAAAGTCCCAAGGTACTTCTCAAGGTTCAGAGATCCACAAGCAGAGCAGGTAGATGCCCTGACAGCAGAGTGGAACATGTCCTGAGCTTATGTCTTCCCGCCGATTCCAGTCATTCCGCGCCTACTGAGAAAGATACAGAGAGAGGATAGCAATACTTAGCGCGGTGATATAAGGAAAGAGGCTGAAGCAGTACCTTATTATTTAATTTGAAGTCTGGAGTGAAGTAACTCTGGTACGTGAGTATGCCCTCCCATATATCAACTGCTAGGGTATTACCCATTTGTAATGGCTGCCATGGGGGAGGTAGAGGAAATATCAGATTATTACCTGGTAATATGTTTTCCTCTACTCCACCATGGCAGCATATATTCCCGTCCCATTATGTTATGACTGTTAACATGTGTTATGCGGATTAATGATGTTTTTTGTTTTAAAGCTGGAGAATGCAAAGACACTGAGGCCAGGAGGAGGTGCCTTCTTATAGGGGCTGGTGTCTTTTTTTTCCCTTTCTGAAGCACTACCCAGTGGGGAGGAACCCATTTGTAATGGCTGCCATAGTGGAGTAGAGGAAAATGTATTACCAGGTAATAATCTGATATATCACAGTGGTTCCCAAACTGTGTGCCTAGGCTCCGTGGGGTGCCTCAGAACACTTGCAGGGGTGCCTTGGGTTGGTGGACCAGGATCAATTCATATTATTAATGGTCAATGTAACAGGCAAAACTAATGCTAGTGCCTGCCAATCATAACATATGTGGACAAACAGAAGCAAATCCTGTCCCTCACCACATAACTGTGACATATACACACAATGTACTTAATTTAATTTTTGTATTCTAAATTTCTCAATAAGAAACATTTGGCCTAGGGGTGCCTTGAAAACATTTTGATTCAAAAAAGTTTGGGAACCACTGCTTTATCAGTTAAAATACTACACCAGTTTAATTGTCTCTAAGGCTGGCTCTCCCTGCAACCCTGCGGTGTAACTCCCAGAAGCAATGCAGCCAACTGCCTCAAGACTCCAAGCCCTTAAAGGACATCTGCATGTACAGCAGCACCCATTTGATGCACAGTGGAATCCAGGTGTGACCGCTGCTTTTTCAATTGAGCTCTTTGGTGCACCCGCCAATGCTGTAGACATAATCTGCTCTGTCCCATAAGCTCTGGTAACACCAGCAATATAGGACAAGATGGCTTCTGCCTGTGCTGCTGGACTGTGAGATAAAAGCCACCAGTGACTGCCACCAGTGAATGCCAACAATGAAAGCTGATTCTGCATGCTGCAGACAGCTGTCCCAGACCCACTGGCTGTTGTCACATAGCTGGAGCCCTGCCAGTTCACTACAGGCTCCAGTCACTGTAGGGAAGCTGAGCACGCTATCTGCCTTATTCTGCACAAACACACTGTTTTTGTTTACCCTTGGGGGCAAACTCCAATTTACCACTGGATGATTCTGATGAACTTACGCCTCTGCTGCAATCAATAGCAGATCTTTACTGAGTGTTATGCTTTCATACTTGGCTACTTTTTTGAATGTTCACTCAAGGGAATGCAACATCATGTAGCGGGTCTACAATGGTGCCATTTGGAATGTCCCGTTCAGCACACTTATCCCTTGCTGCTCCTCCATGGATAAACTTCATTAAAGTAGGCACTGCATAAATGACAACAATGGAGGTGTTTTGGATCCAGGAATTTGGTATAATCACTTCCCAAGTGGCATTCCTGGAGAGTAGGTAAATAGGAATCTGTGTGCATTGCTGCTCATTTGTAATTCCTGTGATCCACACTCAACCTGTTCCTGTTATCCAATGCTAACTACTAGACCCTGATTATTAGCTGTACTTTTTGGTCCTGCTATCAGATATCTTGTGTTCCTGTGACTATACCCTAGCATTGAATAAGTTCCTGATATCCAATGCTTATTACTAGACCCTGATAAGTATCTGTATATTTTGGTCCTGCTATCAGATATCTTGTGTTCCTGTGACCATGCCCTAGCATGGAATAAGTTCCTGATATCCAATGCTTATTACTAGACCCAGATTAGTATCTGTACTCTTTGGTGCTGCTATCAGATATCTTGTGTTCCTGTGACTATGCCCTAGCATGGAATAAGTTCCTGATATCCAATGCTTATAACTAGACCCTGATTAGTATCTGTAGTTTTTGGTCCTGCTATCAGATATATTGTGTTCCTGTGACTATGCCCTAGCATGGAATAAGTTCCTGATATCCAATGCTTATAACTAGACCCTGATTAGTATCTGTAGTTTTTGGTCTGCTATCAGATATCTTGTGTTCATGTGACTATACCCTAGCATGAAATACGTTCCTGATATCTTCCTACATTTCTTGATGTGCACTGCAATCATAAGTTGCACATTTCTCTGTGTTTCTAACCTGTTCCAGAATTAGTGTTTATCCGCATACAGTATGTGTTATTCACCAGTTCCAGCAGCAGCCCACACCATTGCTTTCAGTCTAACAACTGCATCAATTAATTTTGTTTATGGAAATTCCATTCTCTTCCCCTGCACACTACCATGCATGTTGCATATGCAGCCCACTCTCCTGGGCTCATTGGTTTTCTATGATACTCACAAAAAATTGGTCCAGTTTGTGTTTATGCCGTATAGCAAATCTTGCAATTTGATCAGCTCGTTCTGGTTATAAAACCATCTATGTGCTGATGACAAACAAATGTATCTCTGCCACTTCCTCTCCTCCTTCAGTCTATCGTAAACACCGCCGCCCATTTTTTTCTCTCTCATGCATCTTCATCTCAGTTGCCCCTCTTTAACAACGTTCCACTTGCTCCCTGACTCCTACTGAATCAATTTCAAACTCCTCAAACTGACCTTCAGGTAGGAAGCCCACAGCTCCTGTATTGTCAACCTAATTTCTAGCTACACCCCATACAGTATATTCCCCTTTACCCTGCCAA
The DNA here is from genome assembly GCF_055691185.1 of Crinia signifera. NCBI lineage: Eukaryota > Metazoa > Chordata > Amphibia > Anura > Myobatrachidae > Crinia > Crinia signifera. The sequence continues at coordinate 378,377,141 of NC_139217.1, forward strand.
CTGCTACTTTTCACAGATGCTCACTTTCTTGCTAATCGCTGGATCTATAATTCAACGTTTTGTTTATACCATGGCCGGGCAATTGCGGCCCTCCAGATGTTGAGGAACTACACATCCCAGGATGCTTTGCATTAGTTTTGCTATGTGGCCATGCTGAAACTGATGCAAGGCATGCTGGGATGTGTAGCTCCTCAACATCTGGAGGGCCGCAATTGCCCAGCCCTGGTTTATACTGTTTTAATTTGCATTGTATTATTTTGTATTGTGGAATTCTGCATTGTTTGTTGTGGTCTGTGCAATGTTTTATACCACTAAATGTGTTCTTTGTTCTTTCCCTATGTTGTACGATACTGCAGATATTTTGTACCTTACAAATAAAACATAATAACAATAATAAAAGAAAGCATAGAGTACTTGACTGATGTTGGCGGCAGCACTTAAGAGACGGTCATCCAGTTCATGCCGTGGAGACACAGTAAATGCTGCTTTGTGTATGTATTGTATGCTATTATTTAAATGTTTCTATTTAGTCTAATAAAGAAGATTATTACTCCAGGGATGCATTTCTGTGCTTAAGATTTCAGATATAATAAAGTATCCTGCACTCTTATATCTATGTGATCCCAGCAGTTACAGCTACAGCGATATATTATCGATCACTGAGCAATTCCGCATCACTACATTATAAGGATGGGGAGTGCACGTTTCACCCCGTCCAGGAACAGTGGTCGGAACTTAGGGCCTAATTCAGACCCATTTGGAAGGGGACACATTTGTCCCCGTTCCAATGGAGGGGGGTCTGCCCATGCTTGTATTTGTGCGTGTGGAGATCCTGGGAGTGAACAGCTTTGCCGAGTTTCACACTAGCCGAGCCGTTCGCTCCAGAGGGAGCGGAGGCGGACACCAGGTTGGGGCAGGGGAATGCCCAGCGTTTTGGCCGCCCCCATTAAAACGCTGGATATTCCCCTAGGAATGCAGGCAGGCTGATGCCTGCTCAGGATGGGCGGCTGGCTGATGTCACATGACATCAACACCCGCCCTTTTTTCATCCATCTCCAGCTGAATTAAAAGTCAGTTTAGACTGACTTTTATTTCCGAAGGGGACAGAAATCATTTGATGTCATCAAATGATTTCTGTCCCCTAAGGCCACATGTCGAGGCGGAGCTTACCTGCTCGCTAGGCAGCGAATGTACGCTGCCTAGCGAGCAGGTCTGAATTAGGCCCTTATTACTTATTTTGTAAACAGTTGATGCTGTTTTTATTTTTCTTTGATCCTTTATAGTGTTGTGTGGCTTTCCATTTATAGACTGCAACTCAGCTGTTGCAAAGTTGAGATCTATATAAGTTAGTGGAGTGTAAAAGGCATTTATGTGCTCTGCAAATGGCCAGAAACCAGCCTTATATAAACGGGGTAATGCAGACAGTATTTGCTTATCCCTGTCTCTGTACCAAGAACAGGAATGGAATCAAGGCTCAATACCGCAAAGCAGTGTTCTCATAAACAAAGCAGGCACAGACACATATGGGCTAAATTTACGAAGAATTGCGTTTGATCCAATGAAGATGGGTACTGCAGGAAGATTTACAAGTTTTTTTTTTCAAATCGTGGAACTTTTGTTGCAAGTTCATGAATTGTGGTTTTCAATGGTGTATGAGATTGTAATTTCACTCTCGTTTTTATTGCGACTCAGGCATCTCACATCAAAAATTTCCTGCCCAGGTCTACAATTTTACAGTCACACTTAGGATCTGCCTTCAGTGTTTTAATTGGCTGAGGATGTCATATATTCTGTAGTGCTCCAAAATTAAATAAATATGCCCACAAATGGAGCAACCACAAGAGTATTGAGGGTACTTGTGTAATAGCATGGCACCTGGCTATGCTACGTTTTCAGCGTAGGCTAAGCTACGCTGTCAGCACAGCCCAACGGCACTGTCAGCATAGCCGAATGGCTGCCTAGCGTAGATAGCTTAGTGACTCCGCGCCAGCCCAATGGCTGCCTAGCATAGTTAGTATAGTGACTCAGTGACAGCCCGGCTCTGTCCCCGGCATCCATGGCTCTATCCCCGGGGTCCATGGTAAGCCTAGAGAGTGCCTCTCACACAGTGCCAGCAACCACCAGATCCCATGGCAGAAGCCGGCGGAGAGGGGATCATGCGGTCGCTGGTGGAGAGGCGCTCCATCTGTCTGAGACGCTCCTGCAGGGTACAGCAATCCTGCCCGTATCCACTTCAGGGAGACGGGGTTAGGGGGTTCGGTAGCACGTGCGTCTCATGCACAAAGGGGGTATGCGGGCGCAAGTACGTCTTATGCACAATAAAGGAGACATTTGCCAGTGCTCCATGTTACATACTGGCAAATGCCTCCTTTTCAAACTCCCACTATCCATGCCAGCCCAAAGCATGGTGAGCACAGTGAGCCCCGCGGAATACATGTAAAGTAATCCATGTCCTCTCGCGGGGCTCGCTGCTCTCTCCACATTTCGGGCTCGGTGGCTTGCCACACTTTATAAAATCAATTCCACGCCGACGTTGCTAGTGGGGGTATGAACAGGTCGGGGGGATGCGGAATGAGTACCCTCGCGGGGCTCGCTGCGCTCGCCACGCTTCAGGCTGGCGTGGATAGTTGGGGTGTTTCTGGAACACATTTACACCTGCCATATCATACATCTGTGACAGTAATGATGACATGTGCTAACTGGTAACTGGATTTTAGTGAATAATAAAGAAGAAAAAAAAACACTTAACAAAGTACAATAATATGAAATAACAAGACAAAGAAAATAATAAAACAGTTATTCTTTGGTTTCTGCATTTATGGAAACTCAGGGCCGGATTAACAATGGACCTGATGGAGCTATAGCTCCAGGCCCACTCTCCAAATAGGCCCATTTGTAGCTGAGGGCCAGGGCTTTCCAACGAGTCCAGCCCCGCGTCGCTAGCCCCCTGGGAACCGGAGATACAGCCAGGCAAACCTGGAACGTTTTCCCCATAGGATAACATGGGACCCGCTTATTCCGACCTCCACCCGGTTCCAACGGCTGCCAGTTCCCCCTCTGGCATCACAGAAGCCCAAGGTTAATCTCAGTCGATTCCAAATAGCTGTGCCTTCAATCTGATACCTGGTCCATATGGGTTCATGGGTTCTAGAGATATTGTGGGTAAACCAATTTTTTTTCATTTCTGAAATGTAATTTTATGGCTGTTCATGTTGTTTGAGGACAGATTTCTCTGGAACCAAATGGCCCAGTTTCACGGGACCAAAATCATTCGAAGCCCACATTTAAAGGGGTCAGTTGGTTCAGAAGATATAGCTGGTTGTTTAAAGGGAGGCGGGGTGGTTTTCTCTCCCCCTCACACCAGAAAATGCAGGGACTAGGTTGGTGTAAAAGGGGCCAGTCCGGGAATGTCCCTGCATGATCCTGGGACCATATTCCCGGGTAAATCCCTGCAATTTCTGGTGTTAAAGGGGTATTATTTCAAATAGCCGGGACATGCAGTGCTCTAAATACAGCCGGGCAGCCCTCTGCTCTCTACCCGGCTGTCATTTTTGCCTGGCGGCGACTGTCCCCCAGTTACCGCGAGCATGTATTCCTCTTGGTAATGAGCATGTAATCCCACATGGCAACGAGCATGGAACCCCTGGCAATGAGCATGGAGCCCCTGACAATAATGTAGGTAAGCAACACTTATGTAGCATCATTTTTAATGGAAATTATGGTGTGTGGCTTAACATGTAATGGTCATTATGGTGTACATTTTTAATGTGCGCCTTTGGCACGCAATGCCCCTGTTTATGAAGCATATTGTGCATTATTGCTCAATCTGTTTGGTACAGTGCAGGCATGTCCAAACTATGGCCCTACAGCTGTTGTGAAACTATAAGTCCCATCATGCATTGCCACAGTTTTGCTATTAGGGAATGCTAAAACTATGTCAAGGCATGCTGGGACGTGTAGTTTCACAACAGCTGGAGCGCCACTGTTTGGACATACCTGGTATAGTGTGTATTTTGGCTCAATCCATGTGGCATAATGTGTAAGAGGCAAGTACAGTATAAGGGGGTTACTATTGTGTTGCATGATTTGTATAAGGGGTATATGGTGTGGTAAATTTAGGTGACCACATAAAAGGTGCTGAAATGTTGTCTACCAAGTTTCGGCTTTCACTATTCTTTTTATGACTGGAGTGCCGCCTCACCCCGCAAGTATCTTAGTACATTGACGTCCTGCGGGTGCACCTTTGGAGGGCACCCGCCAATATATCTCCCTGCATTTTTCTTATGCAAGCCCCCTGCCTTTTCCAGGCATATATAATTAGTTGAAAGTATTTACACAAATAGAGCCACACCCATGAGCAGACCACTCAACCAGAACACTGGTCACCCCTCCCACATTATTAGGTGCTGGCCACAATCCCTAATATTGCGCATAATAGGCCCTTGATCATTTTCAGCTCCAGGCCCATTTAGACCTTAATCTGGCTCTGTGGAAACTGCAGCTGAAGTTGACACAGTTGTGTCTGCATCTGTGTCGTCTGCTTTGTCAGCCTTTGGGAGCAGAGTTAGGGCATATAGAATCCACTGGAAAGCGTTTTCTGCGCCGGCAGTTTTCTGCCAAATAAATTCCTGAAGATAGTATTCCAGATTTTGGCACGCAGTGCCCCTTTGCCTTTTTATTACGCCACTTACAAGATCCCCAAAGGCGTTCAATGTTTTGGGTATGAACCCCAGTCTCCAGATCAAAAAAATGATACCGGTGGTTTACCCGTCCATGGTGGTACCCTGCCTGCTCCAGCTGTTTAGTGTTATATGCACACCAGCAATCAGAATATATAGTTGTCCCCGGTTCTATATATTTGTTGATGGCGGACATCAGGGTGCTGGCGTCACGTCTGTCCACAGGCGTTACAAAACACTCACCGGTGTCTCTGGATATGCCTCCAAACAACCACTGTTGAGGCAGCACGCGTCCAACATGACAAAGAAACTCTCGTCCACCTCAACTATTTTTCCAGGACCGCCAATCCGGCATTGGGGCTGCAACATTAAAACCATGATGCAGACCTCCCGCATAAGGTTATTATGCAGCACGGTGTTTATGTTCGACAACTTCAGCTGTACCTCACAAAAATATATGCTTGTGAGCTCCTCTGCCCATGAAAATATAAAATGAATGAGGATAAGAAATTATGACAGCCCGGAAACCAATGTACCGCTCGGAGACTGACCTTCTTTCGGCAAGTTTTAATGTGGCAGCGCCACATTAACTCCTTCATACTCAAACGCATTGAGTGACCATTAAGACAGGTTTGTGTCAGTGGCAGCAAATGGTGCTGTTGAAAAAATGCCACCGACTCCTCCTCTGTCTGCGGCAGGTTAAACATCGGGAGAGGTTCTGCAGCCATTCCTAATTAGCAAGGAGCTTATACGAGCGTCAGAAATAAAACATCCAGTCACTTGACCTTCACCTCTGACTGACTACGCTGGAATCCCCTTGGTAACATGCAAGGGGATGTGTATGATAACACATCCCCTCGCATAAGTCCGCAAGGAGGAGAAATGATTTGATGGTTGCTCACCATTGAATGATTTTTCCAGCCTTTGGTCTGAAAAGGAAATCAACACTACTTTTGTTTGTTACAGTTTCCAGACCAGCTAAGACATCACATGTTCCAGGCCACACAGGAGTTCGCCAAACTCACATTTTCAAAGAGCACAATAGTGATGCATTGTAAATGGCGAGTGGACGTTTTTCCACATAACATCAAAAATAAAAAAAAAAGCAACCAATTACAACACCATTTTAATTCTGCAAATCTATGGACCAAGAGCTTTAATTTGTCATGTGATGCTCAGACAACAGCATCATAGATATAAGCCACTAATAAAAGTCATCCTTATGCTATTAATATATACAATTAATTAAATATAAGTTAAGTTCGTGCAGCATATACAGTATGGTTGCCACATGGTTTAAGATGACAGGTAGCTGAAAGAGTATGAGAATGGGACTGCACAGAAACACATCATTTTCAACATCATGTCTATAGGGATTATTCAGACCTAATCGCTTTGGTGCAATTTAGCAGCGTCTTGCGTTCACCCTGCGATTACATAGCCACTGCCCAGTCTTAGTCCTAATATTGCATGCCTCCAATCAGCTGTAAATCCATTTGCAACTCACTCACCACCAAATGAGTTTCCCAATGTGCGCAGCCTATGCGTAGCCCAGGATTTACTCAGCCGGCTCAATAGAAACATGAGAATGAGGATTAAGGTGAAAGCTGACATCACGGACCCTTTCCTGACACTACCAGAAAACAACAAGCAATTATAAAAGATAATGGGTTTTATTGAAGCATGGAGTTACAGTATACACACATGTGCAGTTGTTTGAATTCACAGCTGTGCAATCAGGTCTGACTAACACCCTTTGTTTTAAATGGGCTTTGAATCTTTAGCCTTGAAGACACATAGGGGTATATCTACTAGAATGGGAGTTCTCTTTAAGCTGGGATGTTGCCCATAGCAACCAATCAGAATCTACTACTTAATTATTTTAGACATTCTAGAAGATAATAGATAGTATCGGATTGGTTGCCCATAGTGACACCCCATCTTAAATAGAACACCCATCTTAGTAAATAAACTCCATATGAATGAAGGGTGTGGTATGGGGGTCCAACAGTCAGGATACCAACGGTTATTTGATGATTTCAGAATCCCAACTGATGATACTCCGACAGATGGTTGAGCGCTTTAAATGTTCCTTGGGTGCTTGCTGCAGGCTCGGTGGCTCTCTGCACTCACCACACGCTCTATTCTCCCTTTTTTGGGGGTAGTGGACCCCCATGATGGAGAATAGCCCCTGTAAGTAGGGATCCCCACTGTTGGGCTTTTAATAGTTGGGTTTCCGATGCTGGTCTACTCACATTCCAATTCTTGACTATCGGTAGGTCATCCGGCAAGCATGAAAGCCCCTGCTAAGAGGACAGAGTACTCAAATGCAACATGCACAAGACACTAGCATTACAGTAATGTGAAGGGTTTATACAGTATGTAGCATTTTAAAAAATATTGTTATTTATAAAGCATTAATATACTGTATGCTGCATTAGCTATGAAGTTGAGGGGAAAATTACAGAGCAATATAAGGATACACTTCAATACTTAGGATGGTTTTAGCCACTTTTCTCAGAACTGTCACTCCGCAAACACAATATCCTGTGAAATCTTACAGTATACAGCATAAGTGCTACATAGGAACCTGTAATTTGTTATAAACTGGAATATCAATTATTAACTTTCACCTGATGTCTTCTAAATATCAGAACTGATTTTAAGGGGAAATCTTAATGCCAACAGCAGACCAATTTCAGGAGAGAAAATATTAACGCTGTCACTCCGCCTGGTTCAGCCAGGTAATTATGTAGAGGCCCAGTCTGCACGATGTTGACAATGCACACTTTATCAAGCCAGCCTGACAACAATGTCCCATATTCCTAGTTTTACTTCAGCAGATAACTGAACATTAATACAAGAGAGGAATAATTATGTGATCCTTTCAGTCACAGAAGACTCAGTTATTTGAGCTTTTCTTGCTTTATACAGCAATTGCTTTCATTTTAAAATGTTCTCCTCAAATTGAAAAAAAAAAAAAATTCTTTCTCATTTAGAATAACTGCATCTCTGTCAGCTTGGACTTGACTCTGTCAGCACTGATTCAGCTTGGACTTGAATCATCGCAGGTTTACAATAAATGATCCATCTAGCATATAAACAGCTAAGGGCAAAAATGTCACACATTCCCGAAGACGTCCATGTGACTAGTTAGATTGCCCCCTGGTCTTGAGATTTCCTGATGAATCATTCATGTTAAGTACCACACAGAACTTGCCCTCAGATAATTTTACAGAACGTTCAGGGACAATAAGCCTTTTGCATAATCATAATCCTGCCAGTTCCATTTGCAGAACATTTTTAATGCAATTGTAATGGAATTAGCTGTGGCTGTAAAAAGGATTAATTCAGATTGTTGCTCGGCACTTCCCACAGAACTGCGAAAGGTTGATTGGAACATGGAATGACTCTTCAGAAGGGCGTCCGCTGAGCGCTATTAGGAATCTGAATTTTAAGTTCTAGATTTTGAATCTTAAATCCTTTTCAATAGCTGATTAAAGCAAAAGGCGAAGCCAATCAGTTGCACCCCAAAGCTGTTGTATAGGATAATAAACACAGTATAAAATGGGAATCTATTCAGACTGAAAACCACAGGGAAACTCAGAAGAATCTGGGCAGAGGCTAGATTTCTGACTTTGTATTCTGCCACCTATCACATTTGCATTTCACAGTATATAAAGCTTCAGGGTGAAAATTTTAGCGTTCCCTCCATCCCTGCTTTGAGCAATAATTTCCGAGGAAGCAGATTAAAGCGCAGTGCGGAGTTCCTAGAGGGGAAGCAATCCGCTTCAATTAATCGGACTTCTGTGTATACTGATGCTTTGGTTGTACAGCTGTAACACATCCCGTGCTGCAAATATGCTGTACTCTAGTTAGCGAGATGCAGACGAGAAGCCAAGGGCAGCATCAACCAGCGTTTTAGAAGCCAGCTCTTATGAACCATATTTTGAACTAGAAAAATGTTCTGTATGAGCCATTACTACTCATACAGAAGATGCCTCTCTGCTGATTACGGTATCGGAGTTGACATTACTAACAGCGTTTTCAAGTAAAAAAAAAAAAAATTTGCATGAAAATGAACATTTAAACTATTACCTAGACAAGCTGCGCTCGCCACACTTTGTAAAATCTACTCCATGACAACGTGGATAGTGGGGGTATGAACAGGTCGGGAGGACATGTACTGCGCCCCCTCGGCACACTTCGGGCTGGCGTGGATAGTGCTGGATTGAAATGGAGGCATTTGTCAGTATGTAACATGGAGCACTGGCAGATATGTCCTTTATTGTGCATGAGACGCACTTGCACACCCCACCCCCTCGCCTCTCCGCCGGCCGCCTGCATGATCCCCTCTCCGCTGCCGTCCGCCAGAGCAGGGGATCTGGCGGTTACCAGCGCTGTGTAAGAGGCACTCACTAGGCTTGCCAGGGACGCCAGGGACAGAGCTGCAGCTCCAAGGGACAGTACGGTGACCAGCTGCCTGAAGGGGACACTACACTGACTACGCAGGGCTACGCTGACTACACTAGGTGGTCATTGGGCTACGCTGACAACGTAGTTTAGCCTATGCTGAAAAAGTTGCGTAGCCTGCCGCCGGGAAATTACGTGTCGTTAAGTGTCGTATCTTCGAGTGCAGGGGTGGGGAACCTCAGACCAAGGGACTGTATGTGGCCCAGTAGCCGGCCTGAGTGGCCCGCCCACCCGCCTGGTGGCTTTGCCGGGAGTCAAGTACAGGGGAATTCTCGCGAGAGGCTGGTAGTTCTTGCGAGACTCCTCTTAATAAACAGCAGCCAGGGACTGTCAATCCTATTCAGCAGCAGCCCCAGAAGGATTTTTTTCCCCATACAAATGACCCTTGGCAAAAAAACGTTCCCCACCCCTGCTCTAGCTTTAGCTTTCCTGTTGGGTCTTTGAAGAGGATAGTTCAAGTAATGGCAGGTTAAAGGAGCATGTGCTACATCTCTGGGAACCCATCTAGTGCTTCTGATGACTCCCTTGAAATCACCGCTGCATTGTTATACAAGGGTTATACATATGCCTTTTATCAGGGCCAGATTCTGCCTTGGGGGTGCTCGGAGATGGCTCATTCAAGTAGGTCGTCTGTGCGTGCAGCTCAATCTGGCAATATCGTAAATGGCTGCATGTTCACCAGTGGACATGGTGATGTCTCTGAATGATATTGTTTAGTCTGTATGTGCTATAAAATTCAGTCAGTGCCACTGCCGATATAGTTAACTACACTGCCCATGGAGGTCTGGATTTGGAGTCACACAGTGGAAAAACACACTACAGGCTGATCCAACTTTAATGTAATGTCCTTAAAACAAGTCAAAATGAGTCTCAGTAGTGTGTGTGGCCTCCACGTGCCTGTATGACCTCCCTACAATGCCTGGGCATGCTCCTGATGAGGTGGCAGATGGTCTCCTGAGGGATCTCCTCAAAGACCTGCACTAAAGCATCCGCCAACTCCTGGACAGTCTGTGGTGCAATGTGGCATTGGTGGATGGAGTGAGACATGATGTCCCAGATGTGGTCAATTGGATTCAGGTCTGGGGAACGGGCCAGTCCATAGCATCAATGCCTGTGTCTTGCAGGAACTGCTGACACACTCCAGCCACATGAGGTCTAGCATTGTCTTGCATTAGGAGGAACCCAGGGCCAACCGCTCCAGCATATGGTCTCACAAGGGGTCTGAGGATCTTATCTCGGTACCTAATGGGAGTCAGGCTACCTCTGGCGAGCACATGGAAGGCTGTGCGGCCCTAAGAATACCACCCCACACCATTACTGACCCACTGCCAAACCGGTCATGCTATAGGATGTTGCAGGCAGCAGAATGTCTCCAGACTCTGTCACATGTGCTCAGTGTGAACCTGCTTTCATCTTTGAAGGGCACAGGGCGCCAGTGACAAATTTGCCAATCTTGGTGTTCTCTGGCAAATGCCAAACGTCCTGCATGGTGTTGGACTGTAAGCACCACCTGTGGACGTCGGGCCCTCATACCACCCTCATGGAGTCTGTTTCTGACCGTTTGAGTAGACACATGCACATTTGTGGCCTGCTGGAGGTCATTTTGCAGGGCTCTGGCAGTGCTCCTCCTGTTTCTCCTTGCACAAAGTTAGAGGTAGCAGTCCTACTGCTGGGTTGCTGCCCTCCTATGGCCTCCTCCACATCTCCTGATGTACTGGCCTGTCTCCTGGTAGCGCCTCCATGCTCTGGACACTACGCTGACAGACACAGCAAACCTTTTTGGCACAGCTCGCATTGATGTGCCATCCTGGATGAGCTGCACTACCTGAGCCACTTGTGTGGATTGTAGACTCCGTCTCATGCTACCACTAGAGTGAAAGCACCGTCAGCTTTCAAAAGTGACCAAAACATCAGCCAGAAAGCATAGGAGCTTAGAAGTGGTCTGTGGTTAACACCTGCAGGTCAACTCCTTTATTAGGGGTGTCTTGCTAAGTGCCTATAATTTCCACCTGTTGGCTATTCCATTTGCACAACAGCATGTGAAATTGATTGTTAATTGGTGTTGCTTCCTAAGTGGACAGTTTAATTTCACAGAAGTGGGATTGACTTGGAGTTACATTGTGTTGTTTAAGTATTCCCTTTATTTTTTTGAGCAGTATATATCATGTTTGTCTCTTTCTAGACTCTCGTAAGATAATGCAAAGTTAGGATCCCTGTGCCACAGCTCTGTCCACCCTCCAACCTCCCCTCTGCTCAGATAGCTCCTTTGGTAGCTCAAAAAACCTGTGTCTCTTGCTGCCTAGTTCTGCTGCTGCATATGAGGGAAAGTCAGTGCAGGTGGTGTTCTCTGACCAGGGGGCAGTGACAGAATTTGTGGGTGGTGGGCCCAGGTGCAAATATATAATTTGAACCCCCTTCTCTACCCCAACCTAGTTCACAATATGCCACACGGTAGTGGGTGATGGGGAGAGGCAGAGGGTGACAGGGAAGAGGCAGGGGGGGGGGGGGGGGGGGGGGCAGAGTGTGATTGGTAAAAACAGTGGGTGACAAGGAAAAGGGTACCAGGGCCAACAGTGGGCCTCTTAGTCCTATGGGGCCCTGGTGCACTGCACCTGCTGCACAAATGGGTGAGATGCCATGGGGGCTGCGCTGCTGCAGATTCAGCTTGTAATGATTCCAATTGCTGATGTAAAATTGGATGACCATGTGCTTAGCTCTCCTCCGCCATCAACTGTTTGGTTTGCGGAGGGTGCGTGACATGTCTGGTTTTGGCTGATAGATACCGCAAAAGGTCAACATGCAATAGGTCAACAAGGTCAAAGGTCAACATTAAAAAGTAGACACATGATAAGATCAACAAGAGTTTTTCATGATTTTTTTTAAACCAGCTTTTTGTTACCTCCATCGGTGTCAGCACAGGAGGTCCCCGACGATATTTCCAAAAGTCTGAAATATCTGCAGTTTTCGCCTATAATAGATGGAATTCACATGTGACCTATTTAATGTCTTTATATATTTTTTTACCTTTGGAAACATTCCAAAAGTCGAAAAATATGTGGGTCAGCGAATCCATGTCTTTTTAAGTGGAAATGTTTGCTACTGTAATTTAAATATTCAGCAGCCCTGCAGGTCCTGACTGGTATTTCTGACTTTTGAAAATATCGGCCAGGATTGAATACCCCCCATAGCGGGAGACTATAATATAATTATGGTGAGCAAAGCGAGTCATGCGAGAGTACTAATCGGGAGTCAATGTGGACACAAAAAAATGTAAAACCTAATGTCAACCTTTTTCATGTCTAACTTTTGACCCACTTGACCTTTCCCATGTTGACCTTTAGACCCTGCGAACATATTGCATGTCAACCTTTTGGGGTTGACCTCCTGATTCACTTGGAAAGGCACAATCACTCTCTAATGGACAAAATCATATGTACTGCAGGTGGGGCTGAAGTAACAAACATGTGCACAGAGAGTTAGATTTTGGTGGGGGGTGTAATTCAAACTGATATCTATATTGCAGTGTAAAAATAAAACAGCCAGTATTTACCCTGCACAGAAACAATAAAACATGCAAATCTAACTCTCTCTGCACATGTTACATCAGCCCCACCTGCAGTGCATATGGTTTTGACCATTAGAGAGTGATTGTGCCTTTCCGAGTGAATCAGAATAACCCCCACTGTCTATCTAATAATCCACACCATAGATGTCATGTCTTGTCCCAGAGAGTGGAGGAGACATAAATGAAAGCTGCCCAGTGATATGGATAAGAAGAACAGAATTAGATGAATACATTCATACATTCTAATTGTGTGATTAGCAATTAATTCACAGAACAGTTTTGTACAGTATGTCTACTAGTTATATTCTGTGCTGCATTCTTGTATTTATTATTGTTACATAAGTTCATTTGGGATTTTAATGCTCTATTATTATTTATTTCCTATACCAGCACATTTCAATTATCCTGTTGTCAGTTAATTTTAATCAAAGTATTTGAAAATGCATTGTAGATATAGTCACGTTCCGTAACTCATTGGTTTAAGGACACTTCTTACTGCTATTCAAGGTCTGCTTGCTATGATGGAATCTTCGTTTAATTGCTTGCCTTCCATCTGCTGATTACCCTTTTATCACTGAAAGAAAAGTTCTTTGTGCCTTTCATTTGTACGTTCAGACTGAATATTATTCAATCTATATTCTGGTTTTCTAAGTACTTCATCCACCTACAACTTGCTGTGATTTGGCACTTTTTTTTAGAGAATGCAGTCAATGGTTTTCACAGTAGTAATTCCAACTAACCTAACCAGGAGCCTATTCAAAGAGCATGGGGCCCATGTGCAGTCTCTGTTTGGGCCCCCTAGCCTCCCTCTTGCCGACCAGCATGTCTCCCTGCGTATGCTGCTGTAGACTCTAGCACTGTGCAATAGTCTACTGCACATGTGCAGAACTCCAGGAAAATGGTGCTGCTGGCATTTTCACTGGGAATTTCCTGCAGTACTCTAGGAAAAAGGTAGCTCCACCATTTTTCCAGTGTTTTTTTGCAGAATAAGGGGTAGATTTACTAAAGCTTCTAAAAAGGAAAAGAGGTGACGTTGCTCAAATTATCATTCCTCTATTGCAGCCTAGAAAATGATAGACAGAATCTGCTTGATTGCTATGAGCAACAATAACTCTTTCCATTTTTAGAAGTATTCTGCCACAGATGCACGTGAAGGAAGTCTCTGATAGTTGTGAGTGGCAACCCTTATGCAAACAGTGGAAGATAGTGAACTCGCTATGTTAAATTCTCTTAGCAACACCAGTTGCATGTAAGGATCCAGTGAGGAGGATACAATGGTAATGCTTTAGGTAGTATATTGCTGTACCTTGAGATGATGCACAGATATACCTTGAGGGATGATACATAGAGGTCAAAGCAAAATCCTTTCTGCAGCTCAGGAAAACATGTCTGCTACACATGAGGCTGACACAGGAACTGGAAGTGAGCTCACAGAACAGGAGTAGTCACATGACACATACATATGGTAATTACATTAACTTACAGAGGTAAATATAACTTTGGCCAGTAGATGGCAGCAAAGGATAACATATACATAAGAACTCAATAAATCAATTAACATCCATACAAATGGTGGATTCAACTTGAGAAACCCTAACTAGGGCAGCACACTCCCCGTCTGAAATCCTAGAATTTCTCATGGATTAATGTCCATGAGATAATCAATGATGGTTCTGACCTGAAAGACAAAATACACAAATGCAAAACACAACAATACTGGAATGTGTATATGGAGTAGTCCAGTGAACATGTCTTTCAAACACGTATCAAATGATGAAACAAATTAAACAAAGTTCTTGAAGATGCCTTTAAGCTTGACAGCAAATTACTTGTCAACAGGTAAAAGCAAAACAACCTCAGATATAGGCCTGATGAAAGATTTGGAGTCACCTTGTCTTGAGATGGTCACTCCCACCTTACGAACCTTGCCGTCCTCGCTGGGAAAGACTTTAGAGATGAGTCCCATAGGCCAAGCATTTCTTTCTACTTTCTGGTCCTTCTTCAAGATCTCCTACTTGTAGGTTCGGCTTTACCTGCTGCCATTTTCTTCGTCCTTGAAGAAGAGTGAGGTATTCCCTTTTCCATCTGCTCCAGAAACAGTTGGCAAGATTTTGAACATGTTTCCATTTCTTCTGATATAGGTTACCAGATGTAAGGTTTTTAGGTGGACTAGGAACAGTTCCAAGTTTTTGAGTGAGAAGAGTTGCTGGAGTGAGAATAACAGGGGTCTCTGGATCCGTGGATACAGGAACAAGAGGTCTTGAATTGATGATAGCAGTCACTTCAGCTAAAAATGGGTAAGCCTAGAGAAGTTGGAATTCATAAGCATAGAGTCTAGGATTTTACGAGAGATGCCTATCATCCTTTCCTATGAACCGCCCATATGAGATGCATGAGGAGGGTTGAAGATCCATCTGCAACCATTGTCAGCCAAGTAGTCTTGAACTGGTTTAGAGTTAATTTGTAACTCTCGACAGGCACCTGTGAAGTTGGTTCCACAGTCAGATCTCAACTGCTTTACTGGTCCTCTGATGGCAAGAAATCGTCTTAAAGCATTGATGAAGCTAGAAACGTCCATGGATTCTATTGCTTCTATGTGTATAGCACGTACACTCATGCAAGTAAATAACACTGCCCATCGTTTGCTATCTACATGACCACCTCTGGTCCTACGTGCACTGACCGTCCATGGTCCAAAGACATCCAGACCAACATAGGTAAATGGTGGTTCGGTACTTGTCCTATCAGCTGGCAAATCAGACATCTGACACTGAATACAATGATGAATTATGTGGGCAATCAGTCTTTTTGCTCCTACTATCCAAAGGCCTGCAGTGAAATGTCTGCCTTGGTGCTTTACCTTTTCGTGATAATGCCGTATCAGCAGGGTGGTGACATGGTGATGGCCAGGAATAATGAGAGGATTCATTTCTGACGTCTCCAACTTGGCCCTGGTTAACCGACCACCTACCCTCAGCATACCCTGATCGTCAATTACTGGTTTCAAGTTGACTATACGGCTGTTCTTAGGAATGTCTCTGTTGTCACGAATACATTTCAGTTCTATATCAAAGGTACTCTGCTGTATATTTCGTATCACCATCAACTCACTTAGAGTAATTTCCTCTGCAGAGAGAGGCTTCTGACACACATGCCAACCATGACAATCAGCGTTAGTGTTCTTAGCACAACAGCACCGGACAATGTGAACTAACCTTGTGATGGTGCGTACAAGATTTAGCCATCTGGAGAAGCGTTCAAATCGATGACAGCTCAAGCCAACCTTCTCTTTGGACATTGTGATAAGAGTACTTATTTCAGGACGAATCTCTGGGTCGATGTCAGGGTCTTGGAGACTGAAGACATCTTGTAGGAAAGTTTCTTCAGGCTGGTTCTGCAAGAACTCTGGGCCCGTCAACCAAGAAGAATTTTTAGAGGCACTATAAGACGCTGGTCTGGTGGCACAATCTGCAGGATTGAGATGGGTTGGAACGTAGTGCCATTGTTCAGGTTTAGAGGATTTCCTGATCCTTTCAATGTGGTTACTGACATAAACATAGAAGCGTTTCGTCTGGTTGCTTATATAACCCAGAACGACCTTGCTATCTGTGTAAAACTGAACATCATCTATGTGAATATCCAACTCTCGCTGTATAAAGTCTGCAATCTCTACAGCCAGTACAGTTGCACAAAGTTCGAGCCTAGGAATGGTATGTTCAGGTCTAGGAGCTAATTTAGCCTTCCCAAATAGAAATCCAACATGAGTTTCATTACAAGAGTCTATTACCTTCAAATAGGCGACAGCTGTTATGGCTTCAGTAGATGCATCTGAGAATATGTGGATTTCCTTTCTCTGACTTGTGGCAACAGTAGTTGGAGTGTAACATCGTTGTACATGAATCCCATCTAAGGCTTGTAGAGATTCCTTCCAAGACTCCCAGCTTCGCTGTTTGTCTGTAGGCAGTGGAGCATCCCAGTCCTCAATAGACTCTGAGAGCTGTCTTAACAGAAATTTGCCTTGCACGGTTAAGGGTGCTACAAATCCCAGTGGATCATATAGGCTGTTCACCACTGAGAGGACTCCCCGCTTGGTAAATGGCTTATCTGCACAACTTACTTGAAAGCCGAAGGAATCATGCAACAAGTCCCACTGCAAACCTAGACTTCTCTGTACTGGCCGAGATCCAAGTCTCTAAATTCTGTGGCATAATCGCTGGGTTGAAAAGCTTTCATGACAGCAGCACTATTGGAAGCAATTTTATGTAACCTTAGATGAGCCTTAGAAAGCATACCTTGTGTCCTTTTAAGCAGATCTACAGTAGGAGCAAGTTTCATCTTTGCTCCTTTGGGCAGGGCTAGCCATGGCTATCCATGGCTCATCTATTGTTCTCAACTGCAATACAATACGTATTGCAGCTGAGAACAATAGAATAGCCATGGCTAGCCATGGCTAGCCATGGCCAAAGGAGCAAAGATGAAACTTGCTCCTACTGTATAGCTTCCTCTGCTGTAGATAAAGATTTGAGTGCGTCGTCCACGTAGAAGTCTCTTTCAATGAAGTGTCGTGCATCTTTTCCAAACTCTGATTCGCCATCAGAGGCAGTCCTATGTAGGCCATATGTAGCGACTGCGGGTGAAGGACTGTTACCAAACACATGCACCTTCATGCGGTATTCAACCATTTCCTGGATGGTATCATTGTCTCGGTGCCATAGAAACCTAAGGTAATTCCTGTGATCTTGTCGTACAATAAAACAATAGAACATTTGTTCAATGTCTGCGTTAATGGCAACTGGCTCCTTTCTGAATCTCATAAGCACTCCTACCAGATTGTTGGTTAGGTTCGGACCAGTGAGGAGAACGTCATTCAGAGATATGCCACAATGCTTGGCACTTGAGTCGAATACCACCCTGATTTGCTTGGGTTTCCATGGGTGATATACTCCGAAGGAGGGAAGATACCAGCATTCTTCATGCTCTTGCAAGTGTGGAGCTAGCTCTGCATGGTCATTTTGAAGTATCTTATTCATACAGGTCACAAAGTGATCTTTCATTTCAGACTTTCTTTTTAATGTATGTTGCAATGACATGAATCTAGATAAAGCCTGTTCTCGGTTGTTTGGTAGTCTTGGTCTAACATTCCGAAATGGTAAAGGTGCAACACAGTAGTTAGATTCATCCTTGCAGAATCCACTGTCCATTATCTTAATAAACTCTTTGTCTTCTATGGACAAGGCTATTCTGTTGTCATCTTGCGTTGTGCAAAACAATGATCTTCCTAAATTATCATAAAGTTTAAGGAATTACTTCTGGCACCTGGATGAGGTCAGAGAACTTTTCACTCACTTCATAGTGATGTGAGCATGGCTTGAAGTGAGTTGTGCAACCGTTTTTGAGCACATAAGTTTTAAAAGAGTTAACTTGAGAAGGTTTATGGCTCTTGCCCAGGCACACATCGCCCACAATTACCCAGCCTAAATCGAGTCTTTGTGCATATGGGGCGTCGTCTGGACCATTGCAATATTGGCGTACCTTATGGACCCTCAGAATGTCTCTTCCTAGTAATAGTAGAATGTCAGCATTCATGTCCATAAGAGGAATTTCTTTAGCAAGGTGTTTTAGGGGAGGATGATGTGCAGCTTCTGGAGTAGGAATTTCTTCTCTTTCATCAGGTATCTGGTCACATTCAATTAATGTCGGTAAGGGTATGTGGGTATTCCCCTTGATTGAGGAGATAACATAGTCAGTGTCCCTTCTGCCGAAAGTCTCTGTATGACCGGAGCAGGTGTCAATCAGTGACGTGCGGTGAGGTCAGTCACTGGTGAGGCTCTGTATTTTTGAAATTATTATTATTATTTTTACCAGTTTCTTATATAGCACACAAATATTCCGTAGCGCTGTACAGAGAATAGTTGAACATTCCCATCAGTCCCTGCCCCAGTGGAGCTTACAATCTATATTCCCTACCACATGTACACGCACACACAGACATTCTAAGGTAAATTTTTGTTGGAAGCAAATTAACCTACCAGTATGGAAGCAATATACTTATGCTTAAAAGTGATGCCCAAATAAATATAGAAAAGGATGACAGATATTACAATGGTCATTGCCTTTCTTCCAGTTGTTACTGAGAGCACCAAAGGGTTTAAGAAGGTTTAATGAGGGAGAAAAGGAATGCATATCTATATGTCTGTAATGAATTTTTGGAACAGAATGCTATTGCAGAGTCAATCCACTGGTAACGGCCCAATAAAATATTATACTATAAATAATTAATAACTAATCAATAATTCATAACTATTATAATATTAAACTATTATTAAACTATTTATCAGCTGGTATTTTTCTGCATTTGTCAACTGGAATTCAATTATGTAGCCCAAATATGGAATAAAATCCAAACTACCAACCAAATGGTTTAAAATCTTCAATTGAAAAGATCAATTCCTGTAAATATCCATATATTAAATAAAAAAACAAACACACTAGTGACAAATGAAAAGCTGCACTGGAACTGGCTGAGATTGATACCAATGACAGGCTTGAGATGAGGAGATGTAACGTGCATAGATAGGAAGGAGGAGGAAGACTGCAGAGTCCTATAGGAGGAGGCTGAGCCATACCTGGGCTCACACAATCCAAATCTCAGAGCCGGCCCTAGCCAATTTGGTGCTCTAGGCATGATTTTGGCTGGTGCCCCCTAGCTGACATTCTCACCACCACCGCGCTTAAGGCCCATACACACGGTGTGATTTTGATCTGATAGCAGCTCAGTTTCATTGTTTGAGCTGCTTTAAGATCAAAAGCCTCCCAACTGAGTATGGACTGGGCTGATCCGCGCTCTCGCATCATCACCGGCGGCTGCAACTCACCTGCTGGTACTACCAGCAGACTGAACGGCTTTCCATAGGGGGTCAATACAATTATGCACACAGACATCAAGAGTGCAAGTAAGTGAAACTGTATGCCGCACAAACTGCTGACTCGTGGGTTTTTGTATGCAGCCCCATAGGGATGCAAGCAGAAATCGCACCCTGTTCAAGAAATATTGGAGCACCTCCCTCCTATTCAACATCCATAATTAATACCATACATAAAAAACACATGTGCTGATACTGAGAGAGACACACTGTTGATAACAGATGCAGTGTAGGGTTACTCTGCTATTGCGCATTAATCTAAGATAGACCACTGCAGCATCCCAAATATTGTGTCTATAGAAGCACCAATCAGTATTTCAGCTCCTATGGACAATGAAAGTGGGTGTCTCCGCTCTTATATATTAACATATAGGTGTGTGTGTATGGCACTCTCTCTCCTCCAACATAACTGCCATGGTGTACATCATATATTGTATAGAGAAATACAAACTTGCAGCACTCAGAGAACTGACACAAATGAATCAATGAATCAAAGCATGCATATCTACAGGCAGCATGTTGTGATTCATTTCTGTCAGGTCACTGAGTGCTGCAACTTTGTCTTTGTGTATATATATATATATATATATATATATATATATATATATATATATATATATATATATATATATATACACACACTTGTTTTTAAGCATTTAAAAAAAAAAAACCTGCATTTGTTCATCACTTTTTTAATTTTTAAAGAATAATTTTAAAAAACTTACTCTGGATGGAGTGGTGCCCTGCGGTGTTAGCCCATGCTCCTAGTAGGGGAGGGGTGTGCTGAGTGATGTCTGGCAAAGTGCACATCAGACACCAGAAGGGGCTGCTGCGTGAGGGTTGCTGTTGTTAGTGGCAGCCCCCCCGGCATGTACGCCAGGGTCCAACTCCATGCACAGATGACTGCCATCCGACTCTGCTGCGCTGGAGACTAGGAAGAAGCTGTGTGCCGCCCTCCATCCAGGCGTTCCGGCACAGTGTAGCATGAACATACATGAGAGGGCTCCTCTTAAGGAGCCGCCGGGCGCCCGCTGGTAACAATATCTCAGCAAGCGCCCGGCAAATGAAGACAGCTGCAGACTGACGCTCCACACACCCCAGCTCCGAGTCCTACCAGGCAATGCCAGGCCACTAAATCAGCGCAGCGCAGCACCGCACCACCTCTTTTTTTTTTTAAGGAACAATATTTTCAATAGGGTGCAGACTGATGAACTGCGCTGTGAAAGAGTCCTGCTCCCACCGCCGCAGATGTCCGCTACAGTTGCCCGGTAATGTCGCCACCGCCAACGCGGGGGGGGGGGGGGGAGGTCAATGCCAGACATTGCAGGTCATACCTTCTGGGGTGGGGGGGGGGGGGGTCTGGTGATGAGTATCCCCTCGGCTGGACCACCTGCTGCAGGCTCTGATCAGATTAGATAGGGCCGGCTCTGACAGCGGATACAGGCTGCCAGTGTATGACAGCCTGTATCCGCTGTCCTATCACATCTGTCTCAGTGACGGGGGTGTTCGTCCCTGTCACTGAGGCAGATGTGTAGATGCCGCTTCCCCGTTGATTTCTAACGGGCTTTTCTGGCTCATATTGTGCCCGTCCTAAGCTCCGCCCCTCGCTGCTGACAATGTTCAATTATCAGCAGGAGGCACCGCTCTCAATGCCGCCCAGCTTCTTCACAGTGTCCCACCACATAAATGATTAAAAAAAAATACAAATAAGATATTTATTGCACAGTATATGTGTTTTAAATATCTTTGTATTTGATTTTTTTCATTTATGACAGGTGAGGCACTGCCTCCCCTGCCTCCCCTGACTGCACGTCCCTGGTGTCAATGGAATATGGCATTGCTTGTCCCTTTATACCGAAGATCTCAAAGAATTTAGATTTTGCTAAAGACCTGTTGCTCTGTTCGTCTATAATGGCGTACATTCTAGTGGCTTTCTCAGATTGCCCTTCTGGATAGACCTTGACCAGACAAACCTTAGCACAGCATTTGGGATTGTTCTCTTCCCCACATACTTCCATGCATGATGAGGAAACTGTGGTTGTAGCTGAGTCTTGAGGTTGTAGCTCCCCGCCATCTTTTGCAATGGGGTTAGGCGCTGTTGAAAGTTGTGTGTTCTCTGGAGGTAGAGTGGGATGCATGGCTGTAATGTGTCTATCGCTATTGCATTCGGTGCACTTGACGGTAGCTTTACAGTCTTTTGCAATGTGGTCTGAAGAGGCACAACACTTGTAACACACTCCAAGCTCTCTTAAAGTATCTCTGCGCTCTTGCAAAGTCTTAGCCCTAAGCCCACGACATTCCTTTAGTGGATGAGGCCTTTTGTGGATAGGGCACACATGACTGGAGTCCCTTTGTTTAAGAGCAGGAGCATCTTGCATGGTGTAGGAGGGCGCAGTAAGTGGGACGTTAGTCTTTCTGACATATACTGTTCTCCTTAAGTCTCTATGTTTGGTAGCAGTGTTATCATACCTTGAGGATGACGATGAAGCTGCTGGAATAGGTTCAGTGAAGTCAAAGCTGGGATCATTCTTCTTCCGAGCTTGGTCACTGGTGAATCTGGAAAAGTAAGAGAAAGGGGGAAAGGACACTTTGTGTTCTCTTTTGTACCTGGAACCCTGGTCTGCCCATTTTTCCTGCATGCCGTAAGGTAGTTTGGACACCACTGGATTCACACCATGAGCAGTGTCAAGGTAACTCAGTCCTGTCAGACGAGGATCTAACTTGGCTAGCTCTAATACTTTTAATAGGTCGCTTAGATCCTGGAGCTTGTGGCTGTCTTTGCTAGTTATCTTTGGGAAGGCTTGAAGTCTTTTGAATAAGGCACTTTCTATAGCTTCAGAACTGCCAAAAGTCTGTTCAAGTCTCTCCCATGCTGCAGCAAGACCTTCCTCTGAGTGGCCGGTATGAACTGCTCTTATGTCTTGATGCGTTCTGCAGATTCCTAACCAGTTGACAAGCAGGTCAAGTTCTTCCTTGGCGGTGAAGTTAAGATCATGAATTACAGCTTCAAAGGTTGATTTCCAGGCTCTATAGTTCTCAGCAGAGTCATCAAACTTTGAGAGACTGGTGTTTATAAGCTCCCTGCGTATCATGTATCTGGCAAGGTCAGACATGTCTGTTCTCCCATTCCTTGTTGCTGGATGAACTTGTGGTGCCGCTGGGGCATGTAAGTTCTCTGGCGTATAAGGCTGAGATATGTCGGGCCAAAACGATGTAGCATAGGGATTAAGCTGTGGTTTAGTTACCGGGGAATCTGCTAGCTTGTAGCTGGAAATTACCTTGTCATTGGTAGGTGGCATCACCTGTTGCTGTTTCGGTATGTCTGCATTGAAGATTGGGGGTGGCATCAGTATGCGCAACTTAGAAGCTTCTGTTTTGAGAGCTGAATCTTCATGGTAAGCAGGAGGTATAGGTGTTAGTTGCTTTAGCATATAATCAGCAGTGCGGTCTGCTGGGTTTTCTACTTCTCCTGGGATGTAGTGGTTCAGATCAGTACCTTGGCCTAATGCTTGTTCAAGGACTTTCAGTTTGGCTAAGGCAGCTGCTTCTTCCTTTTCCATTTGGAGGATCTTTGCCTCAGCCTTCATCTGCGCCATTTTTTCTCTTACCTCTGCTTCCTTCTTAGCAAAAGAACTTCTTACACTAGCTTCTTCTGCATCTGCACGGATTTCTATTAGCTTCTCATGTAAAGCTGACCTTCTGGAACGAGACGATCTGGCAGATGAGGATGTAAGCTTGGTTGAAATTGATCGATGTGACCTAACTTCTTGTAAGTGTGCGATGTGGAATTTTGCTTTATTTTTTGCATCTTGAACTAAAGCATTATTTCTTTGGAGTAGAGTCTCTATCTCAGCTAGCTCTGCTGAGGCATCATCAAAATCAGAATTACCCAGAAATGTGATGTATTTTGCGGACAGTCTCTGGTAGCGATCATAGGCGGTAGATAAGTGATTCAAAACCACGGTTAACTCTGTTGCATCATTGTTAAAGCGTGGAAGAGCTGCTATGTGGTGTTCCGCTCTTTCCCATAAGTCATCTAAATTGTCCTTAAATTCGTCTCTGGTTGTCTCAAAAGTCTCTCTAATATTTTGTGTAGGTTTGAACGCACGTTTAGGGCGTACATCTTGTCCTTCAGTAAGCTTGAACTCTGCTTCCTGTACGTCTGAGTTATCAGAGGCCTGATGGACTTGCTTTTGTGCAGCCACAGAGGAATCCACAGAACCTTTTGTGGACATATTATAACTTGCTTAGAACTGCCTTTTGAAGGTCGAACTGTGTTTAACATATAGGTGGAGAGCTGAGTTAGAAAGCACGTGTGGCCATGTGTTCTCATAAGATGGTGGCCAGCTCTAAACTTGCTTGCAGACTATGTGTATACATGCAGATGCTGTAGACTTAGGTTTGCTTTGACTATTCTGCCACAGATGCACGTGAAGGAAGTCTCTGATAGTTGTGAGTGGCAACCCTTATGCAAACAGTGGAAGATAGTGAACTCGCTATGTTAAATTCTCTTAGCAACACCAGTTGCATGTAAGGATCCAGTGAGGAGGATACAATGGTAATGCTTTAGGTAGTTTATTGCTGTACCTTGAGATGATGCACAGATATACCTTGAGGGATGATATATAGAGGTCAAAGCAAAATCCTTTCTGCAGCTCAGGAAAACATGCTACACATGAGGCTGACACAGGAACTGGAAGTGAGCTCACAGAACAGGAGTAGTCACATGACACATACATATGGTAATTACATTAACTTACAGAGGTAAATATAACTTTGGCCAGTAGATGGCAGCAAAGGATAACAAATACATAAGAACTCAATAAATCAATTAACATCCATACAAATGGTGGATTCAACTTGAGAAACCCTAACTAGGGCAGCACAAGAAGCTTTAGTAAAGTAAATGTACCCATTAGAGTCTGTGATTAGTATGGGTTAGTTATAATGGTGCAGATATATCAAGCCTTAACAAGAGATAAATGCAAGGGTGAAAAAGAGAGATAAACATCCAGCCAATCAGCTCTTTACTGCCATGTTACAGGCTGTGTTTGAAAAAAGTCAGTTAGGAGGTGATTGGCTGGACGTTTATCTCTCTTTATCACCCCTGCATTTATCTCTTGTTAATATTTTAAATAATTTCAAAATAAATAAATAAAGGGAGAGAGTTATCAAGCCTTAAACAGATAGAGTGGGATGAGAGAAAGTACCCACCAATCAGCTTCTATTGGTTGGTACTTTCTCTCATCGAACTCTATCTTTTTAAAAATGATAGGAGGTGATTTGTTGGTACTTTACATCCCTCCAGTTTATCTCTTGATTGGATACATTGCCCCCAAATATACTAGTGAACTATTCAAACATTTCTGCTTCATATTTAGATATGTTGAAATACAACAATTTCCTATTAGTTTTCCTAGCTAAATGAAAAGCTTTATAAACAGCTGATTTTCCTTCTAGCTAACTGACCCATTCTATAAAGGTTGGACATGTTCTGTATTTGCATACTAAAGTTTAAGTGCTCTGAAAAGTGTTCAGAATAACTATATAGAAATATGCAGACAAGTGTCTTAACACCAGGTAGATTTAATCCAAATCCCAAAAAAGTCCTTTCTGGCGCAGGTTCCCCAATTGAATAGACAGTGCCTCTCTTTCAAAATATATACTGTAATTTAACATCTGCAGTATGGCATCAATACAAATGTATGTATGCTGGACATCTGGTACAGCATGTGAAAAGTTGCATAAACTGTGCTACATGCTGTACAATATGACCAAGATACATTTGTATTGCTATACAGTGGCATAAGTATGAAATATCCTCCCCCCTGCCACAAATCTTGGCAGAACCCCCCCCCCCCGACCCCCTTACCCTTCTACATAATGCCACTGCCATCTGCCCGGTGAATCAGTCTGCGGTCCGTCTCTCCCTGCTCTCCCGGCTCCTGCTGCCATAAAAAATGTGTCACTCAGAAAATGGCTGCCCCCACACAGCAGACCATTTTAAAGGATGCTAGAGGACGCCTCCGCCTCCTTTAGCGTCCTCAAAAACTGTCTGCAGTATGGCAGCAGCCATTTTCTGTGTGTCTTATTTTTAAATCATTTAACCCCTTCCCGACATTTGACGTACATTTACGTCATGGTCGGGATGTACTTCCCGACACATGACGTAAATGTACGTCATGACTTTAAAGTGTCACCACGTCTAGAGACGCGGTGACAGAGGGACGATGTCTGCTGTCCCTGACAGCAGACATCTTCCCTCATTGCCCAGGGGGGGCAGCGATGCCCCCCCCGATCGGCGATCATTGCAATTGGCTGTTCAAATGTGAACAGCCAATTGCAGCGTTTACTGTGTTATGTATATAATTTTGACTCTGCTGCCCCCTAGTGTCCAAAAAAAATAAAAGAAAGTTGAAATAATGAATGAAACATAAAGTTTACATATGGTCTATGTTAGTTATGAACTATTTTGAGTGGTATGATTATTTGTCTCACAAGCAGAAAATTTAACATTTTGCAAATTGCAAAATGTTCAATTTTTTTACGACATTTTGGTATTTTTCACAAAAAAAAAAAGACTGTATCGACCAAAATTTACCACTAACTTAAAGTACAATGTGTCACGAGAAAACAATCTCAAAATCACGGGGATAAGTAAAAGCAAAAAAAAGTTATCCCCACTTAAGTGATACATGTCAGATTTGAAAAAAAGGCCTCTGTCAGGAAGGCAAAAACAGGCTGCGTCGGTAAGGGGTTAATGTATTTTTATTGAGCATTTTTCAAGCAACAACAAAAAAAACTTTAGCAAAATAGAAAACTTGCATCAGACTGATCCTTATCCAGCAATCAACAACTACGTTACAAAAGCCCAAATGTCATACATTTCCCAAGAATTCAATAGTCTCCAGAGCTGCAACAAATTATACAGCCAGCACTGCTTTAGACTGAATATTAACCCTTTCAGTGGAAAAATCTCTGTGAAAGATCACTCAAATTTGTTAAATAAATTCAAATAAATATGTATGAAAAAAGATTATATTTCCCATATAATGTAAACATTACAGGTCATTATGATGAATACAAATGTTTGCTTGGGAATTTTCACACCTATATTTTCAAATTCCCTTGGCACATCAAGGATAGCACATAAAGCAGCAGCACAATTTGTGATTTTAGGCAAAGACTGGATCAAGACTTACAACTCAGTGTAAAGCTCACAAGTTGCTGGGGGCCCCTTTCATCCAGGTACAGGCCAGTTGCCTCAAGTCTTTTTCCTTATCTACAGCATATGGTTGTTTCATTGCAATGGAGGAACTTATGAAATTGATCCTCATTGGGCAGATTGTGTCTTCAGTCAATATCCACTGTTCATATAGGCATAGCCATATTAAGGGGTGAGGGCACAGGGAATACTGTACCTTGGGCCCCTCCTCTGCCAGGTTAGATGCAGCTACTGTAATACACCCAGAGCTAGACCCAGAATTGCTATAGTAAATTGAGGGCCCCGATTCACAACTGATCGCTCATCTGCAAATTTGCAGATGACTGCGAGTGGTTAGCCATCGCCCAGACAGAAAGAAACCCTGCCCTGTGCATATCTGCCAGTTATTTGCAAATATATTTCTATCCGGTATCCTGTTGCACATTCATAAGCAATTCACACCATCAGATGATTTCTTCAGTCTGATTGTAAGTCTGATTCTTCCACAGTGACAGGCTGATGAAGGCCGGCACTGGCATCACACACCCTCCCTTAAAACGACTGGTCATGTCTAAAGTTGTTTGTGACCCTCCCAGAATACAGCAGGTGTCCACCCCCAAACGCCGACTTCCTGTCAAATTGTGAGAGTATTGCAATCAGATATTTTTGCTATTTTTGATGCTATTTTGGCTTTTGCATGTGCGCTACAATTCGTATGCATGCGCAGTTACTTGATAATCGAATGGAATGTGAATTTGCACAACAGAGATCATCTCTGAATCAGGCCCCGATTACAGAACTGGAATAACTTGAGTACAAAATTTGGGCCGGAACCAGTGTAGCTTGATACAAGGATCTAGGTTGATACTGGAATGGTTTAGTACAAGGATCTGGGTGGAACCGGAATGGCTTGGTACTAGCATCCAGGTCAGAACCAGAATGGCTTGGTACAGGGATCTGGGATGGAACCAGAATGCCTTTGAACTAGGATCTGGGCCGCTACCGAAATGGTTTGGTACAAGGATCATAGATGATGGTATACTGTCTAGCAAGGCTGACACTGAGTGACAGATAGATACACAAGAAGACCTGGTAACCAGAGCCAGCTAGATGCATGAAGACAAATGCTTCACTGGCCCCTTCTGTGTCCCAGATGCGGATACAAAATCATGTTTGATAATGCCAATACAGTGATCTAACATGTAGGCAGTTCCAAATCCTAGTAAAACCCTGTTAGAATACTTGTCATGTATAAATATTTTTATAGGTCTACTACAGGTAATGCAGGATATCTATGGAGCTAATGAGGAGACTCCCACTACATAGTTGCCAACCCTCCTGCATTCTGCAGGAGACTCCCTGAAATAACAGCAATCTCCCTCTCTCCCTCATTAGTCTAGCAATCTCCCTCATGTCACCTAGCCTACATTACACTGTTACATTTTTTGGGAAAAAAGGATTGAGCGATAGATACATTTACATTGAATCATCAGCACCATTTCCCAGCACAGTAAGTATAGTAGCTCTTACTAACTGCTTTGGGGCTCATCTACATTTGGATATAAGTCATTTTAGAAGATTCCTCTCAGTAGCAGTACACACCCACACTTCTAGGTGCCACGGTCACAATCTCTTTTCACATTCTCTCCATATATGGAACGGGACACACCCTTTGGATGGTGCATGATACGCCCCCTTAATGGGGCGCTGTGCAAAATTCTACTACCAACTATACTCTCCCTGAAACTAGTTTTCAAAAGTAGGCAAGTATGTCCCACTATGTTATTCTAAATATTAATAAAATGGCACCTCGCATACAATATAGAGTATGAAGCATTCCTGGGGGAACCATCCTGGAGTATGTAGCAGTGCGCTCCTAGAATTGTTATCAACAACGTACCCTGATCTCATTCGTGTTTACACTGTTTTCTGTCACATTTTTGGCTCCCAAAACCGTATTCATGTAATACATTGATGTTGGTACAGTGGCCTCCTATGCCATTCTGTAAGAGACAAATAACATGGTCACTAACCTACTCACATAGAGTACATTAATGTCTATAATGCTGAATGATGAAAAGAATAATTGAATTTACAAAATTATCTATTGAAAAACTAATACATTCTGTTTGTATCTTGTGCAGATGTTGAAGACTTGGCAGCAGATAACAGCAAACACGGCCAACAAACTTCTGTTGTTGGGATGTGAAAAGGCTCATGAACAAAAGATCAGCTCTTGACCACATGGCACTATGTTTAGATCTCTTTGTAGACACAATTTAGGTTTTTAAGCCAACATTTTATAAACATGCCTATTCAGACAAGTAGTGTATCTGCTGCCAAAGCTGCTGTCTGTCTGTGTGTAGCATCTGTGTGTGCTGTTCTGCATATAGTATGTGGTGCCTGTGTGTGTTGCTCTGCAAACAGTATGTGGCATCTGTATGTGCTGCTCTGCAAAACAGTATGTGGCATCTGTATGTGCTGCTCTGCAAAACAGTATGTGGCATCTGTATGTGCTGCTCTGCAAACATTGGGGCAGATGTATTAAGCCTGGAGAAGAGATAAACTGGAGACAAAGTGGAGATAAAGTGGAAGGAGATAACGCACCAGCCAATCAACTCCCAACTGTCATATTTCAAACACAGCTGATTGGCTGGTATGTTATCTCCTTTCACTTTATCTTCATGTTATCTCCAGTTTATCTCTTCGCCAGGCTAAATACATGTGCCCCAATATGTGGCATCTGTGCGTGCTGTTCTGCATACAGTATGTGGAGATTACATTTTTTTTGCAGTGTGGTGTGCCTCAAAAATGTGCTGCATTCTGCATACTGTATGTGTAAACAGAGACCCATTTCAAATCACTTTGGCTAATTGGGAATCCTGATACCTTTTCTACCATCTGTGCTTTGGTTCTAAACTCTTGCGCCCCATGTCTGTCAGTAGCTGCTGTCACAAAAGAGGTAGTGGACATTACCAGCTGAAAAATAGAGATGACAGTAGCAATAAAAGTTCCCGAAATGCCTAATTTACTGCAATGTTGGCCAGTTGGTGTCCCTGGCAGCCTAGGGCTGATTTGTTAAAAATGAAATATATAACTCAAAAAATGGAACAAATAGAACATCGGGGACTCTGAAACCACGTTTGTCCTGGTTTAACTGAATGTTGGTTTCATGGATTATTTAAAGTATTTGGGGGAGGTGCATGTCATGTTCTTCCATATTGTGGCCCTAATCTAGGATGTCATCAAAGGGTATGTCTTGAAAAGATGCTCCATGCAACATTGGAAAACTTCACTGCCATTGCATGTATTGTAAGCCATTCAGATGAAGGCGCACCTATCTACAATTGTGGTGAGCTTGATGAGCATGGACGATTTGATCCATTGTAATCTGCCAGAGTCAACCAGAAGACCGCTTCAAAAATGTTTTGTTTGCCGCAAACATTACAGAGTTTATTGAAAGCAGGACATTGCATTCATGGGAATGGCAACGGGGAATGGCAACTGCCAAAATTCAACAGTTGGTGGGTTGTTATGCCGTCCGAGTTCGGCTTCCATGCATGATCAAATGCTCTTTAAAAAACTCTGTTGCCCTTTTATTATACTGCTTCTGTGGCATTCATATGTGCCGAGTGTTAATTCCTTCTCGCATAATAAATCTGCATGAGTAACATCTTTAGAAGTCCTACAAACAAACCTGCCCTGAAGAGCTCACTTGCTAATGCACCCAGGGCTACAAACAGCAGCGTCCGGTGGTGCATCACAAGCAGTACCTCACAACACACAGACTGCTCAGCCAGGGGCAGATGCAAGGGGAACACGAACAATGTGATCAATCCCAAAGGTATATTTTATATTCAGCTGCAAATAACTTAAAAACTGGGACATCACTTCGGATAGTCCGTGAAAAATACAATTTTAATGCAGCACTACCTGATCCAGTTCCAGATCAACAATATTGTTCTTTAGCCAAGTGAGATGATCTTGAGCCCTCTAGCCAACCGGTGTTATGCTGACTCTGTGCCCTACTGTCATTATTCAGCTCATGTTTGAAGGAATACTGATGTTGCATTTTAAAAGTTGTTTGTTGCCTAAACCCTTTCCAGAGTTGATAAATCTAATGGGAATTTATAAGAGAGCTGGTAACTATTATCAACGTATTTTCACAATATAAAACAATAAAATATCTATCTATCTATCTATCTATCTATCTATCTATCTATCTATCTATCTATCTATCTATATATATATATCATCTATATATATATATATATATATATATATATATATATATATATATATATATATATACAGGAGGGTATATAATAGGCGGCACTCTCGGATTTCGTGATGAAACAAATTTCCTTTATTGGTCCTTTATAGGACCAATAAAGGAAATTTGTTCCATCACGAAATCCGAGAGTGCCGCCTATTATATACCCTCCTGTATATCCAAAGCTGACAAAGCATGACTGGAAGGCACAGGGTATAGAACGAGCACATTCGACAGTGGAGTGCCGGGCATCAAGGATTATCACATCACTGGATCTCCAAAGATAACCACAGCTTCCTCACCGTACCTTTCCCTGTTTGCCCCATCATATACACACTACCAAAGATTCACAAATCAGACACCAACCCCCCGGGCAGGCCCATCATCTCTGCTCGCAACTCCCTCCTTCAACCCCTGGCAATTTTTGTCGATTACCTCTTACAACCACTGGTGACATCTGGGCACACATACGTCCGTGACTCAAGCGATTTCATCACACAACTACAGAATATCAACCTGGATGACCAACCCCTGCTGGCAACTATGGACGTAAGTTCATTATATACTGTCATACCGCATGATGATGGCCTTAGGATTCTGAAGAAAAAACTAGACACTCGATCTAACCTCCATCCGCCGACCGATTTCCTCGTTGACCTTGCCACACTGATCCTCAGATGCAACCACTTCATGCATCAACAGAAATACTACGTCCAGATTGCGGGGACTGCGATGGGGTCCAACTTGGCCCCATCGTATGCCTGCTTATACATGCAAGAATACGAGGACCAGTTCATCCTACCGAGATTCGGTGACAAGATAGGGATATTTAAACGTTACATCGATGACATATTCTTGATCTGGCAAGGCGTTGAAACCGAATTACTGGAGATGATTTCCACACTCAACATGATGGACCATCCGATCCGCTTCACCCACTCTATCAACTCGACTTCCATCAGTTTCCTTGATATCTGTGTATCCATTGCTGACAATCGTCTACAAACAAGCCTGTTTCGGAAACCGACTGATAGAAACACCCTCCTGACCACAAGCAGTCAGCACCCCCCGGCTCTCAAGGAGAACCTGCCGGTATCACAGTATATGCGTGTGATACGCAATAACAGCAATACGGACACAATGGAAGAACAGTTGGAGGCCATGACCGAACGTTTCAAGGCCCGAGGATACACCAATAAAACGCTACACAGATGTCTGAAGAAAGCCAAAACCAAAATGGCGCTCCATCACAACAATGAGACCAAACAAACCAAAAAAGGTCCTCGTATGACTTTTGTGAACACTTTCAATCATGCATCCCCCACTATCAACAGGAGCATCCAAAGAAACTGGCCGATGATATCATCTGATCCCCACCTCAAGCTACAACGCCACGCAAGCCCTATGATGGCATACCGCAAAGGCCCGAACCTTAAACAGCTCCTTATGCGACCTACGATTCAACCTGAACCCAAACAAAACTCATCCTGGCTCTTCTCCCAACGTCCTGGGTGCTATAAATGCACCGGCTGCACCACCTGCAATGCAATGTTGACTGGTCCATCCTTCCCACATCCCCTATCAGGTAAAGCTATAAAAATTAGATTTCGGCTACATTGTCTTTTAGACCACGTGATCTATTTACTCACATGCCCCTGTGGATTGGCATACACCAGTATGACCACCCGGAAGTTCAGGGAGCGTATGGCCAACCACAGGAATTCGATCCGATCAGCTTTGGAAACTGGCAAAACAGACTTACCTATCCCGAGACATTTTCTCTCTGCAGGACATCAGGTTGCCAGCCTACGATGTCGACTGATTGACTGGGTCCCTCCTCCTCCGCGGGGAGGTGATCGTGGACTCCTATTAAAAAAGAAGGAGAGCCGATGGATATTTGAACTTGGGACATTGGCCCCTAGGGGCCTCAATGAAAATAATCCCCTTAATATCTTCCTGAAATAAATGTATCATTTGTATTGTCACATATTTAGGTTCTTACTCTGCTTCTTCTCTTTCGTTATCTGTATGTTCTCTACTGCTCTGCTCTTTGTCCTCTTTACCAGAGGGTGTTCTTACACTCCATCTTGGGGTTCATTTACCCCTTATTGTCACCCTCCTTTGTCCATAGTCGGCACGATTTATCCACCGGTGTGTAAATGTTAAATTGCACAGTGGTGTTATAATGACACTACATATTTTTCAAATAGTCACTTTATCTATCATACTGGTTTTGGTTTATTTATTTTTTCCCCAACAAGAACGGAACATGTTTAATTTGAACACTATTGAGGCATTGACCTCCACAATTAACCCTGTATGCCCACCGATGCGCTCATCTGCGCTATGCCTTGAAATGCATACCTAAGTAAGTTGCATTTCAATTTGGCATCGACGTCCCAAACATTATAGACCAATACCGTGGTAACCCCACATGCGCCCACAGGCGCCATGCCCCGGAACGCACACCATAATGTGTTGCGTTCCTATTAGGCATATATGACTCCGCTTCATCTCCCTGTCATTATGCCCTGGAACGCATACTTCCGGGTAATGCGTTCCAACAGGGCAGTGACGTCACCGCCGCGAGATTCCCCGCCCACATAGCCACACTTCACCCAGACAATGGCGCCGGGTGCTGGATTTAACACTCAGCGCCGCATGGACACATCCACATAGTCTCTCCTGCGATGCGCTACAGGCATCACAGGCTTGAGCCCATCCCCTACCAGTAGGTGGAACGCATACCTCGCGATGCGTTCCAACCAGCGGAAACGCTACTTCCACCTTCCGGCCACTCTTGCGCTTCACCAGTCTATCTCCCTGGTAACGTCACACAGGAAGTGACGTCCCCGTGGTGTCTGGCGGGACCCAGCGCTGCTCATTTCCGTTCTGGGGCTATTTAAACCAAACCAGCACTTCATAGTATTTACCACCGCTGCTCCATGCTGGTTTGCATGCAGCTTCTTGATGGCTTTGCTGTACCCTCTATCACACCTAATAACGTAAGTTCATCTATGCATTTCTGTATTATGTTACATCACTTATGAGGACTTAAACATGTGGAAGCTTTTATTTGCTGTTTACATTGTTTTCTGTGCTCTATTAGGCTCCTTGATAAAGGTCCATTATTGACGGACCGAAACGTCGGAGTTTGGTGATGTGTCTAACCTCTTTGACTTGCTGACTCATTTGAGTAATAAACTTCATTTATTTTTACCAAAAATCTGAGTTATTTTTGGATAAAGTGGCGAGTGCCTGTGTCTCTACCTTAGAGAAACCACTTTCTATATATATATATATATATATATATATATATATATATATATATATATATATATATATATATATATATATATTTAGCAGAGTAGCTTTCAAAGCTTTTGCTTCAAGC
Source organism: Crinia signifera (assembly GCF_055691185.1). Taxonomy (NCBI): domain Eukaryota; kingdom Metazoa; phylum Chordata; class Amphibia; order Anura; family Myobatrachidae; genus Crinia; species Crinia signifera. The sequence continues at coordinate 378,411,652 of NC_139217.1, forward strand.
GGGATTACTAGTATATACATATGTATATTGTATCCAACTGTACCTTTGCTCAATCGACAATGTCCTGTTATTTTGGACTGGACCAGTTGATGCATTGCAAAATACACTCCAGGACATCTACAAACTTTATGATATAAAATTCACCTCTTGTTTTAGCAAACAGGAAATTCCCTACCTGGACTTGCGTATCTGCATTAATAATGGGAGGCTGGAAACATCACTGTACCATAAAGACACGGACCTCAATACATTTCTGGCATCACCCAGAGGTGTTGAAGAAGGGTCTTACCTTCTCACAACTCCTGAGAGCCTGTTGAATTTGTAGTGACAAGGAGGATGCCATCCAGTGGCGTAACTATAAATTTTTCTCCCCCCTGCCAAAAATGTTCTCTCCCCCAGTTAACAGTTACAGTTAACAATCCTGACCCCGTGCCTTACCCCTCCCGCATCTGCCGCTGGTCTTGTCTGTCTGCGGTCCTATCCCACCTCTCCTGTTAATAAAAGGGACAATTAAAAAATGGCTGTTCCCATACAACAGACCATTTTTAAGGATGCTAGAGGAGGTCGCAGCTGTATTGGGGCAGCCATTTTGTGTGTGTCCCTTTTCATTAGCATCAGGACTCGGAGCCAGGAGAGCTTAGACGGGTCCTCACTGATGCGGCAGCAGGAGGTCACAGCAGGTAGCAGCACCAGGTCCCGGCAGGCGACAGCGGGTAACAATAGCTCCACAGACCCCCCCCCCCCCCGGCGGCCACACTCTCTAAGCACCTCACCGCCACTGTGGGGTCTGGCATTACGCCACTGATGCCATCAAGCAAATGGGAAGCATGATTTGAAAATTTGTTGAGAGGGGCTATGATGATGGCAAAACCCTATCAATCAAGCTAAAAACAAAGTCCTTAGATTGGCAAGGTCAGGTACCCTAGAAAAAACTACTTGGGACAATAAAACATTGGACACAATTCCATATGTCAACATTTACTCCACAGCCAGTGTTGGCATGATGAAGTCGGATAAAAAAAATTGGCTGGTAATAAGTAGTGATCCAGATTTGAAGTCTTTATCTTAAACAAGAAAGATACCTTGTTATAGACGATGCAAAAATATCTGTGAACTTATTGTAAAGACAGATCTACCAAAGTTAAAGGGTAATCAGCCTAGCCTTTTCTTAGTAAAACAACCTGGCAATTATAGATGTATGGGTTGTGTGACCTGTGGATTCTTAGAAATAGGAAGTACATTTTCCCATCCCCTCTCAGTAAAAATCTACAACATAAAATAAGTGTTATTCTGTACAAGCCATTATGTAGTCTACATTATAAGGTGCCCATGTGGCCTTATTTATGTGGGCAAAACGTCCCGATCATTTAAAGAAAGGATGACAGCCTGCCGGTCCATCATCAGGTTGGTGCTGGAGGGCAAATCAGGCGATCAGCCGGTGGCCCGGCACTTAAAGACCCTGAAGCATTATATGGAAAGAAAAAGATTTGTCACAGGGTGGTGCACCTCAGAAAGTACTCATAAAATATAATTTTTAATAACTATTAAAATAAAAAGCAAAATATTAAAACACACAATAAAATACACATGGGACAAACACCAAATATTTTAAAAGGGCTGTGTAGGTGTATCAATGCACTCTCTTTGTTATATGCTGAATAAATTCTTCACAATCTTCAGCGTCTTTATTATCAGTTTTCCCAAGATATGTAAACCTAATGATTTCTCGCTTTTCAGCCAATTCGTAGGTAAATACAATATAGTGTGAAGATAAATTTGTGCAATCAGATTGTCATAACAAGTTATTGCCTATAGGTAGTACTGTATGTTTGTGAGCAATTATTTATTTCAGCTCCAGCCACTTGTTGGCAACATGTATTCTACTATCTAGACCAAGATTAAAGTGCTACAGATTATAAAGCAACACTTGTTGCAGTTTCCAAACTAGGCTGTGGATTTATGTTTCCGATATTCACAGTCTGATTAGTTGGATAGATAAGAATCTGGCATTTGCCAGTGTGCATCACCACAAATGGCTTCTCAGCACGTCTGTAAAAAAACCTGAGAGTTATATGCATAGTATTTGGCTGGATCGGCAGATTATATTATTCAATAATACCCACTGTATTGGTAAATATATATATTCTAAGTTGGTGGGGTATTGCCTATCAGTCTGTCCACACCATATAATTAGATTGTGCAGTGGGAAAATTGTGCCACCGGCAGGGACACGATGAAGGATTATGTCAGTGAGATCCTCAGAAATCTTTATGTGTGGTGTAGGGTCCCACACTACTAGGATATAGGGGACTGTGAGGTTTCATTAATCACAACTAGCATACTTCAGTATAAATCCCTGCAAGGCTCCTCAGCATATTTGTATCAAATTCCTACAAATGGGTTGGCACATTAATTTATTAAGACCTGTGTCCACATATATATATATACCTATTCATGTAGCATAACATGTTCAATTACCTAGGCAAATACAAAGTATGCCAGCGTCTGTACTTTAAGCCAGATACAACGCCGGCTTATATTTTATGAGTACTTTTCTGAGGTGTACCACTGTGACAAATATTTTTCTTTCCATATTATGTCTGTCTAAACATTGTCCAGTGGTAGCACACCCCAATAATCTCCTTAATAACATTATTTGTAAGTGAGAGAAAATAAGGGGTTCCTACATCACGTAGATACAGATTTATCGTTTAACCATTTTGGCCTTTTGCGACCGCCCACTCACATCTCCTTCAAGACCCTGAAGCACTCATTAGCCACCCTTTGCTATAAAATGATCGATCAGGTAGCACTTTTGAATAGAGAGGGTGGTATGGCAATAAAAGGGCCATCCATTTGCCTAGAATCCAAATGGTTTCAAACATTGAATTCAGTACAACCTTTTGGTCTGAATGAGAATCTGCCTTTTAGTTATTTCTTATAAATATATTTAGAAGCTATAGACATCTTGTGCCTGAATGATATGTTTCTTGTTCATTTATTTATTATACATTTTTTCCATTGGAATAAGAATTCTACTGAAAGTGTTATCTCTCCTAATGGATGATATAGGAGAGATATATGATTTTTTGGTGTTTTGTATGTAATTTCTTGTGTATATGTAATTTTTTTGTATCTTTGTTTATTTTCTGTTACCCTGGCAATGTGTGACGGGCGGCTGCGTCTGTGTCCTGTGTGACCGGAAGCACTTTCGGCGTGCTGTTTCCGACCAGGACTGGGCGCGCACGGGATCTCACTACTTACGCAAGATCTCCAGTGCAGCCCAGAGCCAGCAGCAGGGACAGCGCTGTCCCTGCTGTGTAGATAGGGCCTTGCCAGCCTGCTACTGGTGAAGCAGACATGGCAGCAGGCGGAACGGTCAGCGCTGCTGACCATTCATACATTCACCTTGCATATCGGCCTGCTAGCATATAGATAGCATAGTGCCCCTGTCATTTACTGCACATTGGCTCCTTCATACATGGGGGAGACGTGCGCTGATACCCTTTCTCCCCCATAGCAAAGCTTTATACATCTGTCCCACAGATCATTGGCTCGTGCTTTATCTCCTTTCACTTTTCTCCACTTTATCTCCAGTTTTTCTTTTCTCCAGGCTTAATACATCTGCACCATTATGAGGTTCTGTACATCTATATATAAATAATGTGCACATCTTTCTGAGTAAGAGCAGTTAGAGGCTGAACATTTGTACCCCTTCATACCCCTTTCACATCGCACTTTTAAAACGGTATATTGCCATTTTTTTTCCATTTTAAAACGTTTAAAGCTGCAATGTGAAAGTGCCAGAGTTGATTTACCGGTTAAAGTTAACCGGTATTTCAACACGGTTAAAAAGCAGAGTCCTACATGTTTTAACGCCGTTTTTTTGGCAGTTGGAACAGCTCTATTTCAATGGCTTGAAACGTGTCCCTTGGGGGTTAAACGGGTTGAATGTTTGAATGGTACTGTATTAAATGATTTTTAAAACGGTTTTCACCTGCAATGTGAAAGGTCTCAAGGCTCAGACCCATTTTAAAGTCCCATTTAAGAATACCGTGTCATTACCCATTTCTGCAATGTGAAAGCAGTAAGAGTAAAGTATCTACACAGGTCTGCAAACCATAAAAAGTGCTGCCTTGACATCCTGTAGAACAGGCCAACTGATATCTTAGTTCTTGGCTTTTCCATCTCAGTACCTTTTGCTGACAAAACATTTTCCAGAAATGAAATATTGTCTGTTTCAAAACAATAATACTACAATATATAAATCATGGGCTCTTAGGTTCTCTACATCTCTTCTGGTATTGTATAATGTACCTCCAGATTTTGAGAGCATACAGTATAAGCATATTGTCACGATAAATGATTACAGACAAATCTAAATTATCTCTGAAAATGTGATTTTCAGCAAGGTATTCATTAGGTCAAATAGCATTACAATACATTAAAAATGACTTTAAACGAGTTCTAAAAGCTGTATTCCACTAATCCCCTTCTAGTATTCAGATCACGTTATACTGTATGTGCCTCTAAAGCCTAATATATTAATAGGCGAAATATAACTGAAGCTCTAATTCAGAGCTGTATGCAACTCTGGTATGCAACTTTGATGATGAGAGATCTGCACAAGCATTTGGGGGAAGTTTCGGAGTGGTAATGGCAATATTGGAGAAAATGGGGGTGTATCTCTAATTTTCTGGGTTTCTAAAGTCCTTGGATCCAGTTTTATTGGCCTCAGTTGTGTAAATATGCCAGTCATCCCTGGCAGAACTACTGTACCATTGCAGCATCTGGTGCAGTACACCGTGGCCCCTGATTACTAAGAGGCCCACTGCTGACCCTTTCACCCTCTTCCTGTCATCCACAGTTTTTTCCACACACTCTGCCACCTCGTGCCTCTTCCTGTCACCCTCTGCCTCTCCGTTACCCATTGCCATTTTGCTAATTTTGAACTTGGGTTGAGGTGGAGGAGGGAGGCCCAAATGATATTTTTTGCATGTGGACTCCCCGCCCACAAGTTTCACCACTGCAGCCATCAAAGGGTTACACACTTAAGGGTTACTCAGATGTTCATGCAGATGATTTAATGCTGCATCCTTGTTTGAAGCATGCATCCCCCCATAGAAGCATGCATTAGGTGTGTATTCACACATGTAGCCGGTTCGTTATGGATGGTAGACAATGTCTAGTCCCTAGCTTGTGTCCCCTTTAGCATGTTGACCATAGCAAAAAGAGGGGTTCTAGTGCTAGGCCATGCCCCTCTTCAGGGGCCACATCTGCCCAGTAGCCCACCCCTTTTGGTCTGGCCACCCTTCGGCCTGGCAGGACCCGATGTTAAGGCTGGCAAATGTTGGGAGATACTGTACGAAAGTACCACACTTTGCGACGGACAATGTTGCTAGATGCACTAAGCTTCAAAAGTGATCAAATGGAGAGTGATAAACAGGCAGCCAATCATTTCCCAAGCAGATTCTGTAACATGACATGATAAATCCGCAGATTTTATTTATATTGTTATAGTATGTGTGCATTTAGCTACAATTTAAATGACAATGCAGTGATATGGACTGATATACTGTATGTGAGCCCATAGACATAGAAAACTGTGACGTAAGAAAGAGGAACAATCTTTTGTTATGCGCTGCATGAATCCACCCTGACAGTTGTAGTCTGAATGCAATGGGATTTTTTCATTTACAGGGGAACAATATTTGCTGGTACCATTCAGGTAGAAAATTGTGAGCAGTTTTTCAATTTATTTATGCTTTTGATAGTCACAGTTGAAAGCATCTGATATTTTAGCAAAACAATAATTTTGTTTGTCTGCAAACCATTTGTTGTATATAACTTTCCTTTTATGAACTTCAGTTGAATTATTGTGTTTTCTAAAGATGCTCATGAATTTTTTTGAAGAGAATTAAGGGTTATCCTTTTTGTTTTAGTTTCCTTAACTCCTATGATTCACATATGTAACTATACAGTGATCTACAGCTGACTAGTGTTAAGAATGGTAATTACCATGGGTTAAAGTGAGGGGGAACAGGGTGGAACTGAGTTCCACCACCTCCAATGGTAAGGTGGAACATTTTAACCTGCACATTGGCCCTGCACAGTAATTCTCACATAAAAGCATTCTAGTTTGCAGGGGGATGCCCAAAACCCTACCACTGGCCCTGTATCTGCCTAATGGGGGGAGGGGAAGATGTGTAATTAGGTGGCATAGAGAAATGAGTTCCCCCACCTCTCCATGACCACTTTATGCCCTGGTAATTACTAGTAAGAAAACGGATGGCGCCTACACACGGGGCAATTTCAGCCCATCTTCTAAGCGATCTGACTAGATCGCTTATAAAATGACCCTACATCGCTCCATGTTTAGGGCCCAGAGCGATACGCGGCCCCACATGTCACTATCACCAGGCGATTAAGATCCAGCATGCAGGATAAATCTGACAGAGTGCTCAGCACCCATTGCTGTGCAGCGCAGTTTTGCCTTGTAAATGATTGCAGCTTTTAATATACGGCCATCTTTGGACAAACCCCCACACCTCCAACTCCTCGCACAATATTACACTTACCCCAAAGTCTAATGACTATCCTGCTACAGGGGATTGCAGTTCATGATAGTGATAGTGACATGATTATATGGAACAATGATATATAAATGTACTCACTGCTATATCTAGGTGCCCACCCACCCTGTGCAGCCACCTCTTACGTTCCACCTGAGTGCATACTGGTATAAGTCTATGCACATCGGGTGGGCGGATGTGTCCCTCATCTCTGGAACATTACTGCAAAGCTCCAAGCATTTGGACTCTCGGAGTGACTGTACAGCCTGCAAGGTGTGCGTCGTCCGGAATGTAGAGGACACAGCGGCCTTCACTGTAGCAGTGAAACCGTGCTAGCCAGATACACAGGCACCCAGGGCACTCTGCCAGGTGCATCAAATTCAGTTGCACCTCCCTCCTCATGATTATATTGAAAGATATGACGAGTAGCTGTGACATTGCTGGGGATAGTCTGACTGAATTACACCTGCACTGCATGCACAGAGCTATTAGCCGGAATCAGAGGTGGGCACCAGTTTGATGTTTGCGCAGTTGGCCTACTGAGCATACATCTGAATCACACTAGACATGTTCTGGGATCTAGATTGACAAACAGTAATAGCTTGTGCAGGGGTGAAAGGGTTCATCAAATGAAGATCACCTGGTCTGTTTAAAAATAATGCAAGAAAAAGAAACTGAAGTTGCACCGTCTAAGCACAAAGAGAGTCAGGCTTGTGACGGCTGGTGCCTTTGCCCACTTTCCCATCTGGTCCAGTTACAGTATGTGGCTTGCCCTATGTCATTGTCAGCCCCGTTCCGATTGTGGGGGGTCTGCGCATGCACAAATGCATATTTGCACATGTGCAGATCCCTGCAATGAACGGCTTCATCGAGTTAAACACTCGCCGGGCCTCTTGTTGCGGGGAGGGGGGCCGGGGTTGGCCGGGGGGGGAAACTTGCCCTGGCAATGGGAACACCCAACATTTTATAGGCATCCACATGCCTACTGGGGAAATTAGCCACTAATTTGTTTTTGTCACTTCTCATTTGTTTTCTTTATTGCATCCTCTTATTTAATTTTGCCATGGATGCGTTCTTGTTTTAAGCCAAGCCAGAGTATTAATCCAGTTTTCCTTTATTACTTTCACTTTATATTGGAGGTCTCATCCCCTCACAAAGGGGGCACTGGAGCAAGTATTCACAGCATTGCGGCAAGCCCAGAGTAATGGGTTCATATACTCAGTGCTTGCCGCATATATATATATATATATATATATATATATATATATGTATATATATATATATATATATATATATATATATATATATATATATATATATATATATATATATATATATATATATATATATATATATATAGGAAAACTTAATACCCAGATGGATATATGAGGCAGCACTCCAATTTCAAGAAAAGATTTTTACTTCATAGGTTGTGATTCAGAAACATACTGGGGTTGCAACTAATAGCATGAAGTATGGCATGGGTTCAGGGTAAAAATAACATAGTCACCACAGCAGTAAAGTGGCAGTCAACAAACCCCGTTTCGGCTTATCCAGCCTTCATCCTGGACTGACCCACAATGAAATAGTGCTCCCAGCCAGTATAAGTAGCAGTGACAATCACCAATCATTGAAAACACCAATGCATAATGAGTCAAATGCGCAGCCCCAGTGCCTTACCTCTGTCCTGATCAGCTGGCCGGAACTCCATATAAGGAGATTCCGTGTCAAGGAGCCATTTAGATCGCTCCTATATCACACACCTCCAAGTGCGTGTCATCCAGCAGGTAGGAAGTGCCGTGCCAGCGTGTCTGGTGCGGCCGCGTCACTGGGCGTGATGACGTCATCACGTAGCGTCAGCACGTTCCAAAGCATAGCTGATAGCGTTACCTTCTGCTACCTAGGTAACCAAACTCCGCCCCAGCCAAACAACAACATGCCTTCGTATCCCTGGTTATCTGCTGCCACTGGGCAAAGTGCTTGTTACAGCAGCAGTCCCAGGGCCAGACATCTTCGGGGATAGCGGGCTTTTAGTGAGGCTAGATATCAGCGGGCTTAGCTGTAGGAACGCTGGATGGGCATAATATATGGACATTGCCTCCCACCCCGGTCTCCCCTATACCCAGTCACGTGTCACATCAGTGCCACAGTGCCAGGGTTGGGGTTCATCAGGGTATATCCAGAGGCTGTGTCTCTGTAATCAAACTAATAAAGCCAGAGCCAACAAAACCAGCAACAATTCATAACGACCATTGCTGGAGGATTTTATTTCACCAGCACGACCATGCATCAGCTTGGCCACAGAGGCTGCCTAAAGTGACTCAGTGTGTTCAAAATAATATATAAGGTGAGAATAGAGTATCATATAGAAACGATTGACGATTAGTACAGGTATATCAGAAAATGACAAATACTCGACAAAAAATAAAGGATTTTTAGAAAAATCCACAGGACCATCGAATTCTGCAAACAATGGTGCATGATCCTTAACCAGTGCAGCATGGATTTGATGGTGCTAGTAGTACAACAAGTTAACACTGAAATTGAAGGTATCAAATCTGACATAATTGACTGTGAGAAAACAGGGCTTGAGACGTTGAGAGCTGATGAGGGTGGGGCCTGGTTGACTAAAATTAGTGAGGGTGTTGACAAATTTAAAACCGAACTATTGGCCTTTAAGAAGACCAAATACAAAAAAGTTAGGGAAGACTACAAAGAGCTAAGGGTATATCCCTGGCTTAATTCACAAAATCCCAGACGACCGTGGCGATCCACTGAGGGACAGAGGAAACGAGGAGGTGGGAGGGAATATACTGACGTTGATTCACACACCTCCCAGAGCAATTCCGATCAGCCCTCAAGGGGTGGCAGACGCCCTTTTTTTCGGGAACGCGTATATACACGCAGCCGAAACTGCAAAGGAGGGGACCAACCAGACGAGGGGGCAGGAGACACAAGAGGAAGAGGGGCCAATCCCAAACCCCGGAAATAGTGGTTTTCAATTTATCCCAATACAAACCTACTACAGTGGAGATGGCGGTTCTATCAAAAGGTCTGACTTTTGTACAGACATATTCGCCTAAACCCATTGATGTAGATGTCGAATTATACAAATTCCAGAGGAAATTGAACATTATGGATTTTTAAAAAAAACACCCAGTAGAGGGCGGACGCGAGAGAGGACCTTTCAGGGGTACCAGTGTTTTTGACCCTCCAACCACCAATCCTTCCATTGATACTTTTTTCAGATTGGTGAAGAATGACATTGCACAGAACAAGGTCAAATATGCACGCTCAAATTTATCCAAAGGTGAAACTCAGGCAATACGTTCCCTCCATGACAACACCAATATAATCATCCTCCCCGCCGATAAAGGCGGGGGTATTGTATTGCTGGATAAAGAGATGTATATAACTGAGGTCATGAGACAATTGAATGACAGAAACTGTTATAAACATCTGACATTTGACCCAACGTCCACGTACAAACGTGAAATTGATGCAGTCATTGGGATGGGTTTGTCGAACCGGTGGATCAATGAGGACACTGGCAGATTCCTAACACAGGATTTCCCTAAGATACCTCTGATCTAAATACTCCCCAAAATTCATAAAAGCCTGGTGGCCCCCCCAGGTAGGCTTATCATCTCGGCCAGGGAGTCACTAGGGCAACCACTATCCCAGTATGTGGATTTCCACCTCCAGCCGGTGGTGATAAACACACCATATTTTATACGAGACACCACCGATTTCCTTCTAAAATTACGACGAATTGGGGTACCTCCATCCAACAGCCTCCTGGTAACCCTGGACGTCAGCAGTCTGTACACCAACATCTCGAATGAGGATGGTACAGCTGCTGTATGATCCATTTTGATTGACAACTGCCATTATATGGGTCCACCGGTTGACTTTCTCATTTTGTTAAAGAATTTAATTTTACACAAGAATTATTTTCTATTTAACAATGCGTTTTATTTACAGTTATCAGGTACAGCGATGGGGTCCAATATGGCCCCATCATACGCTAATTTATTTATGTTGTGTTATGAAAGAGATCACATTATGTCCCATCCAGTTTTTTCCCAATACATCATTTTTTACTGCAGATTTATTGATGACTTATTCTTAATCTGGACTGGTACTAATGATCTTCTGGAAGATTTTGTGAGCTATCTGAATCACATACCGGGAAGAATACGGTTTACCCACAACTGGCATCCAACACATATGGACTTCCTTGACATCATGGTGACAGCTATGAGTGATAAATACGGTATGCGACTAGGGTGTTCACTAAGAAAACAGATAAAAATACCCTATTGGCCTACTCTAGCTTCCACCCTGCTCCATTAAAGAAGGGTCTCCCCTTCTCTCAATTAATACGTGTCTCCAGGATAACCTCAGAGAAGGATGAGTTACTGATGGACTTGCAACTGATGGCATCAAAATTCCTCGCACGAGGGTACGATAAAAAGGAAGTTGATGCAGCAGTGGAGAAGTGTATGGCATTGGATAGGGAACAGTTGTTGCAACAAGAAGGTGGCTCTAAGTCCAAACAAACCAACAGGGTCGTTTTTCCAACCACCTATTCCACCTTGTCCCATACCGTTAAATCCGCGATCACCAAGCATTGGCACATCATTAACACTGATCCTGTGATTGGGTCAGAATGTACCCAACTGCCCCTTTTTAGCTATAAACGCAGTCCCAACCTAAAACAAAGGATCTCCTACTCTGACATCAACCCATCTACGAACATCAGCACCACGTGGCTGCGCAGACCGGCAGGATCATACAAATGCACGGGATGTGCAAACTGCCCATTTGTGACAACAGGATCACAGTTTGTTAATCCTTCAAATGGAACACAGTTCAAAATCTTCCACCGCTTGAATTGTGAATCCAGATTTGTAATATACGCCATCACATGCCCTTGTGGCAAGATATACATAGGGAAAACCATCCGAATGGTTTGTCATTTTCTGATATACCTGTACTAATCGTCAATCGTTTCTATATGATACTCTATTCTCACCTTATATATTATTTTGAACACACTGAGTCACTTTAGGCAGCCTCTGTGGCCAAGCTGATGCATGGTCGTGCTGGTGAAATAAAATCCTCCAGCAGTGGTCGTTATGAATTGTTGCTGGTTTTGTTGGCTCTGGCTTTATTAGTTTGATTACAGAGACACAGCCTCTGGATATACCCTGATGAACCCAACCCTGGCACTGTGGCACTGATGTGACACGTGACTGGGTATAGGGGAGACCGGGGTGGGAGGCAATGTCCATATATTATGCCCATCCAGCGTTCCTACAGCTAAGCCCGCTGATATCTAGCCTCGCTAAAAGCCCGCTATCCCCGAAGATGTCTGGCCCTGGGACTGCTGCTGTAACAAGCACTTTGCCCAGTGGCAGCAGATAACCAGGGATACGAAGGCATGTTGTTGTTTGGCTGGGGCGGAGTTTGGTTACCTAGGTAGCAGAAGGTAACGCTATCAGCTATGCTTTGGAACGTGCTGACGCTACGTGATGACGTCATCACGCCCAGTGACATGGCTGCACCAGACACGCTGGCACGGCACTTCCTACCTGCTGGATGACACGCACTTGGAGGTGTGTGATATAGGAGCGATCTAAATGGCTCCTTGACACGGAATCTCCTTATATGGAGTTCCGGCCAGCTGATCAGGACAGAGGTAAGGCACTGGGGCTGCGCATTTGACTCATTATGCATTGGTGTTTTCAATGATTGGTGATTGTCACTGCTACTTATACTGGCTGGGAGCATTATTTCATTGTGGGTCAGTCCAGGATGAAGGCTGGATAAGCCGAAACGGGGCTCGTTGACTGCCACTTTACTGCTGTGGTGACTATGTTATTTTTACCCTGAACCCATGCCATACTTCATGCTATCAGTTGCAACCCCAGTATGTTTCTGAATCACAACCTATGAAGTAAAAATCTTTTCTTGAAATTGGAGTGCTGCCTCATATATCCATCTGGGTATTAAGTTTTCCTATTATCTACAAGGCTGGCACCCATTTGTTGCTTTAAAGATCTCTATTGAGTGCGTATCCCACCATGTTTTTCTATATATATATATATATATATATATATATATATATATATATAGCGTTTGTTTTTGAAGCAGGCACTCACCATAGGCAATTTTGAGCAAGTTGGATCAAATTTTATTTCAAGACATCAAAAGTTTGGTCGACGTTTCGATCCTCAACAGGGATCTTTGTCAAGACAAGAATAGGTCACATCTCAGGACAGGCAGCACCAGGCAGTGTACAAATGCAGTCTTCCTTGCAGCTATTTATGGTAGCACTAAGTTAATTGATAGACACACCTACTTCCTGTAGATTACACAACCAGGAAGTATTGAAAACTACAGACATAGGGGCCGATAAATGCAATACAAAGTCCCACAACCTAAGATAAGGTAGCGTCTAGTATGAATAATATAAAGCACCAGAGAGGGAGTTAACAGGTCCTAAGTTTAATCGCTGAAAGATTAGAGTTCCGTCTAACCGGAAGTATCATGCGCTCCACCACCGTGGAACGCATGACTAACCGGAAGTAACAGGGATTAGCCGCTCGATCGCGCCAAAACGATCAGCCGGATAACTGAGCAAGTGACAGGAAACGGAAGTCAGGTGCGCTCCAGCCGATGGAGCGCATCACTTAGCGGAAGTAGTGGGCTTGCGTGTCAACTGTATGGAACGCATGTCTCGTGATAAGGAGACTATTAAAACCAGGGATACTCGCTTGCGTTCCAACTAAGTGGAACGCAAGCAGGAAGAGAACTATACAATCAGCGCATTAAGTCTAGGGACCTTAAGGTGCAAATAAATACTGGTAGGGTGCCACCATAAAATGCCGAATTGGAGAGACTGCCTGATACTTCACATCTTAAATCACAACAATAGAAACTCATTTTTACAGAATTGCAGATAAAAAATGTACAAAAAATAATAATGTACATTATACACATGAAAAGAATTTTTTCTTTATAAAATACAAAACAAAAACAAAAACAAAAACAAAAAAATCGAAGATATTATGCAGCATTGTCAATTTCAATTTAATTCCCTAGAGAAATACATTATATGAAATATATTCATTTAGGCCCCTAGGGGCTACAGTTCCAAGATCGTAAATCCAGCGTGCTTCACGCTGATGGAGTCTTTTCACACGATCTCCACCTCGCAAAGGAGGGGGTATGTGATCGATTAACATGCATCTCAGACTAGCAACAGAGTGTCCCAACTGTTGGAAATGCTTAGCCACCGGTTTGTCAGACACCTTGTTTTCAATTGCCTGCCGTATCGACAGGCGATGATTCGCCATCCGCTCCCTAAAGCATCGTGTGGTAAGTCCCACATAGTAGAGTCCGCAGGGACATATCAAAATGTAGATCACAAACGATGTTGTGCATGATAGTCGGTGCTGGATCTTGATTTTCATCCCCGTATGTGGATGGGGGAATGTCTGTCCAGCCAACATAGATCGACAAGTGGTGCAGTCGACACACCGAACACACCCCAGACGTTGTGTTGGTAACCAGGAGGTGTTATTGCCACTGGGTTGTGATGTGGGTCGCATGAGCATCTGCTTGATGTTTGGTCCACGACGGTAGGAGAGCATAGGAGCTTTTTTGCTCACATGGGACATCTTTGTGTCTGTGGCCACAATTGGCCAATGCTTTTTAATTGCTCTACCCATCTCGTCGGATGCCGTGTTGTAAATTGATGTAAAAATCATGCGATCTTGTTCAAGTTTACGTGGTGTTGCCAACTGCTCTTGCTGGTGCCTATTATATGCCTTGCGGAGACAACGCTCGATGGTTCTTTTATGGTAACCCCTTTCGATGAAGCGCCCACTCATCTCTCCAATTTGTTGATGTGCTGTGGAGGCCGATGAGTTGTTACGTAGCACTCTAATGAATTGAGAGATGGGAAGACTCTCTTTGAGGGAGCTAGGGTGGTGACTTGAAGCATAGAGTAACGAGTTGCGGTCAGTCTCTTTACGAAACAATGTAAAACCAATCTTAGGTCCTTCTTTAAACAATGTAACGTCCAGGAAATTTATGCTAGTCAATGAGATGCTGTGTGTAAATCGAATAGTTGTATCCAGGGAATTTAGTATTCTAATCATTTCAAGAAACTCTAACTCCGTGCCAACCCAAATCAAAAAAATATCGTCAATGAATCTTTTAAAACACAAAATTTTACTGGAGAATGCTTCTCCAGTAAAATTTTGTGTTTTATAAAATTTTGTGTTTTAAAAGATTCATTGACGATATTTTTTTGATTTGGGTTGGCACGGAGTTAGAGTTTCTTGAAATGATTAGAATACTAAATTCCCTGGATACAACTATTCGATTTACACACAGCATCTCATTGACTAGCATAAATTTCCTGGACGTTACATTGTTTAAAGAAGGACCTAAGATTGGTTTTACATTGTTTCGTAAAGAGACTGACCGCAACTCGTTACTCTATGCTTCAAGTCACCACCCTAGCTCCCTCAAAGAGAGTCTTCCCATCTCTCAATTCATTAGAGTGCTACGTAACAACTCATCGGCCTCCACAGCACATCAACAAATTGGAGAGATGAGTGGGCGCTTCACCGAAAGGGGTTACCATAAAAGAACCATCGAGCGTTGTCTCCGCAAGGCATATAATAGGCACCAGCAAGAGCAGTTGGCAACACCACGTAAACTTGAACAAGATCGCATGATTTTTACATCAATTTACAACACGGCATCCGACGAGATGGGTAGAGCAATTAAAAAGCATTGGCCAATTGTGGCCACAGACACAAAGATGTCCCATGTGAGCAAAAAAGCTCCTATGCTCTCCTACCATCGTGGACCAAACATCAAGCAGATGCTCATGCGACCCACATCACAACCCAGTGGCAATAACACCTCCTGGTTACCAACACAACGTCTGGGGTGTGTTCGGTGTGTCGACTGCACCACTTGTCGATCTATGTTGGCTGGACAGACATTCCCCCATCCACATACGGGGAAGAAAATCAAGATCCAGCACCGACTATCATGCACAACATCGTTTGTGATCTACATTTTGATATGTCCCTGCGGACTCTACTATGTGGGACTTACCACACGATGCTTTAGGGAGCGGATGGCGAATCATCGCCTGTCGATACGGCAGGCAATTGAAAACAAGGTGTCTGACAAACCGGTGGCTAAGCATTTCCAACAGTTGGGACACTCTGTTGCTAGTCTGAGATGCATGTTAATCGATCACATACCCCCTCCTTTGCGAGGTGGAGATCGTGTGAAAAGACTCCATCAGCGTGAAGCACGCTGGATTTACGATCTTGGAACTGTAGCCCCTAGGGGCCTAAATGAATATATTTCATATAATGTATTTCTCTAGGGAATTAAATTGAAATTGACAATGCTGCATAATATCTTCGATTTTTTTGTTTTTGTTTTTGTATTGTATTTTATAAAGAAAAAATTCTTTTCATGTGTATAATGTACATTATTATTTTTTGTACATTTTTTATCTGCAATTCTGTAAAAATGAGTTTCTATTGTTGTGATTTAAGATGTGAAGTATCAGGCAGTCTCTCCAATTCGGCATTTTATGGTGGCACCCTACCAGTATTTATTTGCACCTTAAGGTCCCTAGACTTAATGCGCTGATTGTATAGTTCTCTTCCTGCTTGCGTTCCACTTAGTTGGAATGCAAGCGAGTATCCCTGGTTTTAATAGTCTCCTTATCACGCGACATGCGTTCCATACAGTTGACACGCAAGCCCACTACTTCCGCTAAGTAATGCGCTCCATCGGCTGGAGCGCACCTGACTTCCGTTTCCTGTCACTTGCTCAGTTATCCGGCTGATCGTTTTGGCGCGATCGAGCGGCTAATCCCTGTTACTTCCGGTTAGTCATGCGTTCCACGGTGGTGGAGCGCATGATACTTCCGGTTAGACGGAACTCTAATCTTTCAGCGATTAAACTTAGGACCTGTTAACTCCCTCTCTGGTGCTTTATATTATTCATACTAGACGCTACCTTATCTTAGGTTGTGGGACTTTGTATTGCATTTATCGGCCCCTATGTCTGTAGTTTTCAATACTTCCTGGTTGTGTAATCTACAGGAAGTAGGTGTGTCTATCAATTAACTTAGTGCTACCATAAATAGCTGCAAGGGAGACTGCATTTGTACACTGCCTGGTGCTGCCTGTCCTGAGATGTGACCTATTCTTGTCTTGACAAAGATCCCTGTTGAGGATCGAAACGTCGACCAAACTTTTGATGTCTTGAAATAAAATTTGATCCAACTTGCTCAAAATTGCCTATGGTGAGTGCCTGCTTAAAAAACAAATGCTATATTATTGGGACTGATAATCCTCTAAAGTGGAGCACCGCTGAGTTGTCCTATGTTTTTCCAGAGTGCGGTTCTAATTCCTATTATATATATATATATATATATATATATATATATATATAGTTTTCATGAAAAGAACACTCACCAGTCTTCATATCATAGCCAATAAGTGAAAACGTTAATACATCACCATGTCAACAGAATTGCATGTCGACGTTTCGGGCTGATGCCAGCCCTTTGTCAAGACCACACAGTGAGGAAATCACCACAGCAGCAGGCATATCACATTCCCTCACTTGGCCCCTTAAGTACCCTGGAGACCGGAAGTAACCAAGCGCAACAATATTGTGCTCAAAAACTCATTTCACTAAGTCAACAAAACTTGAAGTCCAGACTACACGTACTACTTATAGAAAAGAAGTGAACGTCAACTTCTTATCTATAAGTAGTACCATGGTTGCCGACACAGTATGGCAGGGGGCGGGGCCAAAGCCGGGAGGAAAAAGGGGCAGAGCCACAGCTGTGATGAGCAGTTTAGGGCCATGGCTAGAGCGATCGTGTCATTTTAGCCACGCCCCCGCCATGCAATGCCGGTATTTTATGCATTGCACTGCGGAGACCGAGGTTTAAGTGACACGATTGCGTAATTTGACCCACGGAACCCCCCACAGACCCCCCTCCTCCGCTGGAGATGCTGGACAATGCGGGAGGGTTGCCTTCCTTTCCGGGGGGGGGGGGGGGCGGGAGGGGGACACGATTTACGGGACCCTCCTGGCCATTCTGGGAGGGTAGGCAACGTGTAGTCTGGAATTCAAGTTTTGTTGACTTAGTGAAATGAGTGTTTGAGCGCAATATTGTTGCGCTTGCTTACGTCCGGTCTCCAGGGTACTTAAGGGGCTAAGTGAGTGAATGTGATATGCCTGCTGCTGGGGTGATTTTCTCACTGTGTGGTCTTGACAAAGGGCTGGCAACAGCCCGAAATGTCGATATGTGATTCTGTTGACATGGTGATGTATTAAAGTTTTCACTTATTGGCTATGATATGAAGACTGGTGAGTGCTCTTGTGAGTGCTCTTTTCATGAAAACGCTATATATTGGCTATACCCCTGGGACTTATATCCCTGGGACTTTTTAGCCTAAATAATTGCACCCCTGCTGATGGATCTGGAGGATTGTGAGTGCTAGCATCCTATGCATTGTCATATATATATATATATATATATATATATATATATATATATATATATATATATATATATATATATATATATATATATATATATATATATATATATATATGAAACCCACACATACAGTATATCTATCTTCAATTTTTCGGGTTACAACATCTGGCAGATTTTGTGTATGTTTGTGTTTGAATGTGTGTGTGTGTGTGTGTGTGTGTGTGTGTGTGTGTGTGCGTGCGTATGTATTTGTAAGTGTATTTACTGTTGCATGCTAAAGTGACTTTGTTTGAAACCATCTCATAAACTAAATGCATTACAATCATCAAAACAAAGGCTCCTGGGACAATGGGGGGAAATGATCTTGTCCAATGTCACATGCAGACCTCTGGATTTTAACCTTTGATTTCAGTGTCATTATTTATAGAGTCCATATACCAATACCATTCTTCAATTCTGATTCAATTTAAACCATATTATACTGTATTAGAAAAGGCTTTTGTCTAACTGCCATATATCTAAATAATGCATAAATACATTTTAATAATAAATATTTTAATTAAATTCAAATACATTTACTAATAGCATATAAAAATTAAAAACCACAATAAAGAAAAAATGCCACCTATAGCCATATATTATGAATGCAACAAAGTGAAATATTTTTATTGCTATTTTATGGAGCGCTTTCATAATTTAGCATGCTTAAGAGCTTCTTGCATTTGTCCCAACAGACCAATTGCTTAAAATGAGAACATAGAAATAGCAGAAAATAAAATAAAATAGTTTTTTTTTATTGATTACGGTGTCAAGCACAACTAAACTGAGGGGAAACCAACAACAGTATTTGCAAATCATTTTATTATTATCAAGTGAGGAATAAAAAGGAAACCTGTATTTTATACAAACCAAAAGCAACTGTGGATGCTGCTATTTTATAATAATACATTTTCTATTTATTTATTAATTTAATTTACTTTTGTAAAACAAGAAGGTTTGAGCTGATGTATATGGAAATACTGTATATACACTGGAGGATGAAAAATATAAATGACTATACATAAGCAACATGTTCCCAATCAATATTTGCCTCATTCCACATTGACAGCAACATTTGTCAATGTCAGACTTTGTACTTAGGTGTTCCCAGCTGTATCCCAACCACACCGGACCGCAGCATGAATTGATCATCATCATCCCCTTTTTATTCATAGACTATAAATGAAAGGTCAACAGTGGCACCGAGAAGGTGGTGTTGGCGGTAGTGGTGGTTAAGGTATTAATTACCTAGGCCCAGGCAGCTGGACAGGTACAGGAGTGTCCTGGTGAGGGGGCTCGGGTCCATTGCCCTTTTCTCCTGAGTACATCTACAGTATACTTAAGATCAGATGCCAATGATCTCTTCAGGAAGATGATGCCTACACATTGAAAGCAAAAACTCTTGCATTGTGCCAGAGTCCCTACTTTCTATTACAAATATCAATGAGGAGATGGCTTCAGTGGCATAAATAAAAAGATTTATGCCTTCCCACCAAAAGAGTTTTTGCCCCCCCCCTTCCTTAATTATATTTATTTTTTATGGGATTGAAATACACATTCTCATTTCATCCTTTTCTGTCATGCACGCTGAGCATGAGCAGTGCTTAGCTCAGGCGCTGCCCGGAGAACATGCTGCGTGATGCTAGAGGTCAAGCTCTGCAGCCACTCACAGGCCGCCTCCACTGTCGCATCCACTGACCTTCCCTTTCCCACCCTGTCTGATGCCTCTGCTCGCACTCTTGCTCTGTTGCCTCTGCCCATCCGCTCCTCCGCCAAAGGACTGCTTCCAAGCAGATCCCGGTGGGAAGAGGCCAATCCCATGTTCCCGGGAATTACATTTTTTAAACCTAAAATCTGGGATAAAAAATGGCCCAGGATTGGCTTCTCCAATTTTGGTGCACTGTATTTATTTCCCATGCATTGAAAATGTATTTGAAATTAATACATCACACTCATGTTGTGCTGTATGTGTGTCTTACAAACTCTTCAGCGCAAATCAATGTTACTACTAAAACCTATCGATTTTCGAATTTTAACTGAACAAAAATAAAAATGATTCCGAACTAAGGGCCTAATTCTGAATTTAACACAAAGCACATTTTTCTCTAGTAGAAAAAATTATTTTGCATGCATGTGGGGTCAATGTAATATGTGCATAGAGAGTTAGATTTGGGTGGGGTGTGTTCAAGCTGAAATCTAAATTGCAGTGTAAAAATAAAGCAGACCGTATTTACCCTGCACAGAAACAAAATAATTCATACAAACCCGGTAGGGTAGGCAACTATGGAACAGCTAGTGATTTGTAAATGTAAGAGAAAAGCCAACATAGCAACTCCTTCCGGAATCTTTCTGGAAATCTCTTTCACTCCTGTGCAGTCTTTAGTTTATAACTTTAAGAGCTTTGGCCACTTCTTGGTCTCCTCTTAAAAATTTCCTTGTGTACCCCTGTGACTTGGTTGTTCTCTACAGTACATTCCCTGACACTGCTCCTGCAGTAACACCTGACTCCTTCTCTGCTCCAGTAGACCTGCAATATATCCTGTGTTCAGAGTACAATGTTATCTAAGTCACATGTGTATTAAAGGTCCATACACACTGGGCGATTATGCACAGCGTGTATGGACAGCGAGGACCGCTGTCATCGCTGGGGGAAAAGCCACTCACTGCATACACACTGAGCCGTTTTCTTCCTGACAGGTGCTGTAACCGGGGGTGGACGGCTTTGTATAGCACAGTGCTATGCAAAGCCATCCACAAAGCTGCTCATCTGCTGGTAATATCAGCAGATGAACGGCTTTCCCGGCAATGATGCAGGAGTGCGCATCACTGCTCACCGCTCATAGCCGTTCATCTGCTTGTAGCATTCTGCTACTATTTCTAGCCAGGGAGCATACCTACCTTCTCCACTAACCTGTGAGCTCTTGTGACCTTACCTCGGGTTGGTAAGTATTATCTTCAATTTTATTGAGCGTTCTAGGTAGGTGTAGAATTCTCCTAGGATAGGTAAGTATGGATTCCGGAGATCTTCTCTTCTCAGGTGAAATACATCAACACCGATTAATTGAACTGTATTTATTACAACACTCAAATTACAATTTGGTACTGTTTCATAAGGTAACAGAGTAAACAAATTAGCACTTTCACAAGAACACAACCAATTTATTTTTACTGGAACATGAATTCACTCCTCCGCTCCGGTTCCAGTCCTCTTAGCACATTAACAATATATTAACTTACCGTACATACCATAATAAAGACAAAAGTATGAACATGCATATAATTCACGTTAGCTATCTAGAACTGAATTCCTGAATCTACTTTAACACAGTTGCACTTTGCTTATAATTGCTCCTTTAAATAATTACTATTATATTATTGCGCAATAATTTGTTACCTTTCCTAAACAACCCAAAAGCGCTTTTGTTTTACACAGAGTCCCTCCCGGTGGCCACTGTCCTCAACGTTACAGTCCCCTTTCAACAATCCGGGATACAACTACAGGTGAGTCACAGTTTATCTCAGTTCTTTCCTTCCTTAAAGATTTATACAGCACAGCCTGTAATAATAAACTTTCCTTTGGAATGAAGAGATAACATTATATCCATGCTGCAGATACTGTTGAAGTAGAGATTACTGACCTCGAAATTAATAAGTATTTAACACAGTTCCATACGCAGCGCGGCTTCAGAAGATATATTATACGTCTATACAGGCATCCATGGCTCTCTGCAAATTAGGCTAGTCGGATACTCTGATATGCTGCACTCTCTGTGGTCATCCAGAGCAATCTATTAATAACGCTTCTGGTAACACTAAAGGTGTGATGATGCAGATTTATTCCTCTCCGTGTCACCAAAATGGCTGCTGCAACTGTCCTTTAACTGCCTGCCACTCAGATAGGACCGATAGCAGCTCTCCTCTTGCTAAATATGTCAAGCCTTTCTCTATCTCTGAAAGTCTCCTGAAGTATAACTAGCACTAGTTTGGAGCGTCCCCTGGTGTTTTCACCGGATTTAGCTTGTTACTGTGTGCTCTTTATTTATTTAATGGCAGAATGACGATTCTGTAGGGACGTCCCCAGGCCAGGTAAGCCGGACGGGTTTAGTCCCCTTCTACTGGCTGTTCTCAAGGTGTAGGTAATCCTGGGCGTCACTAAACATATAAGGCAGTGCTGGGCTTGCCGGGGCAGGGTTCAACACTCACCACTCCCCATATTGGATGCTGTCAGTGTCCCGGCCTTCCACAGCACCGCTATCAGCCCTGCCTGCTGCGTAGCTCTGCTGACTACCAGTCTCTGAGGGGAACTGCCAGGTAATGACGGCTGTCCTGGTGCCAGCCACACTCCAGCCAACTTTATTATTCTTAGAATCTCCCACTTGACAACCGTCAGCCATCAGCGAGACATCTGTATACTGTGACAAGTCTATGGGGACACTTTAACACAATAATCGCCACTTGCTGACAATCCAATAAAGTCCTTCCCAAACATCACATAAATAATGCAATATTTTCCCCTCTGCGAGGAAGACACATCTTTAGTACATTTATAAAAGGTTTCTTCATTTTTTTACACGTATAATACAATCATATTGTAGGATGCCACACTCTCTGCAATTAAGTCTATTCTACCTTGTGATAGTTCTTGCTGAACACCAGGGGCTTGATAAACTTTGCCCCTCCAGTGTAGTAGTGCTGAACAGGATAGATTGGGACAAGAGTCCACTAGAAATCATAGTGTTCTCATACTTGACAAGATTCAATGTAGCAAGGAGAAAACCACCTTAGCCAAGAATTTTTAACTAATAATTAATTGGTATTTGTTTCCTAGCAGGGCGCCCAGTACGCCTTTAGCGTACTGGGCTATTCTCCATAGTGAAATTGCATCGCATTGGATTGCACAGCATATATAGTGCTGTGCAATGCGATATCCATATTAAGTGCACAGGAGTGCTTATACAATGAAATATCGCATGGGATCGGAGGGTACCATAGACAGGGTGCGATCCGATGCGATATTTCATTGAAAAAGCACCCATGCAATGAGATGTGTGCTAACTATGAGATGTGATTGGATGAGATGTGATGTGTGCTTAGTATGAGATGTGATGGGTGCTTACTATTGAAAGCAGCTATGGCATTGTTTTGCGTCACCTCCACTATCGACGCCACCCCGAAAAGTGGTGAGCGACGGCGGAACGCCACCTCCGACCTTTTCATACCCCCACTATCTATGTCGTCATGGAGTTGATTTTATAAAGTGTGGTGAGCTGCGGAATACATGTAAAGTAGGGGACGCGGAATACATGTAAAGTAATCCTACGCTCGACACGCTTCGGGCTTGGTTGCTCGCTGCGAGCAACCAAGCCCGAAGCGTGTCGAGCGTAGGATTACTTTACATGTATTCCGCGTCCCCTCACTGGGCTCGATGCTCTCGCCACACTTCGGGCTCGGTGGCTCGGTACGCTCGCCACACTTTATAATATTAACTCCACGTCGACGTGGATAGTGGGGGTATGAAAAGGTCGGAGGACATGCTCCGCCGCCCCTTGCGGGGTTCGCTGCGCTCACCACGCTTCGGGGTGGCGTGGATAGTGGTGGTGTTTTAGGAACACATTCACACCTGCAATATCATACAGCTGACACAGTAATGACGACATGTGTTAACTAAGAACTGTAATTTACCTAAATAATTTGATTGAAGAAGCAAAATTAATTAATCACATTGATTACACTAAATAATGAAAATAATAGCAATAACAATATATGAACTTTAAAAACGACATCATTAATGATTAAAAATCAAGAAAGCAAATCACACTCAATCTTCTTTAGGGAGGAACTTAAGTGCTTGGAGTATGCGGTGGAATGCGCTCATCAGCTTCCAATGTCTTTCTCCACATAAATTCCTGTAAATAAGATTGGAGCTCATGTCTTGCTATGCCTCTTTGGCGCTTATTGCACCATTTACATGCGCCCCACTGTCTCTCCACATTCTGGGTATGAACCCCTGTGGCCGGGTCAATGAAATTGAACCTATGGTTTACTTGAAAATCTTGATAGCCTGCCAGTTCAAGCTGTTGAGTGCTGTATGCCCTCAAGCAGTCCATATAAATAGTGGTGCCTGACTCTATATTGTCAATTATAGACTCCATCAAAGTGGTTGCATCACGCCTGGGCACCATTTTAAGGAAACAATGTCCGGTTTCCCTACATATTCCACCAAAAATCCACTGCTGTGGTAAAGTCCGGCCGACGTTAATTTTGCGGTTGACGAACAACGTTTCATCTACCTCCACAATACATAATGTCCATGGCACAAGCCTCCCGCATCCAGCGGTTGTACAGGACCGGAGTTTTCTTAGATATATCAAGCTGCTGCCCACAATATTCAATGGAGGTGAGCTTCTGGGCCCAGGAGTAAATGAAGCGCACCAAGGTGACAAACGATAAGTGGCACCCTGGAAACCAGTGGGCTCACCTTCAGCTGCCACACTTTCACATGGCAACACCACATAGACTCCTTCACTAAGAGGCACATTATGTGCCCATTCGCGCAATTCTGCATCAGCGGAAGGAGTTCATGCTGTTGGAAAAAGTGTATAGCCTCCTCCTCCGTCTGAGGCAAGCTGAAGATGTTCATCGATGCAGCCATTTACGAAACTTGCTATAGTTCTGCGATAGTTCACCAGCAGCTCTGAGGGATGCTTCCAGTCCTGTCAGAAAATCACCTCAGAATAATTTCAGAGAGGATCTGACAGGGGGCAGGAAAGACAGGGAGCGGGAACGGGAGCGGTACTGAAATTGCATCGCATCGCATGCATCGCATGCCACTACAGGTTGAGTATCCCGTATCCGAATATCCGTTATCCGAATTATTCCGAAAACCATACATTCCAGAAAGTGAATAAAATTTTTTTTGCTAAAAGCACTACTATTCGGGACATGATATGTAACTGGCACTACTGGGAACATCTGTAACAGCACTACTGGGGACATGATATGTAACTGGCATTACTGGGGACATCTGTAACAGCACTACTGGGGACATGATATGTAACTGGCACTATATATGTGCAAGACAATGATTCCTTGGCATTTAAATTCAGTGCCTGAGATTGTACACAAACTTTGTTTCAGGTTTTGAAACCTTATTTTATGCACAAATAAAATATATATTTGTGTTTATTTCATGTGGTTGATGTATATGTACAACATAAATGCAGGATACTTCAAGATACATCATTGAAATATTAAAATATTCCGAAATACGGAATAATCCGTTATCCAAAATTCTCCTGGTCCCGAGCATTTTGGATAAGGGATACTCAACCTGTATAACGTCATTCGATGCGATTTCAGCAAGGTACCGTACGTACTGAAATTGGGTGCCCTGCTAGGAAACAAGTACTCTGTCCATTTTCACAGCCCCAGCCAACATCAGGGCTACAGAACACAATTAATGGGGGTCAAATTAAAAGCAAGAGTGTGATTTAGACTAGATGTGTTAGGCCACACATTCCTCAAGGCATCCCAATGGTCCAGTTTCTAAATATATCCATGGTTTGACACAGATGTTTAAATGTACAGTAACTGACTGAGGTACTTATTAAGTCAACTGGCCAAGCATGGATATATGTTAAAGATGGACTGCTGTGATGCCTCAGGACCACATTTGGAATCCTCTGAGTTAGACCATTTGTAGTGGGATGACAGAATCTTAGTCCCACATGTTTGTAATGAAAGGTGACAGAGATACAGACAATCTACTGTTTATTCAAGTACAACACATGCACATTGCTCACCCTTAATGATCCTGGAGATCTCTCATATAACCAGGTATACATGGGATCCTTGCATATATCTAGTTACTATTTTGGAGTTCCATTCCCCCACATTCCCTGTTGATATTTGGTCATTACAGATGTGTCCACATACATCTATCCGGTGCAAGGAGACTAGACATACTGTATGTGGACACATCTGTAGCTTAAAGTCATCAACACATCCAGAGTAGCTTTTTTGTTTGTTACATTATGTATCTCTATCCTAATCTGAGTCAGACAGATCTTTACTGTATCTGTCTTTCCATGAAATGGTTGTTTCAGGATGGGAACATTGCAGTGACAATGAGTTTCTGTTGGGATGTGTTCAAACTCCTGACAGTAGGATCCTGTTGGTAAGTACTAGTTTGGGTTTATGGTTACAGAAAACTCCTGACCGGCGGTACGTTAAACGCATTAGGTAAATAAACCGGTAGATAAATATCCATAAAGATCTCCTAAGCTCTGTGTGTATATAGTGTAAGTATAACAAACACTGCAAAAAAAAAAAAAAAAAAGAACCTTGTTATTTGACTTTATGGTTTAAAACAGGGGTGGCCAAACCGGTCCATGAGATCTACCAACGGTCCATGTTTTCCAGATCACCTAGCTGGTGCACAGCTGTAGTCAGTACTAATGGTCACGTTTTCAAACCTGCTGCATTCATTCCTACTATAGATCCACAGGTTGCCTGGAAAACATGCACCGTTGGTAGATCTTGAGGACAGGTTTGGCCACCCCTGGTTTAAAAGATCTATAACTCTGTCTCAGAGTCCTCTGTATTAGTCAATGATAGTATGCTTAAAATATTAATGTTCTTATTTCCTTATTGTCTTGCTGCAATTGATAAATAGATTCACTTCTAAAATGATACAAAACATATTTTTCATTTTTTGGTGATTTACAGGTACAGCTGATATTGCGGAATAAGGTATGTTTTATTACAAAGGCTCTGGAGATGCACTTTGTGGTTGGGGACATTCGAATTAGCATTATATTTAGCTAATACCATAAACACTTCACCAGAAACACACTGGTTCTTGTAATAAGAAATCTTGAGGTGCTCTTATCTGATTTATTTGGAGAGCTCATTATTACATGGAGGTTTGAGCATTAGTCTTAGGAATAGATGTTCTTTCAGTTCTTTTTAAATCTATGGAATAATAATCATTATGTACTCATTGACCAGATGTGTGTTTACTGGAGAGGTTTCATGGTTTTATGTCAAAACTAAAAATAATAAGGAACTGGGCTCAGCAGTTTGGTCTGCTTACATGAGCAAATTAATATATATATATTTCAGTTTCCTTAAAGTAAAATTACAATCTCATTTACTGTACAAGGGGGAAGCTTCAGACAGGTCCGAATTAGGGTCTATCTCCGATGGTGGGGGCATGCGCACATTTTCTCATGCGCATCTGCGACCCCCAGAACGAACGCCTTAGGTGACTTTTTCACCTGCCGGGGCGTTCGCAAAATGAGTAACAGGCAGGGATTGGTCGTTGGGGTCCGCCCAGCATTTCATAGGCGTGCCCACAAAAGCAGTGGGCGCACCCATAGAAATGCAGGGCAGACCAATACAATGCAGGTCGTGCCCCTGCCTGCAAATGCAGGTGTGCCCCTGCATGATGTCAGTGCCAATCCCCAATTTGAAGAAGAACATCCAGCATAAAAGTAAGTCCAGGCTTACTTTTATCTGCAATGTCAATATGTTATGCCACTGGGCAGGCTGCTTTGTACAAATGCACTTGCGTACATCTCTGAATCAGGCCAAATGTTACCCCATACACTAGTCCAATTTGGGTTGATTTTACCCTATTCTGATGGATTGGGATGAGAAATAAGCCCAAATCAGATGTGTTTGACATTTGATCCGAAGCGCGATTCATGCGTATTCGATGATATCCGGAGGTCGTACCTGCAAGCACAAGCACGCCTGGCCTCCAACTAGGACCCCTCTCCTTGTGGTGGAGAACGGGGTCACATTTGATACATTGTATGTGAAAGGACCGCATGCAATGTTTCACATGCAATCCTGATGCCGGGAAGGTCCTGGATGGCTCAAGGATGGTCGGTTGGCCGACATCACAGTAGTGTATGGCCATTTTAGATATTGGTGCAGATGTCAAAGGCAACCTAATGTATCAGCCTCTGCTTCTAGTCATTTTCAGGAAAATCAGTAGCAGCCTATAGGTAAAGTGCCAGTGCCATATCATAAACCATACACATAAAAATGGATTCATGTAACATACAGAAACAATTAACCTACCAGTGTATTTTTGGATTGTGGGAGGAAACCGGAGTACCCGGAGGAAACCCACGCTAGTACGGGGAGAATATACAAACTCCGCACAGTTAGGGCCATGGTGGGTATTGAACCCATGACCTCAGTGCTGTGAGGCAGTAATGATAAACATTACACCATGCGTACCGCCCATTAGACATTGTCCACCGCCTTTACTAATTATTATTGAGACAAACCTATTCTATATTTATATACAATATTACTGTTGGAGGCATAATTATTCACCTTACTTGTTAAGCTTCTAAGCGTAGGATTTACAAAAAAATAAATAAAAAATCCTTCCTCATATAAATCCAGAACCCATAAAAAAATATTTTCTTTCAACTAGATGATGTCAGTAAACTTCTTAATCACCACTTCTGCCAGAGGATAAAGGACCTGAATAGATCTCTGAAACCTCTGGTTACTGTATGTATACTATGCATGCACTGTGCTGAGAACAGCAGTGGTAATGTTTAAATGGAAATACAGTTTCAAATACAAACTTCCTTGTTCAATGAGGGATCAGAACTTGAGCCATTCAAAGTTGTTGGTGTACAATTAACTATTGTATGTGACACCATAGGATCCTGGCAGCTGAGCAAGAGATCAGCTGAATAGCATGGTAGTACTAACCTCAGTATTCATCATGGTACGTTTAGCCTTCCTGTGCTGTGGTTGGTTAGACAGCTACTGTACTGTAGTTCTGTTTCTATGTTAGTATGGCATCGGCTCCATTTTAAATTCTTTCAGGCAGGTTGGAAGTGATGATGGCGGCTTTTAAAACTTGATTGTATGGATAAACAGGAATTAGGGAAAAGAAATAAGGAGCCAATGACGTTAGGCATCTTATGCAGTTGCCACTGGAGAAATTACTGTCCTTTATAATGCAGCTATCAATATAAACCTTTTGCACACTATAAACCATGTTTTCTCCATCACACTGAATGCTATTTAACCTACTTATGGTGATGTGTAAGTGGCCACATGAGGAGAATAAGTGCCTGCTTTCACAATAATGTAGCACCCTTGCTGTGTGGAACCAGAATAGCCCATGTTAGGACATTTTTTTCTGTGGAGAAATGTTTAACCATTTAAATGATCTAAATCTTGTTGACAAGTAAACACATGACCTGGAAATAATTTCTGGACTGTATTATATTAAATGAAATCAAATGAATAAACATGATAATTGCAGAATAACAAACCTGTGGCCAGTGTTACAGGACCAATTACTTATTAATAAAAGGGATCCCCTGAGGCTCCAGAGATGAGGCTGCAGCACAGTTCAAAATTCAAATAGTGGAGGAATAGCAAGTGCCACCAACTGCTATTCCAAACTGACTTACTGGCAGAGGGTGTGGCTCCCCAATTTGAATTTTGGACAGTGCTGCAGCCCCATCCCTGGTATTGTCCAAAGTAATTTGGACAATACCCTATGATAGAATAAGTTACAGTTTAATGTAAATAGTGGCTGGATAGGTAACAATTTTCCTAGATGATCCACTTAAATAAAATTGTGCTCATAAGTTTACGTACCCTAGCAGAATTTGTGATTTTCTGGCGATTTGTCAGAAATTATGAATGATAACTTACAAACTTTTCTTTCACTCATGGTTACTGGTTGGGCGAAGAAGCCATTTATTGTCAAACAACTGTGTTTACTCTTATTAAATCATAATGACAACAGTAACTGCCCAAATGACCCTAATCAAAAGTTTACCCTGGAGATTTTGGCCTGATAACATGCACACAAGTTGACAAAAACGGGTTTGAATGGCTACTAAAGGTAACCATGCTCACCTGTGATCTGTTTGCTTGTAATCAGTGTGTGTGTGTGTGTGTGTGTGTGTGGATAAAAGGTCAGTAAGTTTCTGGTCTCCTGAAAGACCCTTGCATCTTTCATCCAGTGCTGCACTGACGTGTCTGGATTCTGAGTCATGGGGAAAGCAAAAGAATTGTCAAAGGATCTGCAGGAAAAGGTAATTTAACTGCATAAAACAGGAAAGGGATAACCAAAAAGATATCCAAGCAATTGGGAATGGCAATCAGCAGTGTTCAAAATCTAATTTAAAGTGCAAAATGAGTGTTTCAGTGGAAATCAAATCACGTTTAGGTAGACCAACAAAAATTTCAGCTACAACTGCCAGGAAAATTGTTCGGGATGCAAAGAAAAATCCACAAATAACTTCAGCAGAAATACAGGACTCTCAGGAAAAAAGTGGTGTGGTTGTTTCAAGATGCACAATAAGGAGGCTGTCATAGACGGAGGACTGGGAGGGTTCGTGTGGTGCTCAGGAACCACTCAAAGACTCGCAGGGTTCAGATTAAATCAAGCTGGTTTAATAATAGATGGTTTCATAAAGGTTAAACAATAAGATAGCATCTCTTAAAGGAACCACGGCACTCAAATACTTGAGCAGAAAGAAATAAAATAAAAGTTTTTAACAAAAATGTCCTCAACTCAGGATATCGCTCTTTAAGTAGATGAAAATCTCTGAAGAGCTGTGGCGGAATGACAGTTGATTAATGCTGAGAAGAATGTACTTGCGTATGGATGGACTGGACTATGGTAAAAAGATGTCGGTGAAAAGTACTGAGGCTTACAAACTTGCGAAACTGAAAGATGTGAAGGATGACTGGTATGATGAAGCAGAAAGAGTTAATGGAAGTGGATCAGGAGGCTGATTGGCCCATGGCCAGATGTTAGCGAGGAGTTGGAGGGTACTGGCGTGACACCCAGCGGGTGGGCAGACCGGACCAGACACGCAAGCAGAACAGAACAGAAGAGGCAGTGACCACGAGTGGACGATCCCAAGACCGGCAAGGACCACCAGGGAAGGAAGCAGGAATGAGCCGTAGTAAGCCAGGAGTCTCAGCTGTGGCTAGCTAGAAAGACTCTTTGCACTGACGCTGGTTTGCACTAGGCAGTCTCCCTAAATCCCTAGTGAGCAGCTGCCATTGGCTGACCAGCCCAGAGGGTCATAAACAGAACTGGCTGGCCCAATGAGAACTTTGCCCATATCCAAGATAGCGGTGTCGGCCTCAGGCCGACGCCGGAGTCACTGCTGCCACCGGGGCCTGAGGCTCTCACTAAGCCTTCTAGCTGCTGCCCTGCCGCCGACCACCAGCCGCCCGGGACTCACTGCACCGCAGGATTGCCTGGGGCAGGCCTGGATGGGTGAGTAGAGAACCCGCCGTGCACCACCACGGCCTCTCCTGACAGAGGCATTTGAAGAAAAATGGGTTGCATGGTCGAGTCGCCAGAAGAAAGCCAATACTATGCAAATGCCACAAAGCATCCCGCTTACAAAACTCCAAACAACACAGAGACAAGCCTCAAAACTTCTGGAACAAAGGTCATTTGGAGTGATGAGACCAAAATTTTACTTTTTAACCACAACCATAAAAGTTACATTTGGAGATGAGTCCACAAGGCCTATGATGAAAGTACACCATTCCTACTGTGAAACATGGAGGTGGATCGCTGATGTTTTGGGGATGTGTGAGCTACAAAGGCACTGGAAACTTTGTCAAAATTGATGGCAAGATGAATGCAGCATGTTAGCAGAAAATACTGGAGGAAAATTTACACTCATAAGCCCGGAAGCTGCACATGGGACGTACTTGGACATTCAAACATGACAATGATCCAAAACATAAGGGCAATTCGACCTGCCATTGGCTACAGCACAATAAAGTGAAGGTTCTGGAGTGGCCATCTCAGTCTCCTGACCTCAATATCATTGAGCCACTCTGGGGAGATCTCAAACCTGCAGTTCATGCAAGAAAGCCCAAGAATTTACAGGAACTGGAGGCTTTTTGCCAAGAAGAATGGGCAGCTTTACCATCTGAGAAAATAAAGAGCCTCATCCACAACTACCATAAAAGACTTCAAGCTGTCATTGATGTTAAAGGGGGCAATACACGGTATTAAGAACTAGGGTATGTAAACTTTTGATCAGGGTCATTTGGGTAGTTTCTGTTGTCATTACGATTTAAAAAGAGTAAACACAGTTGTTTGACAATAAATGGCTTCACCCAACTACTAACCATGAGTGAAAGAAAAGTTTGTGAGTTATGATTCATATTTTCTGACAACTGGCCAAAAAATTCTGCTGGAGTATGTAAACTTATGAGCACAACTGTATCCAGATGGCTGACAATGTCTAGGTCAGCATTCAACATGAAAGGTCGACATACACAAGGTTGACACTGACAAATTGGCGACACAAGCAAAATGTCTACCGGGAAAAGGTCAACACGTGAAATGGTCAATATAACTTTTTATACTTTACTATCCACGTGGATTTTGATCAGGAAGGGATCAATTGGGGGTCCACATGCTCAGGTGCTGACACTGACTCGCCCCTGGCTCGCCACCAGGGGGGGGAAGGGGGCGGGGTAGAGGATAACATACAATGACTAACAATGTCTTTGTGGTACCGGTGGATAACTGTATACAGGCTCCTTTTTAAATGGTGAGTTTGTGAATCAGTCACAAACCATTTTTTTATGGTTGAGGATATCATTTACCTTTTGCAGGCTGGGGTGTAGGGGTGGGTGTGTCTGCCGGCAGAGTCTCGCTGGTGCCGTTACGATTTGTGCGGCGCTGGGTGAGTCCAGGATAATCACATCGACTAGTTTCGCCAATAGAAAGGCTTCTTCAGGATGCTTGTGAAACTGATTCACAAACTCACCATTTAAAAAGGAGCCTGTATACAGTTATCCACCGGTACCACAAAAGACATTGTTAGTCTGTGTATGTTAGCCTCTACCCCGCCCCCTTCCCCCCATTGTGGTATGCGTACTGGTACTAGGCGCATCAGTATAGAATAGTCTTTGTATACGAAGTATCTTGTTTCATTTTATTTAATTGTATTACAGGTTGAGTATCCCGTATCCAAAATGCTCGGGACCAGGAGAATTTTGGATAACGGATTATTCCGTATTTTGAAATATTTTAATATTTCAATTCTGTATTTTGAAGTATCTTGCATGTATGCTGTATAAACACATAAAATACACACAAATATATTTTATTACCACATAAAATACACACAAATATATTTTATTTGTTCAAAAAACAAGGTTTCAAAACATGAAACAAAATTTGTGTACTATCTCAGATATTGAATTTGAATGCCAAGCAATCATTTTCTTGCACATATATAGTGCCAGTTACATATCATGTCACCAGTAGGGCTGTTACAAATGTCCCCAGTGAGTTTTTAGCAAAAAAAATATTTTTTTTTCACTTTCTGGAATGTATGGTTTTCGGAATAATTTGGATAACGGATACTCTGATACGGGATACTCAACCTGTATATATTTTTTTCATATTTCCGCATGTGCATGTATTTATATGTATGGAATTTTTTGCACTACCTCTGTGTTTTAAAAAGTTTGAGCTCAAGGTGAAACCGGAAGGTGTATATTGTTTACCATTGGCTATTCTTAGTTTGTGTTTCATGTTTGACATTTAAGTTTGAGATTTGCTATTTATACATAGATTTAAAATATTAAAAAAGTTAAATTATTATAGTATTTTCGGCTTCTAATTTTATAAATTTGAACAGTGAACATTATTTTGTTAGAGGTCCTTATGACCCCAAACAGTTTACAATTTCCAGGTCACCTAGCAGGTGCACAGGTGTACTCATTATTCACTGACAGATCACAAAGCTATTTATTTCAGTTGTGATTCAGTGAAGAGACCTGGAAAACATGAACTGTTGGGGATACTGAAGACAAGTTTTAGTGTTCTTTAATTATCTTTAATTTCATATGGAGTGGAAAACAACCAACTTGTTCATATTTTGCCCAATGTATTCATATTGTCCTGTAATTGGCCCCATCTTGCAGTTCTAATCCAGCTGTATCTCCCTGAAACAGTTACAACAGCACAAAAGTACAGTAGGTGCATGACGTGACACAATTATTTATACTTTACCCGTACTGTGCAATGTTGCATCTTAGTTACATTACTGTAGTATGTTGCTATGTATGATTTACTTTTTAGCATTTAAAAAAGATTAAAATTTACATTATACAAGAGCAAAAATGTAAAATTCGACCAGAAAACAGCGACTGTACTTTGTGTTGCCTAGGCTTAAAGTTGGGCATACAGTATACTGTCAGATAAAATGTCTGTCACACCACATGCTATTTTATCTGACAAGCTGAAACCCATCAGATCTTGAGCAAGATGCACTAAGCTTCAAAATCGATAAAATGGAGAGTGATAAACAGCCAACCAATCAGCTTCTACCTGCCATGTCACAGACTGTGTTTGAAAAAAGTCAGGCAGGAGCTGATTGGTTGGTTGTTTATCACTCTCCATTGTATCGATTTTGAAGCTTAGTGCATCTGGCCCATAGTGGCCATAGACTGGGATATCTAACAGTGTATGACCACCAACATTTACACTGCTACATTTGGTCTACAAATGATTGGATCTATCAGACATGCCTAACAATTTCAACAAGTCCTATAGACTGATAACTACCAGTGATATCGAGAAGAGGGGTGGGTGCTTTTTACCCGCCCCCAAGTCTGCTGGAGGGGCCCTAGTGCTGCCCCCCTCCCCGATTGCAGTGAGCCACGCCCCTTCCATTTTACCTGGGCACGGCCAACTTGACGACGTCCCTGATGACTGCTGATCGGACACGGCAATACACTGTTCAGTTATTGGCCAGATCAGACTATAATTGACTGATTGGACCAATTATTGGACAGGGTACACCCATAACATTGGTTTAAAAGCTTAATATTGTCCACCTATTGCAAAAATAGGCCTGACTTATAAAGATAACATATTCTGTATTTACAGGAGAGGCATGGAAACTTTGCATAGCATTAGCATTTCAATTATTTATACAAACTAAAGTCTTGAAAATGTATAATTACTTTTTTTCTGCTTATGCTATAAATATAGTTTGATTTTAGGCAACCTTCTTGGTAATTAACGGTTATTATTTAAAACACAGTTTTCTCAGCAAAATTGGCAGAGATTGTAGAAGGTTTTCAGAGTATATGTAGAAATGCATCCCTGATTTATATGGGTGGACTTCACAGCAGAAAATAACTATAAATTCAGAGTAAGAATTTGAGCTACCACCTGCACAAAATATTCATAAGATATTAAACTGCATTGTTGGGTATAATAAACATAATTATGCTTTTATGATATCCATCAAATGACAAAATGATTGATGATGTGTAATAACATATGTACAGTTAGTTTGATTTAAATTCCCTGTTTAATTCAGATGTCTGAATTTTGTAATGCAGGAAAAAGTAAAAGTATGAAAGTAATGCACATTTTCTTATGAAACCTCCTCTAGAGACAGATGCTGCACATAGCTTAGGGGACAATCAATTACAGTTGCCATTGGGGCAATATTCAACAAAACAAGCCATAATGTTTTCATGAGAGAATGGGATTTTATGTTATTATGTAAGACTGGGGGGCATTCAAATTAGTAGTTACATTTATATCCAAAATTCAGCCTGATCAGAGTATAGCTAAGTTAGGAAAATCAAATGTGCAGCTTCAGGTGTGATTTGTAATAGGGTTCCACTTTTAGTCATGTGCGATTTTTGGTCAAAAATACTCACAGCATTTACCTCCTGAGTAATGCATTTGCCTTCTATGGGCCAGAGTGGTGCGCCGTGCAAATTGACCCAACATATGTTTGTAAACAGGCACCATTGCCCGCACTAAGGAGCAGTGGTGGCTCCAGAGGAGGTGCTTCAGTCCAAAATTGAGGTCTATTTCTAAGCCCGCCCTAAGACTCCTATGAAACTAGCCAATTGGATTCTGGGGGCAGGCTTAGAAGCAATTTACACACAGCTCTGCATATCTCTGCGGGAGCCAACCAGCACACATATTACATACATCAAAACAAGTGGTTTACCTTTGCAATATATGGTCCATGCTGCAGCCCACATGCTGCTGCAGCTATCCAGATGGTGCCAGTCTCTTCATTGCCACCAGACCGGCAGACGGGGACAGGACATGGACACGCGAGTGTCTCACATGCTCGCGCATCCATTGCCGTGAATGAGGCACGTGAGTGGCGGACAGCGCAGCACTTCACATGGCAGTATCCACGCCGGGAGGTGCTCAGCTGAGAACTGCTCCATCTGTATATGTTGTTGTCTGCTGCTAAGTCCAGGCAGAACTTGCTTAATGTATAGGAATAGACTGAAAAGAAGAATTGGTACTTGTTTCCTAGCACGGCCACACCGATTAGCATCGGGATGGTCGTGTCGGAAAAATCGCGTCGGTCGCATCGCATGTGATTTGGTCGCATGCGATGCGACCGATGCGACCGATGCGATCCGATTTTTACATTGGATCCAATGTAAAATGGTCCCTGGGACCCGATTTTACATAGGATTCAATGTAAAATAGCCCCCAGACCCCAATTTCAGCACCCCTGATGGTTGAAATGGCCCCTCATTGGTAACGCCACCCCACGATTGACGCTAACCCGAAGCGTGGCGAGCGCAGCGAGCCCGCGAGGGGCGGCGGTGCGCGTCCTCCGACCTTTTCATACCCCTACTATCCACGTCGGCGTGGAGTTGAGAATAGAATAGTGTGGCGAGCGCAGCGAGCCACCGAGCCCGAAGCGTGGCGAGCGCAGCGAGCCCCGCGAGGGGACGCGGATACCTGTGAAGCCCGCGAGGGGACGCGGATACCTGTGAAGGTATCCACGTCCCCTCGCGGGGCTCGCTGCGCTCGCCACGCTTCGGGCTCGGTGGCTCGCTGCGCTCGCCACACTATTCTATTCTCAACTCCACGCCGACGTGGATAGTAGGGGTATGAAAAGGTCGGAGGACGCGCACCGCCGCCCCTCACAGACTGTGTTTGAAAAAAGTCAGGCAGGAGCTGATTGGTTGGTTGTTTATCACTCTCCATTGTATCGATTTTGAAGCTTAGTGCATCTGGCCCATAGTGGCCATAGACTGGGATATCTAACAGTGTATGACCACCAACATTTACACTGCTACATTTGGTCTACAAATGATTGGATCTATCAGACATGCCTAACAATTTCAACAAGTCCTATAGACTGATAACTACCAGTGATATCGAGAAGAGGGGTGGGTGCTTTTTACCCGCCCCCAAGTCTGCTGGAGGGGCCCTAGTGCTGCCCCCCTCCCCGATTGCAGTGAGCCACGCCCCTTCCATTTTACCTGGGCACGGCCAACTTGACGACGTCCCTGATGACTGCTGATCGGACACGGCAATACACTGTTCAGTTATTGGCCAGATCAGACTATAATTGACTGATTGGACCAATTATTGGACAGGGTACACCCATAACATTGGTTTAAAAGCTTAATATTGTCCACCTATTGCAAAAATAGGCCTGACTTATAAAGATAACATATTCTGTATTTACAGGAGAGGCATGGAAACTTTGCATAGCATTAGCATTTCAATTATTTATACAAACTAAAGTCTTGAAAATGTATAATTACTTTTTTTCTGCTTATGCTATAAATATAGTTTGATTTTAGGCAACCTTCTTGGTAATTAACGGTTATTATTTAAAACACAGTTTTCTCAGCAAAATTGGCAGAGATTGTAGAAGGTTTTCAGAGTATATGTAGAAATGCATCCCTGATTTATATGGGTGGACTTCACAGCAGAAAATAACTATAAATTCAGAGTAAGAATTTGAGCTACCACCTGCACAAAATATTCATAAGATATTAAACTGCATTGTTGGGTATAATAAACATAATTATGCTTTTATGATATCCATCAAATGACAAAATGATTGATGATGTGTAATAACATATGTACAGTTAGTTTGATTTAAATTCCCTGTTTAATTCAGATGTCTGAATTTTGTAATGCAGGAAAAAGTAAAAGTATGAAAGTAATGCACATTTTCTTATGAAACCTCCTCTAGAGACAGATGCTGCACATAGCTTAGGGGACAATCAATTACAGTTGCCATTGGGGCAATATTCAACAAAACAAGCCATAATGTTTTCATGAGAGAATGGGATTTTATGTTATTATGTAAGACTGGGGGGCATTCAAATTAGTAGTTACATTTATATCCAAAATTCAGCCTGATCAGAGTATAGCTAAGTTAGGAAAATCAAATGTGCAGCTTCAGGTGTGATTTGTAATAGGGTTCCACTTTTAGTCATGTGCGATTTTTGGTCAAAAATACTCACAGCATTTACCTCCTGAGTAATGCATTTGCCTTCTATGGGCCAGAGTGGTGCGCCGTGCAAATTGACCCAACATATGTTTGTAAACAGGCACCATTGCCCGCACTAAGGAGCAGTGGTGGCTCCAGAGGAGGTGCTTCAGTCCAAAATTGAGGTCTATTTCTAAGCCCGCCCTAAGACTCCTATGAAACTAGCCAATTGGATTCTGGGGGCAGGCTTAGAAGCAATTTACACACAGCTCTGCATATCTCTGCGGGAGCCAACCAGCACACATATTACATACATCAAAACAAGTGGTTTACCTTTGCAATATATGGTCCATGCTGCAGCCCACATGCTGCTGCAGCTATCCAGATGGTGCCAGTCTCTTCATTGCCACCAGACCGGCAGACGGGGACAGGACATGGACACGCGAGTGTCTCACATGCTCGCGCATCCATTGCCGTGAATGAGGCACGTGAGTGGCGGACAGCGCAGCACTTCACATGGCAGTATCCACGCCGGGAGGTGCTCAGCTGAGAACTGCTCCATCTGTATATGTTGTTGTCTGCTGCTAAGTCCAGGCAGAACTTGCTTAATGTATAGGAATAGACTGAAAAGAAGAATTGGTACTTGTTTCCTAGCACGGCCACACCGATTAGCATCGGGATGGTCGTGTCGGAAAAATCGCGTCGGTCGCATCGCATGTGATTTGGTCGCATGCGATGCGACCGATGCGACCGATGCGATCCGATTTTTACATTGGATCCAATGTAAAATGGTCCCTGGGACCCGATTTTACATAGGATTCAATGTAAAATAGCCCCCAGACCCCAATTTCAGCACCCCTGATGGTTGAAATGGCCCCTCATTGGTAACGCCACCCCACGATTGACGCTAACCCGAAGCGTGGCGAGCGCAGCGAGCCCGCGAGGGGCGGCGGTGCGCGTCCTCCGACCTTTTCATACCCCTACTATCCACGTCGGCGTGGAGTTGAGAATAGAATAGTGTGGCGAGCGCAGCGAGCCACCGAGCCCGAAGCGTGGCGAGCGCAGCGAGCCCCGCGAGGGGACGCGGATACCTGTGAAGCCCGCGAGGGGACGCGGATACCTGTGAAGGTATCCACGTCCCCTCGCGGGGCTCGCTGCGCTCGCCACGCTTCGGGCTCGGTGGCTCGCTGCGCTCGCCACACTATTCTATTCTCAACTCCACGCCGACGTGGATAGTAGGGGTATGAAAAGGTCGGAGGACGCGCACCGCCGCCCCTCGCGGGCTCGCTGCGCTCGCCACGCTTCGGGTTGGCGTCAATAGTGGGGTGGCGTTTACAATGTGGGGGCATGACGGGGCCATATACAATGAGAAATGGCCCATATTGGCCCCTTTCCCATTGATTACTATGTGAAGATGGACTTAATCAAGTCCATCTTATCTTGTGCGATTATAATGGCACAAGACCGACACGACCGACGCGATTTCAATGTTAAAAATATTTTAACATTGAAGCCTATGGAGAAATCGGGTCCATCGCGTCGGTCGCGTCGTGTGCCATGTTAAGGCACACGACACGACCGACGCGATGGACCCGATGGACGCGATTTCTCCATAGGCTTCAATGTTAAAATATTTTTAACATTGAAGCCTATGGAGAATCGGGTCCATCGCGTCGGTCGCGTCGTGTGCCTTATTAAAGGCACACGACCGACGCGATGGACCCGATTTTCCATTTGCCGGTAAAATGGACCTGATTTGAAAGAAAATCGGGTCCATCGTGGGCATCGTGTGCCTTAAAGTTAAGGCACACGACCAAGAAGATTGTGGCCGTGCTAGGAAACAAGTACCGAAGAATTTTACTAGAACAAGATACTAGGAAATAAACAATGAAAATGCACAGATTGTGCTGTATCTGCAGATCCAAGGATTATATTAGTATTATATCATCCAACTTTAACTTTCTGCCAATTACAATCACTCACTTGAAATGAAACGTTTACAACAATGGTAAGGAGTTCCCATCAGTGAAGTGTTAAAATTGCATTTTTTCGTGTAATATAATATCAGCCTTAAAAGGCTTACTGAGGATTCCTAGGCCTCCTCCAGAGTCCGGGAAACCAGATAATATATGATCCAAGACACCATTGGTTGTGTAAGAAATATAATCAAAAGGATTGCCTTAGGCACTGTATAGGACTTATAAATCAAGTCATAATAAACAATTCAAAGGTCTGCGGCTATAAAAGAATATTGTATTCCTTATATACCGTACATATACAAAGCCAACTGATGTTACCAGCAGATAATTAAAAAAGTACTTTAAAAAAAATCTGTCAAATGATTAAAACACACCACTGTTATTTATAAATATGAACATTTAATTTATTTCCATATTTAACTAATTTCAAATAATTGTAAAACAATTTCATTGTACAACAATAGGATTCAAACTAATAACAATGTTTCTTATTATCTTTCCAATAAATGATTAGAATATTAAAGCACCCTAACTTAAAATCATCAATCAGAGATATGTGCATTATCGTGAAGATTGGCGCAAGTGTAATACATTCTGGCACAGTGCCAGTGTCTACAGAAGACAAGTGCTGGTAATAAAGGGAAGGGGTGGGACTGGGAGACCCAGAAGGACGCTGCTCATGGGCTCTCTCTTGTTAAAGCTCTAAACCAGTGCCTGATTAACCAATATGCTGGGGTGCACAATATGGGCCTTATTCTAGTTCACTCTTTCTGACAAAATCCTTCTGAGATGGACAAAACCATGTGCACTGCAGGGGGCAGATGTAAAATGTGCAGAGATAACTAGATTTGGGTGAGTTATTTTGTTTCTGTGCAGGGTAAATACTGACTGCTTTATTTTTACACTGCAATATAGATCTCACTTTGAAGTAAAACCCCACCCAAATCTAATTCTCTCTGCACATTTTACATCTACCCCACCTGCAGTGCACATGGTTTTGTCCATCTAAGAAGGATTTTGTTAGAAAGAGTGAACTAGAATAAGGCCCTAAGGCACCAGGACTGGGGGAGTTGCACTTTAAAGGTGACAACCCAGGAATAAGATTAAGGACTAATGTATTCAATGCTTGTTAGCTAATGTACTGTGGGCAGGTAAAGTTACTAAGGTGGCTGCCAGATGGCTGTGCAAATGTACCTTACTGATGGAACCATTTCTTTATGCAACCTATTCTGTTTGCTTTGCAACTAGAATACGATCGCAGCCCAACCGGACATTGTGTTCGCCTGGTCGCCTACTCAGCGGTCGGGGGGGGGGGGGTGGAGAAGGTTTTGGGGTGCCGGGCAGCCTCATTACCATATGGGAATGCCCAGTGTTCCATGCTGAACGCTGGGCATTCTCATGGTAATGAGGGCATGACGGACAGGCAGGGGGCTGCCTACTTCCCTCCGAGCGAACAGGCATATTTATATTGCTCAGAGCAACCTTACATATACGTGGGCCTTTGCCATCTTTCGATGGTCCCGACCATCAAATAATGGGGCTGGGTCCCCAAAGCCTG
This sequence comes from Crinia signifera, assembly GCF_055691185.1. Lineage (NCBI taxonomy): Eukaryota > Metazoa > Chordata > Amphibia > Anura > Myobatrachidae > Crinia > Crinia signifera. Next base: position 378,453,642 of record NC_139217.1, read on the forward strand.
CAAATGGATGTTTATGTTTACCATCCATTCGCAGTCAGTGCAGCCAAACTCACGCTGCGAATGGGGGTCAAGCAGCCCGGCATTCACCGGACAGGCTTCGGTTGACTCGCAAGGCTGTGAATTCTCAGCCTTGCAAGTCAACCAGAATAACCCCCTATGTACATTGTGTTACAGTGCCAGCTGGTCAACTGAAAGCCAATGTCTCCTTCAAACACTGCAAGCTTTAGATCCTACATGTGAGTCGTAT